>NC_046194.1:20795582-21098612 GCF_011004875.1 Balearica regulorum gibbericeps
TCTGAGCATTTTGTGGCCCTATTTTGGTAGTGTGTTGTGGCAAAATAACTGAAGTGGAACGAGGTACAGAGGCCTGAAATGGCGTTGGTGACTGCTGTACACAGAGATCAAGACCAGGGAGGAACCGGATGAAATCGTCACAGCCAAGCTATCAGAGATTTGGCTGTGGGGTGCTCACTGTGAGCATCCGAGGGGCCCCGGCTTGTCTACCTTGCCCCGCTCTTAGAGGTTTCTGCCACTGAGCCCCACTTTTAGAGGTTTCTGCCACCGAAACAGGGACAGTTGAGCAATACTTGTCACAGCTCCATTTGCTGCCTGGCACAGTCGAGTAGATGAGCACTGCTACAGGTTTACTGCCAGGTTTTGTGGCAGAGAGGGAGTTGCAGCACGTGCCACTTGGGTGTCCCTGCTGTGAAGGTGCCAGCCAGCACAGGAGGGGCAGGGGACGGGATGGCGGGCACTGCTCTCACTGCAACCCAGAGCTGCGTCCAGCTCTGCCACTTGTCTCTCTGATTTTTGTCTTGGTGTTGAAAACCTGTGCCTCGGTGGTCTTCAGAACCACACATGGGCCTAAATACTACTGGGATAAACATTTCCTAGTGGTATTGGAGTTCCCTGAGGAATGGCTTATGCCCCTCATCTTTTTTGTCAACTAAAATAGCCTGTGTCTTTAGAAAACAGGAACCTAAGTAAGTATTTTGAGTTTCCTGAAAGCCCAAGGCCCTAGGAGAGCAAGCAGCATTCCCAAAGTACTGGCAAAGCAAAAATCCCAGCAAGCTGAAGACACCTTGTTAAATGGATTAATAGGATTATGGGCCATGTTTGCCTGTGACAGCAAGGTATTGGCCATGAAGACACGGGTGCAGATGGTTCCCTCAGTCCCGTTTCTGCGTATTCTGGTAACCAGAGGAATACTGCTTGAGCCTGTGAGTAACTGACTTTGGAAAGTAATGGTTCATTTCTTTTTTTTTTTTCTTTTTTTTTTTTTTCCTTTGGGCAGCATCCATTTTTAAAATTAGCCAAGCCTCTCTCCAGCCTGACTCCTCTGATCATTGCAGCAAAGGAAGCGATTAAGAACAGCAGCCGCTAGCGCTTCAGGCCGGCTTTCTCCCATGCCAGCTCAGAGCAGGACTGAGAACAAAAACTCTATAAAACCTCAACTCTTGTGCTGCAGGACAGATGGATGGACGGATGAACAAACCAACGGTCACAGTCATGGTGGTAGGAGGGAGAACAACCCAGTCCCTCAAGGAGTAAAAAAAAAATTATCATTTGTCTTCTTCCTGTTTTCTGGCTCCTTAATTTATTTTTAAGATAAAACAGGGCTTAAGACAGAGAGGTAATGACCGAAAATGCTTTGCTGCCTCAGCCATTTCCAAGGTAAAGCAAATTCAGTTGGAAGATTCCCTTCCTTCTCACCGTGTGAATAAGCTGTACATTCACTTTTAAATTGTCAGTTGTTTCTTAAAGACAGAAAGTCCCTTTTCTGGTTTTTTGGTATGGTTTGGAATTGGAGAAGGGTCTCCTTCCTTCATAAACTCCAGACTGCACTGCCTTTTGAATATAGCCCACTCGCTGGTATTTGCCCAGTCATGGTACTTCTAGATGAGGAAGAAAGTGAAATTGTATTTCCAACCAAAAATAAATCAAGAGTGGGGCAGACAAAACATCCTGTTGAGATACAGGCTTTCAACTGTGAATATATAGTGTTGCGGTTCTTGACAATTTGATTTGTATAATTAATTGTAATCTGTTTGCCTTGATGAGAGTCTTACTAAAATGAAAAAGCAGAAAGATGAGTCAGTGTGCTCAGAAAGGGCTCATCTGATGCAAAGCTGTAAGAGAAAGGTGAGAGCGGGCCCAGCCTCGCCTGGCGCTGAGCCCCAGCAGAGCCCTTGCAGAGCACAGCGCAGCCTCGGCATCCGCAGACCCAGGCTGGAAGAAGGCACCTGCAGCGGCCGGCGGCAGCGGATCGGCACTGGGTGCTTGCCTCTTCCTGGGACCGGACTAACCATCCCGTATCAGAGCCAAACTGGCAGCGGGCTGCTCCCGAGGTGAACCGTAGCCATGCTGTGAAATGCACGGACTGGTGGGATTAGCCATCTTCAGTGTGTGCAGGAGTAGAGAGGGGCAGAACAGAGCTGAGTGGTGTTGGCGCCTCTGAGGATGCCTGCTCTCCTGGTCGTCTGGTAGCTCCTGGGAAAGGTTAGTAGCGTCCGCGCCACTCTCAGCAGAGGGGGAGGGAGCCGGGCTGCTCCGCAGGCTCGTGCGCAGGTGGGTGTCCTTCAGGCACGTGGAAACTGAGGCTGACGTGAGTGAGCAACGACTTCCGCAGTTTAAATCTGCATGAGCCAGTGCAGCAGGCAGCTCTGGAAGAAAGTGCGCTAAAACCTGGAGTTCTGCACTGGGCGAGAGCAAATGTGTGAAATGCAGAGTGGATTGCAGAAATATTTAGAGGCATCAAGCCAGCCTGCTTTCTGCTGTCCTGCGTACAGCAAACACTGCTGAATGCGGCTCTGCTGGGAGAGAGGGAATCCTGGATGTGACTGAGGATTGTGCTTGACTAGTCAACTGATTTGTAAGGGAGCAGAATAGTTTAAGTATGCAATTTGTGTTTTATTTATTAATTTCTGAAAGACGCAATGTGGCTTCACTCAGAAAAAGCATTTGCATGGAGTATTTGTTGCTGTATTTTAGTAGTACAACTAATCAAAAACCTTCAGAGCAGCAATTAAAGCAACACCCACCCAGTGAGCAAAAAAAAACCCAAACAAAGCAAACCAGCTTTCTGCTGTAGATCTTCACGTTTAGGCCTGGTCCTGCAAAGGGCTACGTAGCCTGTAAGGTGCTAACCACCTTCCTGTTTTGCCAGTAGGAATGAAGGATGCTTGGGCTGTTCTTGAATTAGGCCCTTAGCTTGTTTGGCTTTGGCTTCTTACTTAGTTACAGTCCTTGTGTTGCAACTGTCATTAGTACTGCTGCCTAACCTACCCTCACTCGCTCTGTCCGTCCCAGTGTCTTGGCCGAGGCAACAGAGAGGCGATGCTCAGTGAGTTACCACAGCTAAGTGTGAATTAACCTTTCCTGATTTCCTGGGGAGCACAACAGGTCTGATTTTCAGATGCCCAAATAACATGCCGAGGTGAGCAGCTCTGGTGCCGGCACGATCCGCAGTGCATAGGGGTGATTCCTGAATTGGGCACAGCAGTGTGCACGGAAGGGCGTTCAGGAAGGGTGCTGAAGCTCTGCCAGCTGGACCAGGGAGCAACGGCTTCCACCCGGCAGAAAGTCATGGCCTCTCTAAACTCTGCGCCTGCCTGATGCAGCTTCCCAGGCTGAGTGCCGGTGGGAAGAGGCAGCCACCCAGGTGCCAGGCTGCAGGCTCTGCCCTGCTCTCACGCCGGGATGGACGGCAGCAGTGTGCGCACCCGAGGGAGCTGCTCCCAGGTGGAGGAACTCCTCCCTTCCGTGGCAGAGTTCCGGGAGGAGGCGAGTAGGTTGAGGAGTATCAGGGAGTGTGAGAGACAGACAAACTACTGGAATCGCGCCCTTCCTTTCCTGGGATAGGCCCGGCAGGACGCAGGACACGGAGGATTCCCTATCCTCTCTCCACCTGGCTGAACGTAGTGACTGAAGGGATAAGGGGCGCGTACAGGACAACCGGGTGATCAGGCCTGGTCAGCGTGCGTTTATGAAAGGCAGGTCCTGCTTGACCAACCTGATCTCCTTCTATGACAAGGTGACCTGCTTAGCGGATGAGGGAAAGGCTGTGGATGTTGTCTGTCTGGACTTTAGTAAAGCCTTTGACACTGTCTCCCACATCGTTCTCCTGGAGAAACTGGCTGCTCACGGCTTGGACGGGCGTACTCTTCGCTGGGTGAAAACCTGGCTGGGTGGCCAGGCCCAAAGAGTTGTGGTGAATGGAGTTAAATCCAGCTGGCGGCCGCTCACAAGTGGCGTTCCCCAGGGCTCAGTGCTGGGGCTGGTTCTCTTTAATCTCTTTATCAGTGATCTGGACGAGGGATCGAGTGCACCCTCAGTAAGTTTGCAGACGACGCCAAGCTGGGCAGGAGTGTTGATCTGCCTGAGGGCAGGAAGGCTCCTCAGAGGGATCTGGCCAGGCTGGATCGATGGGCCAAGGCCAACTGTATGAGGTTCAACAGGGCTCAGTGCTGGGTCCTGCACTTGGGTCACAACAATCCCAGGCAACGCTACAGCCTGGAGAAGGGTGGCTGGAAAGCTGCCTGGGGGAAAAGGACCTGGGGGTGTTGGTCAACAGCCGGCTGAATGTCAGGTATTTAAAAGATGTGTGGCTGTGGTGCTTAGGGACATGGTTTAGTGGTGGGCTTGGCAGGTTAATGGTTGGACTCGGTGATCTTAAAGGTCCTTTCCAACCTAAATGATTCTATTGTAGTCAAAAGGTTCTGTTTCTTTTGTGAGGTCCCATTTTTCTCTGCCAGCTCAAGATCTCTATCTGGGGGAGAGACTTTCTTGCAAAAGAGAGTAATTTGGGATTGAGATGGGCTGCCCTCATCTCATAAAGCATTCATCTGAATGAATCATGTTTGTATTCCATGTGAGAAGTGAAGAAACAAGTGACAGTTTCTGTTTCCAGTATAGCTTTTATTTTTTCCTACCCACAAAGGAACAGAGAGCCATCCTTTGAAAGGAAAGCACTTTTTTATGGCACATGTTTGCTGGACATACAATATAAATACTTACATTGACAGACTACACTATTTGATTGGGTCTTTTCCTATTTATTTTCTTTACCTAGAAGTGTTTCAGCATCTCTACTTCACAAAAAAAAAAAAACCCCAAGCACCACCACAACTTCCCGGAAGAGAACAGATACGAAAAATAGGAAAATCAAATGGTAGCATCATTTTATTTTTTTTACCAGTGTATGCCCCAGCATACAGAATATTGTTGGCACTGGCTTTTTAAAGACAACTGCTGTAATAAGAGGCCTTACTTTTTGTTTCATTAAATACTGTATTTATTTTTCTTTGCATCAGCAAATGTAGAGATTTTTTCTTATATAAAGAATTCCTGGGAGGCAGTCTGGATTCATCAGGAATAATCTCTGCCAGTGGCTGTTTTCAGCATGGACTGTAATTGCCCAGCCGAGATTGACGTGCAGGGAAACACACCTCTCGCATCCCTGTGGCTCGTGCTTGAGACAGCGTCTGGTGCCGAATTCCGTCACAGACACGGAAAGGTGGCAGCTGCATTTACATCCTCCCGACTCTGATAGGAAACGTGGAAGAGGCATATTAATATATTAAAAACCAGACAACCCCAGTCCTGAGAGGGGCAAGTCTTGTACGGTATTTACAGGCTCACATAGCGTGTTAGGATTGACAATAGCGTTGACCTTGCAGAAAGGAAGGAGACTGATACTATAAAATCTCTGGAACCATCTTGGGTTTTCTGACTGCCATCCTCAGATTAAGCAATTAGTTATATATATTTTTGGAAGTATTAGAAATAGGCAGTTTCTGTTGTGAAATGCATAGGTAAATAGGTTTCAAACACTTTCATTCCAAGGTTTTAAAAGATTGGTTAATTGTCTTCATTTTAAAATTCATTAAGCGGTAAAAAACCCCTATCCAGAGCTTGACTATGATTCCTGCAGTGAAGATGTGTGAAAATGACCTGATAGCTCGCTGTGGTTTTAATGCGTTTTGGGATGGAAGCATGACAGCAGTAAAGTCAGGGAAGTTTGAGAAGCACAGAAAAGTTTATTTATTTAAGAAAAAAAGAAAAAAAAAAGGAAAAAAGTAACCGTACCTATGTAAAATTCCATAGAGCCCCTGCACGGGGGTGGACCTTACAGCGCGCTCAGGGTTTGATCACAGACTCGGGCCAGGGTTGCATTCTCACTTCTAGTGTCCAGTGCTTTTGTAAATATGTGTGAGTTTATTCTCCATCTTTGGCTACTGGTTGGCCACCTGGCACTACACGCACATGAACTCGAATATTTTTTATTTTAGCTGTTTGTGCTGAGTTTCTTTGAGGCCAATGGCTGCACCTTGGAGAGGTGCCAGTCTCTCCCCGTGTCCTGCCACTGAAAATGAAGCACATTCCAGTCACAAGAAGGGAAGTAAGCGCTTGTCTCCTGTCCTCTAGTTGTAGGAAATGTCACCATACCCTAATGTCTGGGTGGCAGTTATTCCCAGTAGATAGTCATTGGTGTGGCTACTGACTGTTCTTCACGCTGAGCATGGAAATACATGTATTTCTTAGTCCAGTCATGAGCAAATCCAGCGAGCTAAGAGCCGGAGAGAACTCGGCAACACCTTCCGTTGAAGACAGCAGCCGGTGTGTCTCTGCTTGGCAGCCAGGGCGTGCGCGCTCGTGCCAGCTGCCTTGCAAACCTTACCGGTTAGTGCTCTACACACCTTCCCGCTGAACTGTTGTTCATTCATCTGCAGATGTGCAGTTACAGGTGATGGGCTGAGCTGATGAAGACCCATAAATATAAGTGTTCAATCCTGCTCCCCCCCCCCAAGGTAAATATCTTTAATTTTAGCCCCCAGTTCCCAGGAAGCAGGCATGGGTCAGCCTTTGTGCTGCAACAGAAACCATCCAAGGTTTCTTTGAGTGTGATTTGCAGTTCAGGGATCTTTAAAACCTCTGTTTGCTCGTGTCCGTCCTTGAGCTGACAGGGTAGTTTCTTTTTCTGGCTGAAGCTTGCAGAATCTTGCTTATACAAGGCTGCTGCCTTGTGGGTAAGAGCCTGCAAACTTTGTTCTCGCTGCTTAGCAATTCTGCCGAGCAAGCACTTGCTTTCTACTAAGATCTGACCCTGACGGAGGAAGCTGGGAGCAATATCATTATTGAAGTTGATAATATGGAAAATAATTGCTAATTGTTTAAACCTGTGAACACGGTGGCATTGCACTGGACGCTTTCCCAGCAAACCACACATCAGCTTCACCCATACCACCCATCACCTGACCCCCAAGTCCAGTCCCTTAATTCTGGTCGGTGGTCTCTCGATTTCCTACTGGTTTTCGCTGCCGCTGGGCTGACCTTCTGAAGTCACTTCATTCTCTTGGAATGAAGTGACTTGGTCCTTCTTCATTCCACTCACATCTGGCAGAAAAGGACCTCGGGGTGTTGGTCAACAGCCGGCTGAATATGAGCCGGCAGTGTGCCCAGGTGGCCAAGGCGGCCAACACATCCTGGCTTGTATCAGAAATGATGTGGCCAGCAGGATCAGGGCAGTGATTGTCCCCCTGTACTCAGCACTGGTGAGCCCATACCTCGAGTGCTGGGTTCAGTTTTGGGCCTTCAACTACAAGAAGGACATTGAACTGCTGGAGCACAAGTCTGTCCAGAGAAGGGCAACGAAGCTGGTGAAGGGTCTGGAGCACAAGTCTGATGAGGAGCGGCTGAGGGAACTGGGGGTGTTTAGCCTGGAGAAGAGGAAGCTGAGGGGAGACCTGATCGCTCTCTACAGCTACCTGAAAGGAGGTTGTAGCCAGGTGGGTGTTGGTCTCTTCTCTGAAGTAACAAGTGATAGGACGAGAGGAAATGGCCTCAAGTTGCACCAGGGGAGGTTTAGATTGGCTAGTAGGAAAAATTTCTTCACCAAAAGGGTTATCAAGCCCTGGGACAGGCTGCCCAGGGAAGTGGTGGAGTCCCCATCCTTGGAGGTATTTAACAGACCTGTAGATGTGGCGCTTAGGGACATGGTTTAGTGGTGGACTTGGCAGCGCTAGGGTAATGGTTGGACTCTTAAAGGTCTTTTCCAACCTAAATGATACTGTAATTCTATCTGCTGGATTCAACTGGTTCTGTGTTGACACCATTAGTTTTATCAAAAAGTTTACTCTCAGCTTTTGCAGCATAAGGCTACAACTACTTTAGCTACTAGTGCTAAGCTGCTAATGCTAAACGAGACTACTCAGAAGAATATAGCTAATCAAATCTCTTCTATAACACTGAGGGAGGAAGTGAATGAACTGAGTATTGCTTGTGTGTCACCTCCTCTCTGTCCTTCAGTCCTTTCAGGGCCTGAACCAGAGAAATTTTTTTTTTTTTTTTTTTTAAGAGAGAAGTGAAGTGTTACCTCTCACAGGTCTTGCTCTTTCCAACCTCCATGCTTGACTGATTTTGTCCCTCTTGGTGCCCTCTGTTCTTCCTGTGCTCGGTGGCTGCTAACTGAGACCATGTAACTGGCTCAGATAAAGTGCTTGAGCTCCTCCTTTCTCTGCTCTTTGAACCGCCTGTTCACAGCAGCCTTGTGACTCTGTAAGCTTGGTCTGGGGAGGGAGCATCCACCTCCATTTTGTGCATAACCTCCACCAGCCCAGGGCCCACCAGCTGAAGCCCGTGCTGGGTGCTGGGAGCCCGTGCTCCCAGATGCCTCAGGCTGGTGTGACGCTATTGCAAACGTGAGGGAATAGCGGCCAGTGGCTGTTTTTTAAAGTCGGGTCCTTTTGCTGGTGCATGTTGTCTGTGTCATTTGTCCAGCCCAGCCTTGGACTTAGGGCTCAGATACTGGCACTGCTGCTACTCCCACTGCAGTCACTGAGAATTTGGCTGTTGGTTTCGGTGACGGCAAAGCTGGTTGCTTAATCAGCAGGTGCTTATTAAGGCCCTGGGTACTGAGGTGTCCCTCGGGTGAGTGGGTGGGAGCTGCCCATTGTTCTTACTCTCCATCACGCAAAGCTGTCCAGGTCTGAAGTGGGTCAACATAGCAAATACGAAGCATGCAACTCTCTTACATCCATGTCTGCTGAGATTTCTGAGCTTAAGGTGCACAAAGGCAATTGCTTTTTGTCACACTCTTTGTATTAGTGTTAAACAATGCTGCTAAATCTGTCTGTAGCTCAGCAACAGGGGAAAAAAAAGCCTCTCAGCTTTTCTGGTGCGACTCTCACAAGCTGCCGGTGTCTGCCTTAGCAGGTAAGGAAGGGGAGCTGCTCTAGATGGGAACTAGGAGCAAAGGGCTGCACACCCCGTAGCCCCCGGTGACGAGAACACCTCTTTGGGCAGAGCCCCGGTTCAGTGGCCACGCTGGGAGTTACTCTGGTGCACTGGTGCTACGTCTGCGCCGCAGGTGCAGTGCGTACAGATGTACGTTTGGGGAAGATCTGCAAAAGAATTCTGCAACTCTTGACTGGATCAGGATGTAACTGATGCTAAACTCCAGTTTAGTCCAAAGCAACCAGTTTACACCTACACTGGTGTCTGCTAGAATTTTTTTTTTTTTTCCTTCAGGGTATCCAGACAAAAGTAAACAGAGGAGGAGCCTACATTTTCATTGTTTAATCAGAAATGTATCTCATTTTGCTGTACATTCCTTTTTTAGGACGTGTTATCTGTTTAAAAAAAAAAAGAAAAAACAGAAAAAAAGAAAAAGATAAAAACAAAAAACAAATGTGTAGTGAAAAATCTTCTGTAACTTTGGATTAAGAGGTAACTGATCTTTTTAAAAAGAGAACTAAGTTATTTACTTTGTAAATGTGCTGATGGCATGGATCCATCTTACTGACCTCAGCATCCTTTTTTTTAAGATTTTGGGTTTTGTTTCCAATATTAAGTTATTTTAAATTGTGGTTGAAGCAATAGAAAATTGAAATATGGATTGTGCATGACTGTGTCTTGAGTGTAAAAATATTGCAGTTTGAAACTTGGACCTAAAGTATTGCAAATAAAAGTTATAAATACCAACGGATGGTGTGACTGCAGCTTTTCCTGAAGGGTTTGCTGGGGCTGTTTGACCAAACAGTGTCAGGGCTGGCTGAAGATACACCAGCCTCGATCGTCTGCAGAGTCAGAAAGAGTTCACCTGTATGTGTGCTTGTAGCGTCATCCTATGCCACCAGTCCATGATGTCACGAAAGGGGACTTAGCTGCCGTGATCCCATATTTAGCGTCTGCTGCTGGAGCTCCTTGTATCTTGTGTCGGCAGAAGCAGCCAGCCTGCCTGTCTGCTGCCCCCAGTTTGCACAGAGCCAGAGTGCACTGTCCTTCTGATGCGTTGCGTCTCCATTGTTCCATGAAAGAACCAATACGGCGAGTTACACAGATGGCGATTTGCCATGTTTCCTGCCCAGAAACCTTTAAAACTGCTTACAGACCACCGTCACTTCAGCTCTTGTTCTGTGCACACAAAGCTGTGAAAAAAAAAAAAAAAATCACCTGGCCACCTGCTCAGAAGTGAAGCGATGCTGGCGTTAGCGGAGTTAGTCCGTCCTCACCTGCCATGCTGCCTGCATGGCCACGGTCTCGGCTCATTGCTGCTCCATCTCTGAGGGCTTCGCTCACGGGTGCTGAGGGTGGAAGAAGGTGGGGAAGTGGGCGCTCGGCCGTTCCTCCTGCGCCGCTGGGGTGATGCGGTAACCTGAGCGGAGGTGGGAAAGGCTGGGCATGCGGGGTCACCTGTCCCACCGGTGGGACACCCCCGCCAGCGCTATGGCCCACGTGCCAGCGAAGGCCTGGGCCTGGGCCGCAGGAGAGACAAATAAAACAGGCGTGTGCACACAGGAAAGCTCCTCACGTAAATGTATAACCCAGAGTCTCCCTAGCTAGCTTTATGTATGCTACTCACCTATATATGTACGTGTACCCCACCCCCCCAACCGTTATGTAACTAGCAATTATATATGGGCATCTTCGAATACACACACACGAGAGAGAGAGAGAGAGAGAGAGACCCTTCTCTATGTACACAGAGAGCAGAAAAGATAAACTCTCTAGTTAGTTAGCTATATATAGAGTAGACTGTATGTATTTTATAACTGCATAAAAATATGTATACACACCTACATCTATATATTAAAAAAGTATATCTCTTTTTTTAAAACTAGCAAGAGAGTAGTGTCACTATGTACTGGTAGCTATAGTGCCCATGTGTATAAAATTGATTTAATACACCTATAATACTAATAGAAGTACACAGTGAGAGAAAGTGCATTATATGGTTATAAAAGGGTCCCACAGAGAGACTCTTATGTAATTAACATGCTAGTCCTTTACATATTTTATATATATATTAAATATAAGTCTGTCTATATATTTAGAGAATACGCCTTATGTGACTATATAACTCAACTCTAGCCCTATACATCTCTATATATGATGTACATATATAGTGCGACCTTTATGTAACTGAACAAAATAATAGTCTCGCACTCTAGCCATCTAGATATGGTATAGCATACATAAAATTTTATAAATAGACATATATACAGGCAGATATATATATATATGAGACTCTTCTACTCGCTCCCTAGTGATCTATTTATATACACATTTTATATGTATACACACACAGTGAGACCCTTAGAACTCCGTAACACTCTCTTGCTATCTGTATGTATGCTAGTCTATACCATAATTTTGTAAGTATGTATAATATAGCTATGTCTTTCTATATGCGCATATGTACAGCTATATACATATAGCTATACAAATATATATTAATAGATGCACCTACCTACATACAAATAAAATATACAGTATAGTATATAGACAGGCAGTGTTATGTGCTCTATTATATATAGAGAGAGAGTATATTTTTATTTGTACAATAACTATATAGAGAGACCCTTATATAACTATATAACTCTCTCGCTCTCACTATTGATGTCTTTTTATGTATTACATGTATATACACAGAAGCACATATATAACTACATAACACACTACATATTATACACATATATATAAATACAGTTATAAAATATGTAGATAATATATAGAGTGCATTATAGGGGTATATGCAAATTTATAAAATTTTATATATACACACACTATTATATTTATAGATAATGAGTATGTAATAGCACTATAGATGTACATTTATGCTAAAGTGTAGGTAGCCATCGAGAGAGACAGCTGGGGCAGGTGTGCAAGCACATACACATGAGTGTGCGCGCGTGCTCTCTCTCTCTCTCTCTCTCTCTCAACATAAGCAGGTAGGAAGAGTGAAAGTGTTCTGTTGTTATAGAAAGGTCTTTATCTATAGATGTGTGCAGATATTGTATGGGGGGGGGTGGTCTGTGTGTGTGTGTCCATCCATCCATCCTCCATCCCTGCTATAACCATGGAGCACTGTGTCTCTCACTAGCCCTCTACATTGTAGTATGTATATGAATATACATGCCCAGTATACACAGGACAGACATATAGTAGCTAACACACGTTCTCTCCCTGGCTATATATAGTGCTAATGACATAATTTATATAGTTTACATATGCATGTGTGTATGTGAGCACGTGCATACGCACTCATCTGCAAACACAGACATGCACAATCTCCCATATAACTCTCTCGAGCCACAGCCCCTTATATAATGCTGCCTTCTTAGTCAACTATATATTATACAGTATGTATTTTTATATATACACAGAGGCCCTTCTATAAATGTTATACACTCTATAGTATATAGTAAAATGTACAGTATCTTCTATAAACTATATATTATGTATATTTCATACACCCATCCATATGCGCACACAGAGCCCTTCATATAATTATCTCTAGCCATATAAATATATATGTAAAATATACAAATAAAATATGTATTAAAAATAAAAATATTTTAATATATAAACATATTTTATACACACAGTCTATATATGGGGAGGAGGGGGAGAAAGCGATACTCTTCTATAACTATGCAACTCTCTCCATTGTATACATTGATAGGTAGGTTTAGATATGTATATGAAAATATTTGAATACAGATATATAGCTATACACAGGTAGACAGCCCCTCCTACAAACACTTAACTCTCTATATTCTAGGTATATATAGAGGCCCTCAAAAAACAATCTCTATCCATCCATATATTTTGAATATATCTATATATATGTATGTGCATGCATATGTATGTTATGTAGTTTTCATCTATGTATAGGAAAGAGTGTCTGAGCAACTTACATAACTCTCTCCCTAGCCATGCATGTTATATTTATGTATATACAAAGACATAGAAAAGAGCTTGACCGTTATATACAGAGACACCCCCCCATAGAACGGTGTACTACCTACCCGAGGGTGTGAAGAGAGCTGGCTGATGGCGGTGCAAGGCTGCTCTGCATATTCTTTGAGCCTCACGGAGCTGGAGGAGGTCCCAGAAGAGTGGAAGAAGGCTAATGTCACACACACACACACACACCCCCACCCACCCACCCCCCCCCAGCTACAAGCAGAGCTTAAAGGAGGCTCCAGAAAATTCCAGTCCCATCAATCCCCAGGAAAGTCATGGAAGGCATACTCCTGGGGGGCTACCACAAGTCAAATAAATGAAGCATGTGGTTGGGAAAAGCCAGCACAGATTCACAAGGGCAACTCGTGCTTGACAAGCCCATCGCCTTCCACAACCAAATAACCTGATCGGTTGATGCAGGATGCGCAGTGGACATCATCTATCTGGATTTCAAGATGATTCCCCGCAGCCTTCTCCTAGAGAACCTGATGGTTATAGTTCAGACAAGTGGTCCATGGGGTGGGGGGTGGATGCTGGCTGAGAGGCTGCACCCAGAAGATGGTGGTAAATAGTGCTTTTTCCAACCTGTCACCAGTGACGACCCCAGGATCGATACTGGGCCCAATGGTGTTTAACATTTTAATAAGTGATCTGGATGATCAGGTCAAGTGCACTCTGATGAACTTTGTGGATGATACCAGAGTGGGGAAGCGGACACTTCGGAAGGTAGAGCCCCCCGCCCGCAAGAAGACCTAGGTAGGCCTAAGTGGGCTAACAAGAACCTTATGAAGTTCAACAAGGACAAGCGTAAGGTCTTGCACCAGGGAAAAGATAATCCAAGAGTGCAGCACAGGCTGGGATCTACCCAGCTGGACAGCAGCTCTGTGGAGAGGGACCTGGGGGTCCTGGTGGCCAACCACCTCGACATGAGTCAACAGGATGCTGCTGCGGCAAAGGCAGCCAACACGATGCTGAGCTGCATCAACAAGGGCATCAGCAGCAGAGACAGAAGTCATTATCCCTCTCTGCTCAGCGCTTGTCAGGCCACGCCTGGAATACCATGTTCAGATTTGGTCCCTGCGCTACAAAAAAGATGCAGACTGGCTGGAGAGGGTCTAGAGAATTGCCATAAAGATGATCCAAGAACTGGGAAGCCCGCCATATAAGGAAAGGCTGAAAGAACTGGTTTTGTTCAGCTTTGAGACAAGAAGACTTAGGGGAGACTTTATCACCCTGTGTTCCAGGATTTAAAGGGTGGCTACAAAGAAGATGGAGACTCCTTTTTTACAAGGAGTCACATGAAAAAAAACCCAAGAGGTGATGGCTACAAGTTACTCCTGGGGAGATTCCAGTTGGACACAAGAGGAAAATTTTTCACAAAAGCAATCAGCCATTGGAATAATCTCCCTGGGGAAGTGGTGGAGTCCCCGATGTTGGACGCTTCTACAATTCAGCTGGACAGGGTACTGGGCCATCTTGGTCAGCCCATGCTTTTGCCAAGAAAGATTGGACCAGATGATCCTTGAGGTCCCTTCCAACCTGGATTCTACGATTTTGTGTATATGTGCACACACACAGAGACCTTTAAATAATGTTCCCTCTAGCCACCTGTATTACATATTTACTGTTTTTATATGTTGTATATACACAGACACCCTTCTATAAACATAGCGCAGTCTATACTATATGTACTGATCTACGTCACAGGAGAAGAGTCAGAGATGACTCAGATCTCTGTGTGCCTATGTTTTATACACACACGTACACCGAACACGCGGGGGTGACTAGCACCGCCATACAGCGACGCTCCGCTCCGCCCCGAGCCCCGCCATGAGCCCACAGCCCCCTCCCGCCCCGTACGTGCCAGCCGCCCCTCACAGCCGCCCTCGCCTTCCCTCATTCCCTCCCGCCACACGAAACATGGCGGCGGCCCCACCTCCTGCCGGGCCGCCGGCGGCGCCGGGAGCGAGGCGCGGGTGCCCCCCAGCGGCGGCGGGCCCTCACGGCAGCGGCCTGGCTCAGCCCCGTCCGCAGGCCGCGGCCTCCCGCCCGCACTCCGCACAAGTGGCTCCGCGGTCGCCGGGCCGAGGCTTTGGGGTGGTGGTTCCCTACGAGGGAAGGCATCGTTGTCCACCCGGCGTGGGCACATGGGCACCGGCCTCTGCGTGGCAGCCGGCGCCTCCCATCAGGGCATCCCCCCCCTGCTGCAGAGGTCACGCTCCGGGGGGAGCAGCTCGCAGCAGCTGAAGACCCAATTCGGCCACTGGACCTTTTTCCTACGCCCGAGCCCTTGGGACCGTGGTGGTCCTGGGATGGCAGGGGGAGAAATGTGAAGGTATGGGCTGCAGCTGCTAGCGCGGCACCAGCCAGGCCATGCCAGGCTTTACACTGACTGCTTGGGAATAGAAGAGACAAAGAAGATGAAGAGAAGGCTCTGTAAATCAGCCCAGCCAGTCATGTGCCCAGGCTGGATCAGCTCCTGCTGATGGGCAAGTCCTGCCTGCTCCAGCTACTTCCAGAAATTAATAAATGCAGAGGTACAGATATTCTGCTTGGTGTCAGCGTGCCTGAGCCTCCCACAGCTACCAGCACTGGACTGCGATACCCTCAGGACAACACTGAGAGCACAAGAGAGCCCATTTCCAGCCTGGCCAGCACTGCTGTTGAAGGGCCCCCTATCCCAATACCACGGGGTAATTATGTCTTGAGCTGACATAATTAATCAAGGCCTAAAAATCATCACCTCTACTTCACCCTGACCTCCCTCCTTATCAGGCTGTACACAACAAAGAATTGCTGGTCAAGCTCCCTCTGCCATGCTGACGCTGGGGATGACCCCTACACAGATGCTGAAATGGGGTGGCAGTGTGGAAGCTGGAGGCCAGGGCTGCAGGGCTCAAAGGAAACAGCCAAGGGACCCCCCACTCCAGCTAGGAGGCAAGATGGCTTTCTGCCCTCAATTTGCTCAGGCAAGCTCTCAGATCAGGCAAATACCAGGGCAGGGAGACATAAGCCTCCGGTCTCCTGCTGGCTGCCTCAGTTTGCAGAAGGGAAAGCAGGGTGCCATCTCTGAGAGGAACCTTCTTCAGGCTAAACACTGACCCAAATCAATCAGCTGGCCAAGCCAACCCCTCCTTAGCTGCACCCATCTCATATGGAACAACCCCTGGAGAAAGTCTGTCTCAAACGGGTTATACGACATGACCTATTCTGCTCTGCCTCCGTGTGCTCTCCTGCACGCCTTGCTGCACTGCAAAGTGCAGTGCAGGGCTTTCACCACACTGGAACACCAGCACGGTACTCTCCACCTGTATGGCGACGGTGTACAACGGGCTGCAGTCACCCGGTGTGCCACGCTGCTGAGAAAACAGCTACCGTGGCATAAAAAAGTGTGCGAGGAAAAGCAAAGTAAACAGGTCTTAGTGCAGGGCTAGGACAGCCCAGAGTGAGTTGCAGTTCCCTGCGTGGCTTGCCTAAGCTCTGGTCTGTGTGAGAAAGTTCACGTTTTTTTAAAAAAATTGCAATTTACAAACATATCTGAGAGAATGCAACTCTGAAGCTATGAGTTTACGAAAAGAATTACGCTTGCCTGTGGGGCTGTCAACTGCATGTAGTTCACATCTGACAAATGCTCTGCGTGTAAAATGGCTTGAGCCCAAGCTATTTAAAAAGAGAGCTGGATTTAGGTACGTGGTACATGCAAGTAAGCTGATGGCAGTATAATATCGTTCATAGCCTTACATTCCATCTCCAACATGTCAGAGAAAGCATTTTCCTACCACAGCAATGATCCTTTTGGAGCCCCGAGGAAACTTCAAAACCTTTTGTGAAAACATTAACTCTACTGAGGGCCATTTTATAAATTATAAAAATTGCACAAAATGGCTGAAGTGATTATGAGGTACACAGAAATCCAAATTTCCTAGCTGTACAAAAGGCAGAATAGTCATCCTTTAGCTTTGCTTTCAAGACCAGTATTTGCAACCATATAAAATCCACTTTTGAGAGGTCTAACACAGTGAGCCTCTTACACTGCCAGAATCACTGCATAGCTTGACAACACAGAAATGTCTGCTATGAGGAAACCCCGCTGTCAGGTTATATGCAAAAGTTGAAAGAAAGTTTGTACTAGAACCCTGCTTTGAAGGAAATGTGAAACAATACTCGTCCTCTGTTATACCCAAGTTAAACCTTATGAAAGACATCAGCTCTGTCAGCAATAAACCAATGCAAAATTTTGAGAGTGCAACCTGATACCTGCCAGGGCACAGCATCTTTGTTTTACCGACCCATCCTTATCATGAGCTAATTCTGTCCTCATTCAGTCTGGTGCTACCCATCACATCTAATGAAGCAAAGGGAGTGTTATTCCATTTTTAGCATCATGTGGATTAAACAAAGCCTCCTTCGCAAGGAGGCTCCTGTTACTGAATTTGTCCTCTGAGCAAAACCACAGCTGAATTGTGAGATGCCCTTCTCTTGGCCAGAGATACCAACTTGTAAGTCATCAGCTTGAGGTGGAGAATAGAAGAATAAGAAAGTCAATCTGAGAGCCTTTATGTGGGCAAAGCTCTTATTTGCTGTGGTGTTCAAACAGGCACTGCAAGACCTGTCCCTCTATTTTAATGTTGCCCTGGCATGCCTGGTCTTAAGGCTATGCCCTATGACTGGACTCCTTGAGTAATGACATTTTTGCCAAGGAACAGAAGCATCTAATCTGTAGCAGTAACAATGAAATTCATCAAGAATTTTATATCCCTATATGGGGAAGAAAAAAAAAAAAACACCTCCCAAATACAGCCTGGCAGTGAACAAGGACTGAGCCACGCGAATCCACCTTGTGCTTGCCACCCCACCGACCTGCTGGTAGGTGACCGTGGAAGTGCAGCCATTCCTGCCTGCATCCAGTGCCGCTGCTGAGAACAGATAACGATGTGCTGGGAACCTGTGAGAACAGTCACGTGTGCTTCCAGCTTATGTGCTGAGAGCTCCTGAAAGATGCTGCTGGGGAAGATGGTCACATCTTAATGAGCTTATCTGCTAACATTTAGTTTGGCCCCTCTTCTACTGTATGTGCTGTATCATGAACATATATGTGTATAAATACGTATTTTTCCCTCTTTAAAAGCCTCTCTCCCCATTATCCATGATAATGTGGAGAGTTAGAAGGCTTTTTCGTTTTAAAGCGATTATGATTATGTGCAACCTTTGCTCCCGAGTCATTCACACAGAAAGCGCAGACAAGCCCCCCTGCTGCGAGGTGACAGCTCTGTCTGACTCTGCGGGGCTTTGGTATTCATAGCTCCACGAGGTCATCGCTGGAAAAAACCTTGACAGTGATGTGACCTGGCACCTCAGCTGCTTCTTGGCTGCCTCTCCCTCGGAGCTGCAGAGTCTGCTCTTCTCTGGGGTCACTGGGTAACGCTGCCAGCACCGCCTGTCCAAGGAACTGGTCACAGAAGATGTTGCTGTTCCAGACCTAGAGACAAGGGAACAGAAATAAACCTGGCTGAAGAAGCGCTTCTCTCTCACTCCACCTGAAAGGGTTGTGCTGGAGGGGGTCACCCCCATTAACCCCTTGAAAAAACAGTGAGGAGGGGGCGTGCATCTAAATTTAGCTAATTGTCTGGAGAGCATGTGGGAGATTCTGGATTTGCATGCTCATTTACATACACTATGCAAATAAGGAGCTAAATGCAGCTCTTTCCTTTCTAGGTCACAGCCTGCCTAGAAGAGGAATAAAAATTACCTGTTTGAGCTCATCAGCAGTAAAAACCTACATAACATCAGCCTGTCTGCGCCACTCTGCCTGCTTGCACTCACCTTTGCAGTGTCTGCAGTTCTGTTCCTCTGACTGTGTTAGAGCCAGGTCTGCTAGAGCAAGTTTTGGAGTCCTTGGACACATCCTTTGTCGTTACTCAGGATGGGGTTGGGCATATAGCAAGCAGAAACTGCAATTCTGTTAATAGTGGGGTTTGCTGCTAGTCTCACATGCCAGGCTTTGTTTGGTCTGTGAAATTCATTATTATCTAACTTTCGGTGATCCTGGAAAAGTCAAAGTGTTTGAGCCGCATAGTGTAGAGAGATGGGGTGAGGTCCCACACGTAAATCAAATCTTTGCTAAGGATTAGGCAATCCCACACATGCCAAGAACACAGACCATGTTCCATCAGCTGTTGTATCAGTTCCCTCTAATCCATACCTACAGCCTGTCGTTTGGGGGATAACAGTGCTATCATCCTCCTTCTATTTATAATATTTGTAGGATATACCTATTAGTTCAGATGAGTACTAGGGCACAGGAGTACTATGTACCAGTGCTGCATTAGGCAGTGAAAAGCAACACAGTGCTATAAAGCTATTTTGATTTCTGGCACTTACATGCCACAGTGAATTGACTCACAGATTCATGCTAAGACTGCCCAGCACCGATGAAGAAGACATAGTCCTTCACATTTGTCTAGTACTTAACAACTGTGTGTATCAAACTGAAATGCCGTTCCACTCTCCCAAAATTTCCTGGACTGCCTGGACTCTAAATACTAAGCTCTGTTTCTCCAGCTAGTGCTGAGGTAAACAGTGTGATGTAGCTCCCACAGGACTAGAATTCAAGGTAAAAACTTTCTTAATAGCAGCCTTAGCTTTGGTTTTACTTCAAACACTGACTCTGGACAACACTTGGCTTGTCTTTGTCTCTGTATTGTCAGGTACCAAATGAGGCAAAAGGTAATTCTGTAAACTCCTTCAAAGCCTTGGGATGAAATATGCCTTCTGATCCCTAAGTGTTATCAGTTGTTGTTTTGTAGAAGAAACCTAGACTAGAGAATCAGTGGAGCAGCTGAATAGCTCCAGGCATAGCCCAGTAAGGGGAGCACAGGTTGTCACACATCTATCCTGGGTTTCAGTCATATGAAGGAAGAGTTAGCACACCTCAAGCCCAGCGATGCTGTTGTGCTCCCCTACCCACCTTTAGCAGCCCATGCTGTGTGGCATATCTCACCTGGACAATGATAGGACTGTCGATGTTTCTTCTGTAGAAAATCACTTGTGTGTCAAAGATGGCACTGGTCGTATCATGTTGCACAGAGGAGCGCATGTTTTGGTTCTCACACTTGATAAGCACATAGGGATCTGCTCCTAAAACAGAATCAGCAGCACAGCTCTCAGGACAGAGAATGGTAAATGAGACCTGCCCAGAAACCCAGCAGGAGCAATCTCCCCTCCCGTGCCTGGCAGCACCACTGCTACTGAGCACAGAACAGGGCACCAGAGCACATCACATCCACTGCAAGCTGCCCATCACCAGCAGAGGTGAAATACCTCATTCTTCTAACAACTGCATGCTCAGAGCTGGAAACCAAGCACCATTTGCTGTGAAACCAGCTCACTCCTAGGCTGGGACTGCAATCGTTCCATGTTCCCTTGCTGTGCATCCTCCTAGCTCATCTAACAGCAAGTCTTCAAAGTGAAACTGTAAGCTCCCTGACACTGCTCTAGATGTGAGAGCCAAAATGCATCTGTGCATTATGCAATCTGATATGTTGTTCTGGGCACCTAGGACAAAATGGAAGGTGAACGCTGTTCATCATCCACAATTCCTGTGGAGGGCAAGGACAGGAACTGCACAGAACTGCTTTTGCATCACTGAATGCACGTCTCAGTGCTCACCTTTAGACTGCAGAGCTTCAAAGTGCTGTGTACTGTATTCTGATATGAGTATTACTGTTAGGAGGTAGTTTTCAAGAAGCGGTTTCTCTTCTAAAAAGTAAAATATTGTCAAAATGCAAAAAAGATTTTGTAGGAGTGCACTGGTTTCCAACAAAGTTTTCTGTGGGAAACTGTCAAAGCAAATCCTCCCCAGTTTCTCATTTCATTCCCATGAACCTGGGACAATTTCTTTGGTTCTGTCATTTGGATTGATGTAATTTTAAAGTTTGTGTCATCACAACATGTTTATATCTATTGTAGGTCCTAGTCAATGTTTTAAATTACACTTTAATCATACGTAACCCACTGAAATTATTCAACATTCTAGAAATCCTTTGTTGTTTTTACACTGAGCATTTTTACTTTGTTATAAATGTTGATATTCTCTTTCCGTTCCAACAGGGAGCAAGAACCGATTTGGAAACACCTGTCTTTATGCTCAAATAGAATGGACCATTCCACTTCTTAATTAACTTTAATTAAACACAGGCACTACCATTTTTTTTGTATTTCAACATGACTATTACTGTCCATTCCTATTGTTAATGACAGCATAGCTGTTTTTCCACACCTTCCTACTTTTTAGATATGGATTTTAAATAAACCCAGTGAATGTGCGGAAGTGTAAGTCAGATTGGTGATCATTTCTTACACACATTTCGTCACCATCTACTTGAAAATGGAACTACTCTACTGGAACGACAGCCATAAGGCAGCATAATTTTAAGGCAACTTTCATTTTTTAACAATTCATACCCAGGATGATTTTCCTCAAATGCATCACTTATTTGCAGGAATGGATACCAACATCTCACACAAACAAACCACCTAACAGCTACATCCAAAACAGAAAGAGCTTCTTCCACTTACGAGAAAGAAACCGTTTTTTCCATCTGCAATGATTACACCTGGCTGGACACGCAACAGGCCTGTTACCCTGACAACATCTCACACTTTCTATAGCAGGTAGCAGTATATTGGCTTTTCTGATAGGCAATTACTTTCTGTGTCACTGAATGTGTGGATTTAGCTCTGGGGCATGGGGCGGCACCACGCTGTGTAATCAGTGATGGAAAAGCTCCCCCCTTTGCAAAGAGGTTTGGAAAATGGATCTGAATAAAATGGGGTCTTGCATGAAATGGTGTCAACTACTTTGGCCGAAGGCAAAGAGCAAAGCAACATCTGATCATTAACAGTAATTAAGAGATAAAGGGCATAAGAAGAGGTGGAGAAAGGACACAGAGCTTAAAGAGGTAACAGGCATATCTGCTGGACAGGGAGCTGTTAATGAAGGGACTTGCTAAGCAAAAGTGAAAAGAAAGCTAACACTTGAAGAAACAGATTCAAATTCTCAGAAGGAGCTAGAAAAAAAGAGGGAGGTAGAAGAGCAACATGAAAGGTACTGGCATAGCATGACCTCGTGATGGCATCACTGATGGTCAGTTCTATTAGGAGGACTGGCTCCAATTCCAGAACAAAAGAAAGAAATGGGAGAGCTGCACGTGTGGGATGGGACAAGGGACGTTCCCAGTGACAGTTGGCTCAGTTCTTTGCAGCTCTGGGCCTGGTTTATTTACAGTACAAAGACAGTGCAGAGAGGGCTACTAATGTGGAAAAGCAACATCCCAATATTCGCCATGAGCTGGGAATGAAAACAACAGGACCTGCTGTCCTGGCAACTGCTCTGGCAGCGGAAGGAGGACTGGGTTCAGTTCTCAGGCACATAGATGACTCCAGCTATGCCTCGAACACCATACTGTGTATAAACTGCTGTTCTGTCTCAGTCCTATGGCCATGCTTTTATATTGGGAAGTTGTACGAAAGAACAGCACAAAAGAAAAAGCTGAAAACTGTAAAAGGCAGAAACATTTGAACAGTAATGACACTTCTAAGGCTTAAATAAATCTATGCACAGTAGTCTTTTTTTTTTTTTTTTTTTTTGAGAACTGTACCAAGGATCCACATCCTTCAGCACTGTACCACACACAAAAGGCTTTCTAGAAAGTGTGTATCAGATGCGCTGCTTACCAGGTATGTCCCATACCGGGGATCACAAAACCTAGTTTAGAAAAGAAGTGGTGAAAGGCAATTAAACATGCAAATTCAACAAGGAATTTCAGTGGGAAGACTTAAAAATGCAAAAGGTGATTTGTTCGCAGAGATAAGCTCTTAGGAAAAGAGTCTGACAGACAGTAGTGAGAGCAATTTTTAAAACAAGCTTAGAAACAAGAGGCAGAAAATCTCCAAGTCCACAGTGCTTCCTCATCTTCTTGCAAATCTGCCACTGCACTTGGCTCACAGACAGTTGGAATGTCAGAACAAGCTAACTTGGAGAGAGGTACTTCCAAGAGAAGCAGCCTATATGCATTCAGAATTGAGTCTGGGCAGTTAGATTCATCCTTTATTCTAGACAACAGCAAACTATCCATTATTTTTTCCAGACAGGACAATGGATCAAAGACAGCAGCAAGGAGGAGTTTTCAAATAAACATTTAAAATAGAGATTAAACAACCTTCCTCTGGCAGGGAGCAGGGTTCTGATGACAACCAGCTCGTGAACCAGGCCGGGTGTGCACTTGCTATGCAATCTTCATTTTCTTACAGTTTTGTTTAAGTAGTTGCTCAGAAATTTGTGCTAAGCACAACTCTCAGATGACAGTGATGAGCTTATGTGAAGAACAGTGCATTCAAGTCTAAAATCCCTCTATCCTAGTTATATATATATAAAAAAAAAAGGTATCTCTGTTCAGGCTGCTCTTATTTTCCACAACTGCATACTGCAGTGTCAGAGTATGGAAACATCCTGATGCTTTCAGGACAGTTTGTCACAGACATGTAATGCCATGTCTTAGTTCTCAGAAGCTTCAGAATGAATCATAACCTCCTCCTTTATCATCAAGTTTTGTCTTCTCTCTATGCTAAGCAATGATAGTGACAAACCAGGCAGTGGCTGGAGAAGGCGGAAAACAGCTGGCAGATGACAGAGACTGAGCATTAGAAAAGCAGCAGCTTGAGAGCTGCAGATCAGAAGGTGAAGAAGTCAGAAAACCCTTATGAAATGCAGTGGGGCTAATCAGACACAGCAGCTTGCATAGAAACAAGTTGCCAACAACCTTCACGCTAGAAAATGAGTAACCTTTGCGTGAGGTCCTCTTAGCAGCAGGCAAACACAACCACTTATTCTACCTATTTTCTACTTGAATAAACATATTGACTGTGCCTAACCTGAAAGGAAACCTCTACTTGTCACTCCCAATGGCAATTGCCGTGTGGCCTCTTCCCTCGTCTCACAGTATTGATTAGACAGGAGGCTGCCATTGACTCTTAAATCTAGTTCGCATCAGGAAGTGCTCCAGGAAGCGGCAGGTAAGGCTAGTATTTCAGTAAACTCACTTCTGAGAAAGCTGGTCTTTTTCAAATGCCTGGCTGCTGTTTCTCCTTGAGATAAGCATGGGAGAGGGTCCAGACGTGGATCCAGAGAAGCCAGAGAGGAGACGAGAGATGACAAGGAGTTGCATTCTTTTGTGGCAGTGTGAGGAAGCAATCTTAGAATATGGGATACTTAATGTCCCTGGACACATTACTTTCTAGTGTAAATTTACAATCCAGCCAGCCAGTGCGCTTCAAGGAATTTCTATATCTATCCACTCTTTTAATCTACAAAAAAACCACCCCCAAATGTGAGAAACATGTACCATACCCAGCTTTTTATGTTACCAAAAATGGACTCTAGTATCAGTCGGGAGCTTTGCCAAATTTCCCAGCAAGGTGCCCTTAGAAGGCAGAGTGCCAGTTATGGGTGTTATCCTTGTCATTGCACAGCTTAATTTTGTTGTGTAGCACAAATATCAGCAGCGCACATTTGGCTTAATTTTATTTTTTTTATTTACACACTCTCCCTACTTCATTTGTCTGAGGCTGCTATACGATATGGCATTCTGCAAGACAATCTATGAATGTACTCTGCGAGCTGGAGATACTTAAAAAAAAGCTAATGAAGAAAGATTCAAACAGGGATTTAACAGCAGAATTCAAGATAATGGGGAAGCTACTGAAGTGAAGTAACTGAGCTTTCCTTCAGTGCCCCCTGAATGGATGAGATTTGGAACTACAGGCTGAAAAGAGACAAAGGCGCTTACTGAAAGCTTTATGTTGATAAAAAGGAAAATATTTTAACTTTTTTTGTGAAGTTTTATTCAAAGTCAAACAATAACATTCATTTAGGTTTTGTGTTCAAATCCCCTTATGTTTTTGATGAATTTAAAAATGGCATGTTGTTTCACACAGGGAAGTGGAAACACTTCAGAAAAAAAATTGACAATGGTAGACTGGTTTTTTTTTTCAGCCACTTGATGAATTCAATACTAATTCACAAATAGTATCACTTTACCCAATTATGCATTTTTTTTTCCAGCAGATAAAATAATCAAGCAGAAGTTTTGCTTAGGTTTAAACAAAAAATCTGTGAATCCATTTCCTATAGATAGTTCTTCCCACAATAGGTTACCTTTTCAGTTCTGTCAGGATAATCATCAGCCCAACACTGGATGCTGAAATCAAAGTGGAAGAAGACACTTCAACTCCACCTGACCATGTGTGGTAGTACTGGATCCTAAAGGTATTTGGGCTATGCTGTAGCTAGGATATTTATTACACGTTGGTTGTAAGTTCTATTTGTATATTCCTGAGGGTCTGTGCCACATTGCACCAAATCCCACAAGGCTGTCTGAGCTCAAGCCTAGTCTTTGGCAGCTGCAGGCAATTGTTTTTAATGATCTTGTCAAGACTGTAATTGTGCTAAGGATTGTGAAATGCTATGGATGGAGAATTGGTTTTTATTGCTTTACTGCAGGGAATGTTAGAGAAAAATGTTTAAGGAATTTTAATAGCAAAAAACCTCCCACCCTTAAAAATGAAAATGTCCTTCACAGGGCAAAAACAAGAACATACTGCCTCTTTTCAATGCACTGCTCTGCTGTTCTTGTAATATATAGCCCCTTCAGACTGACCCATCCATCCCGCCTTGCTGAGAACGTGGAGCAATATCGCTTGTTTGGCTGAGGTGTTTGTGGCTCCTGTTTTTCCAAGAAAAATGAACTGAATCAATTTTCTATATCTCTTCCCTCCAACATTCCTGTCCCCTGAAGAGACAACCAGATTTACACAGAAAGTGGCTTTCACAATGAAAAGTACATTCAGTCACCACTCAGTGGGTGCCAGGAATAACTATGAAAAGGGGACTAGAATAAAATTGTAGCCAGCTGGTGGGAGAAATTTTACAGCTGCTTTGTGAGACTGAAGATGAACTGTACTGTCTCCGCTCCTTTGCTTTCTCCCTACCAACCACTCAGTGCTGGATGCATCTACCTTTTTCTATTGCACTGGTCATGGAAAATGAAGGCCGACAGAGAGTAGGAGTAGAAAATGAGGAAGCAAATGGCAACTGGACAAGTCTCCTAATTGACTGTCAACATCATGTGCCAGAAAGACATTTTAGTGTCCTTCAGGACACTTCCTTTCAAGTGTAGATACACAATCCTATACAAGTCATCTAACTTCTCCCTGCCCTAGTTTACCCAGCTGAAAATGGTTGTTTGAAAACCATAATATCCTCCCTGAAGTGCTATTAAGCTTGTGGTAATGAAGAAAAAAGTGCTCTGAAGGCCATGAATGACATTGCTGAGGTAAGTGTAATACACTACATGAGCCTGTGCAAGTCAGCTGTCTCCCTGGATATTTTCCATTTAGAAAACACATAACCCTGAAAGGTGAATTTCTTACTAATCCCCATAAAAAGCTTCTCAGGAGGGTCTGGCTACTACTGCTGATCTGGACCAGCATAGATGACACAGAACTCTTGCTGGTTTGCATCATCTTACTCATCTGATATCTCCTCTTGAGCAGATTTTACAACGTGCTGAAAAAAAAATCCCATAAATCTTCAGTTTGTTTGGATAATTTCTGACTGCTTACACATCAACTTAGATCATCTTTAGAGGACTGAAGAGGCCCCTTCCACTCTTCCAGGCTTGCTTTACACTTACCGCCTGATCTGTCTTGCTTCTGTAAACCCTCTGCAGAGTGAATTTTAATTTGGGTGACTCTGCGTGGATAGCCGCAAAGAAGACTCCAACAGGTCATTTTAGGCTTATCTGCCTTCAGTTCCCTGAAAAGTCATGGGAAAAGCAATTGAAGCAATGCACATCAAGCAAACAATCAACGGTTGTGGAAAATTGGCATTTTCAGAACATGAGATCTGTACTCTTTCCTCATCTACCATTTTGGAAGTTTGTGGTACAGAAATGACAGACTAAAGAAATAAAAACAGAGCAAAGCAAAGTAAACCAAATTTGTGTCATCTTTCATACGGCAGCAAAAGTGGTGGGAAAAAACCCCCAAACTTTAGATCATGGAAAATAGTATCAAAGCAAGAAAAAAAATTCAGTTGGCCTGATTTCACGAAACACTAGTTTTGCCCTCGCAGACAACCATTGTTTTCAAAGGAGATGGTCAAAGAAATAAACAGTAGCAACTGTAACTGTAAGCACAGTGTTCTGACCTAGAACTGGAGGCAACTACAAAAGCCAAACTAAAAGGTCAAAAGACCCAAACTGAATTGTCCACTAGGCTCCTAAGTAAAAATGTCCTGACCACGCACAAATCCCAGTGAGCCATCTGGAGATTCTTGGAGGTGATCCTGACCACCTCAAGGGCCTAGCTCTGGAGTGATATGAGCTAGTGAGTCAGGGATATTTGAGGGCAGCCAGGCAACCATTTCCAAGGAGGAGCAGCCAATGTGGGCAAGGGAACATCTCATGTAGCTGTGAGTGCAACCTACCTGAGTTTTGATGGCACATCTGTGAAGAGTCTCAGGATAAACTTTGTAGTGATGCCAGGATGATATGTAGTTGGGATAAGGATGTAGCGGCCTTGCTTAAGGATCCTCCTCAAGAACACAGTCCGTGTGTTGATGTACAGAGATGTGGCCACTCTCTCCTGCACAGTGAGCTTGTGTAGTCGATAGTTTCTGTTATCCTCCACCTACGGCCGCAGAGCAGTATAGGGATTAATCATGGAATCATAGAATCATTTAGGTTGGAAAAGACCTTTAAGATCAAGTCCAACTGTTAACCTGCCAAGTCCACCACTAAACCATGTCCCTAAGCGCCACATCTACATGTAATACAAGGAGGGATATCAGAGCTAACAGGCTTTCATGAGCAGAAAAGACAATGCGCTATAAAGGCAAATGGTTTGGCAAATGGTTTGGCACCCACTGAAGCTGTGGCAAGTCCTGATGGGTAGCCCAGTGCTCCAAGTGCTAGCTCACACAGGCTTCCAAGCAGCGCTGTTGTGCACTTCACTGCATCGGTATATACATATATATCCCTAATGCAGAGTTTTGAACACTTTCAGAGATGCGTGCACAATCCAAGAACCTGCTAAGCTATGCTGCCATCTTAGATGAGGCTGAGATTCATCTGCTTCCTTTCTCTAGCATGCAGAGAGAGCATTCCAGTCTTGCACAACAGACTCTCAATCCAGATACACACAGCTGCATTTTCATCACCCCTTCCTGAATACAAAAGCTACAGAATAACCATTTACATTTTGTTCTATGCTTTGAAACTGTGTTTAACTATTAACATCCTCTTCAGGGAACTGCTATTTGTCACAGCAGAGTTAAAATATAAACCTATTTCTTAAGCAGCTCCTAGGGGCAAGGACAGCCCTACATTCTTTTCTCTTTTAGTTCTCTTTTGTTTTCAGGTAATTTAGGCCATGGTCTTCCAAAGGCCTTTAGTCATGATAACGAGCCTGGTCCGTTAGAACACTTCTGAAATAGAAAAATTATTGAACACAAATAAAGATAGAGCACTGATACTTTTCTGAAGGTGTGATTTCCTTTTCCAAGCCTTTCCAGACTGTTAGATATACAGGCACAAACAAAGCAAGGTAAATTACGCTTCTTTCTGTAACGACACTTTTCAATATATGTGGTTAACAGGTGATTGTCAAATGAATAGGTGTGATGCAGACGTCAGCAAGTCTGTTAAAAACTGACTGGTTTTTAGGATAGGGCCATAGACTCAGTGTGGTACCACTAACTATAGCAACAGCTGATAAGATAATCCTGATCCTCGGTGAAAAAGGAGAAGCATAGCTCTTTCTCTTGCCTTCCTCCATCTTTTGGTTCATATGTTTTCATTTTACTCAATTTGCCCTGGGAGTGCAATTAAATTACTGTTTGGGATCCCTTTGGTTCCTTTTCACATATGCTCATTTCCTACTCATTACTCCCTCCAGCTTTTGAAAACACTCTTGACTCTTTTTTCTAAGTGGCAAAAGAAAAACTGCAGACTTTTCAAACTCATTCACTTGGCTGTATTTGCTGATGAAATGGAGGCAGGAACCTCCAGTGAGGAGGAGAAAAAAACCCTCCATATTTCAACTGTTAATTTTTTTGTCTTTCTCTTCAAAGCTTGGGGTAGGAAAAACACTTAAAATTCTTTTGCAATAGGGTAAAATTACTTATGCTCCTTTAGTTCAAATAGAGTTTGAATTGAACTAAATTCAAATTAGTTTGAATAGTCTGTCTAATGTCAGCTCTGGTAACTGAGCGCAGTACACAAGCAAAGCTCACGTTGAGAGGAGAGCTGGACCCCACCATGATAATCATGCCTCTGTCCACCAAAGATCTCATTGCCAGGATGAAGCAGGACTGCTGAACAAACTCTGAACCAGGAGCGCAGGCGGCTGCCTACCTTGAATATTTCAAAGCCAATTGGGATGCTGTCTCCCTTCCCTTCTTTCTTGTATTTGCGGCGATCCTCCTGTTGTAATGACACCAACACTTTGTCCTCAGTCTTCTTAACATCAAAGATGTACTAGTACAAGAGAGAAGAAGGTAAGCTGTTAGAAATGCCTTAGGATACCGAGGAGAAAGCCTTCACCAAGGAAATATATACATCCAAAGGAGGCAAATGAAAATACATTTTGGGGGGGGTGTGATTCTCCATATAGAATCACAGACTGGTTTGGGTTGGAAGGACCTTAAAGCCCATCTAGTTCCAACCCTCTGCCATGGGCAGAGACACCCTCCACTAGCCCAGGTTGCCCAAAGCCCCATCCAACCTGGACTTGAACACTGCCAGGGAGCCAGGGGCAGCCACAGCTTCTCTGGGCAACCTGTGCCAGGGCCTCACCACCCTCACAGGGAAGAATTTCCCAGCAATTCACAGTTGAAAATTAATGCTAATAATAAGGATCTTTAAACCAAAAGTTCCAGAGACACTGAAACAGGTAATTCACATAAAGGACAGCATGAGACAGTATTACAAAATAACTGTTGAGGCAGCAGCACAGAACATCTCCTCTGAAAGCAAAAGACAAAAGATTAAGTTTTATTTAGATATATATAAATCAGGAGTGAGACAAAATAATTAAACCAACAGACTCCAGATGGGGTCTTTGATAATTTTTGATTCTTCTTTTAACTTGAATATCTAAATAGGCCTGTAAATTTCAAACATCTTTATATAGGACCTGCAAATGAAGGAATCCTCCAAATCTTAGTTAAAAAAAAATCTAAACCCCACAACTTTGTTCCACACCTACAATTTCTGTTTAATATAAGAATGACAGGAATGCTAATTTTGAACTTTCTCAGTTCTCCTGCAAGTTTTAGGTATAACCAGTAAAAAGAGCTAAGAAGGACTCCTGCATCTTTAAAATGCAAATCTTTTATCCAAACTGTTTACAGTAAACTTGAATCAACTTGGGTTTAAGACCAATCAAAGGACATTATTTCAAGTTTAGGCAGCAGTTCCCATCTCAGTAAATCAGACTTGAATTGCTTACATTATTGAGTATCACTGCCAGAGCAGTTCCCAAGTAAATATGTACCCTTTCAGTAGCCAAAAAAAGGTCAGATAGGTGTTTCTTTATACGACAAAGAATTAAACACTCAAATTCATTCATTATTAGAGACTTGATAAATTTTGTTTCTTTTGTGCATACAGAGGGCAAAACTGAGTTCTTGTTGAGGGGAAGAGGACACTATTTACACCAAATTTAGACAGATGCTGTATTCTTCCATCCTCAAAGACCTTTAAATGTGAAGCAAACAAATGAAAACTGCAGCAGTGCACAGCTGGGTACTATGTGCACCGCATGCTCTAATTTCAGCTGAAATTCTCTGACAGCATGGAGAGGAATACATCAGTGGTTCAATTCCGCCCTCCCTACTCATCCAAGACCTGCTAAAAAGCAAATCGTCCTTGAGCATTGCTCTGAGGTGGATATTGAGATTGCCTTGGTGACTGCTGTGGAACAATCCCCTGTAATGACTTCTCATCCCTCCGTGGTTAGAGCTCTGCAGAATAAGGCACCATCCCGTTTCCCATCCCTGACCCTCACTGTCTCAGGCAGTGTCACACCCACATGGAGGAAACACCAACCTCTAGCAGGGCTGGCTGAAGCACAGCAGTATTGGAAAGAAAATCAATACCCTCCCAAGCCTCTGGGCTTCATTAGTTGTTCACAGTATTTACAGTCCAGATTGGTCTCCTACAGAACTACTGCTTGCTGTTCTGGGCTGGCTGGTTTTTGGTACAAATTCAATGCTTCTTTGTACTCTTATTTGTGTGCTATATCAACATTGTGGCAGAGAAAGCACAGGATCCTGAAGAGAGTCCTAGGGGTTGTAAAGAGCCTCTGCAGAGAGAATCTAAAAAGCAAGACATAAATATGCGGCAACACTAGTAAGGCACACTTTAATTTTTGTCCCTGATGAACCATATGCAGCGTTACCTTGTCAGATAGCCTAGAGTGTTCTAGGGCAAATGGAGGTGTGGAAGGGATACTGTGAGAGTGCAAGAGAGCTCTCTTGGTCTGATGAGAGGTACACAATCTTTGATCTGATGACATTTCAGCTGTCCTAATGAGTAACAATCTGGAAAGCAGCAGGTGACTGTAGGAATACATTTGTAACTTGGCCTAAATTCCCTTATTTTAAAGGGACTGGAAGCATCAATCCTTCTCTGTACAGATAAACTTTACAGGAGGCCTCAGCGTCAGGCTTTTCACTCCAGAAGAACATAGATAGATTATCTCTAGACTATGGTAGTATGTGCCACAGTAATTTATAACAGCCCTAAGATAACATAAATGTGTTCCAGCGTTGCTATTAAGAGCCTTTTAATCAACTAGCCTAGAGATAAAACTGGAATAAAACAAACTTCCATTGCATCAGGCATTGCACTCAACTGTAACGTGTATATTCTGTTCTCTGTGGCAGCTAAACACTTACAAATGAGACCCAGACAAGCACTTGGAATGCATCCAGAATCATACAGGGGAATATCTGAATAAAATCACCCTCTGGAAATGAGGCACTAACAGAAGACAGAGCAGTGAAGATGATGAACTGCTTCTCCATCTCCACCTATATGACAGGATGAGCTGGGAGTTTGAGATTCACTCCTAGTCTGAACAGCAAAGGCTGTACTTCTCCAATATCCTGCTATGAAAATTGAGGGGTGCAGACAGAAACCTCCCATACAAGTGCAGAGAAGCAGCCACAAGAACATCTTTAATTAATCCAAAGTGTGTGGTGAATTACAAAAGAACAGAAAGGTCAATTTTCAAAGTAATAACTTAAGCAGTAAGGTGCCCAGGTCTCACTGACAGTAATGGAAGTTTTATGCCTGAATTGACATGCACTGGGATGAAAATGTACAACTGAGAAACACAGGAAGGTGAGAACTGGAGTAAGAATGGATGAACAGATAACCTGAATAGCTTGAAAGTTACCAGGTAGGATGAGACAAAGAAAATTCTGTAATGCTGAAGAGAGGGTGAGCTTGGGGAAGATACTAGATACTTTCAGAATCTTAGATTAATGCAAAGGGATACTAACTAAACACAGCGAACCAAATCCTCAGGCTGTTTAAGGGTGTTAAGTGAATAGAGTTCTGTCAGTAGAAAATCACATTTGCTGCCTTTCTACAGCTGGGAAACTGAAAGAAATCCAGGCAGGACTTCACTAATCCTGGTGTGTCTGACTCATCAGCCCCAAACACGATCAGTCCTAAACAAATATCTAAACTCTTCTGAGAGATTTCACAGAAATCACTGAAACATGCAGTGAACCAGCATTCTCCCAGAGGACAGACAGTGGCAGTGAGACTTCTGTCAAGTAGTCGCTGCCAGCTCCTAAATAGTTCTTCAAAGATACTTCAGAAGCCCTAGCTACAGTGGATACACTTCAATACCTCACAAAATAAAGGGATTCCCACCTGGGGATTCTGAAGGAAGGTCTCTTTGTTATCAAAGCATCCACCAGAGCGATTTAGCAGGGGCTCTGAATTCTTTGCCCAAGCCCCATGCATCATTTTCTTCTCCCAGGTCTTGTGGATACTGAAGTAGGAGGTATTCACAATCCGACAGATGTCCACATCAGTGAAATTCTTACACCAGTCCTCAAACGTCATCCTATTCCATGGGACACCAGGAAAGTCATGGTTTATTTCAAAATAAACAGTGATACTCATGCAAAAAGCCAAAATAACACACAAAATCTTCCAGGAATTTAAGAGGAGGCATTGCTCAGCTGTCCAGAGGACAAACTGATTCATTGGAATGCTCTCCATGTGGAAATACTTGTGAAGCCACAATCATACTATTTTAGAGCTTAATTTAGAGAAATACCACCTCAGTGTGTTTGGTCAGCTCTGGATTTGTTCAGCTGCAGCACCTAAGCCTAAAGGATAGGTTGTATCTACCAGGCTGAATTTGAGAACATGTATTTTGCAAAGGAAAAAGAGATTACCTGCAACCAAAGCACAATCTACTCCTCATTATTATGGTCCTTATTGTTACATCTGTCTCCAAGCATGACTCAAACCTTTGTACCCCAGACATAGCTTTTATTTAGCACCATCTCAATGCTACAACCTATGCCTGCTAAAGTGACAGAGTGGATTGCACAGCAGTTAAAGAACATTCACCCCCTCTAACAGCTTGGTATCTCTGAACTACCATTGTGTCCTGGCTTATTAATGGCCCAGAACCAGCTGGCTTCCAGTTGCCAGTTCTGACAAAACCAAGCAAACAGAAGACTTTTCATACCAAGCCCCGCCAGTACACTGGATGCAGTATTGATGATCTACTGAATAAGTTGCTGGACTGCCTTGGTACATCTAAACTTTAAGCACAGTAAAAGTTATTAGAGTTCTAGAGATTCTGTAGAGAATGAAGACTTCTTGTGCCCATGCTGGAAAACACGGACAAATATCAAAATTCATTGGCTGCAATTGTATTTACAGATACCTCAGCCATGACTGACCTAGAAATCCAACAGATAGGCACAGTAGCCAATAAATAGGATTGACAGTGTGTTCAATATTTGGAATTCTGTATTGTAAACCAGCACACATGTTGTCTTGAATTCTGAGTGAATGTCGTAAATATAGATAATAGATTTTGAGGGTGTTTGAAACTTATATTTACTAAGAGCTACTAATTCTATTAGACTAGTTTTTAATCAATTTTTTTCTGTTCTCTGCATGATCCCTTAAGAGTTTAAAAGAAACAGACCTTGTGCCAGGACTGGATAATGTTATCCATTTGAGGAAGTTGCTTTTGAAGCTCTTAAATGGCAGAATTAATGACAATTACTCATTGTAGTCAATATCTCCAAATCCTTCACATGACTCCTACTCACCAGAACTCTCCATCATTCTCAAGAGTGAGTCCCAAGCTCTTACGTTCTGAATCGCTGACTTTCTTCCACTCTTCAGAACTAAAAGGCCCCCCCAAAAAAACAAGACAGAAAAAAAAAAAAAAAAGATGATTGATAACTTAAATACTTTCACCTGGGGAAAAAAAAATTGCAAGTAAAATTCTCTCATGGTCCCCTGTTATAAAAGTAACATTGGAGTACTGAAAGGACAGATGATATTCAGGAAGAAAATGTGGGGCTTACAGGATGAGTTTTAAAATATTAATTGATTTGAAAGCTACTGAAAAAAGAGAGATGAATGGGAAATTGGCACAACTAGAGCAGAACCTTATTGATTTCCTTTGTCACACCCTCCCTTAGGACACTTAAACAGCTGGTTTGGAAGGTCATATGAGATTGACTCCGTTCCGTAAAGGCCCTTCAAAAGAAACCTGGTTTTCCTCCTCAGGAGCTTATTGAGCACTTCTCTTAGACCAGAGTATTCTCTTAGTCTTTCAATCTCCTTAAATAAAACAGACCCAAGGTCTGAGATTTCCCCAGAGAGCCTTTGAGAAGAAACTGTTGCAGCAGGAGCGTAGTGTCCAATTTCCAGAGTAACACTACACTGCGTAGGCACTTCATTGCCTGCATTAGCATATAACTTATGTGCTCTGCATTGTCCCCTGGAGGCGCCTGTCTCTTTCCACTGCCTGCAGGGGAGCACAGGATCCTAAATGCAAGCAGTCTGATGCTTAAATCAGATATCATGATAGAAAAGAGCATGAGCCCCTTCCCTAATGTGTTTACATTAGACAAACAGCCACGATTCCTCACTCCCTTTCCAAAGTACTTGGAGGATGAAGTTGAAGGTGATTGGCGGGAGGGAAGGGAGGTTGCTTGCCATAACAGACATTTCCTTAACGTATTTGGAAATTCTCAATTTTGTTAGGCCAAAAAACATGGGCTAACCTCGGAGTCCTCAGTGCTTCCACTGGAACGAGCGGGAGCTGTGCCAAGACACAGGCTAGTGAGGAACCACAAGGACTTAAGCAAGGCACAGTAGCTCTTCTGCACATTCTTCGCATTTCACCTGAACCAAACTCTTTGAAAGTAATAGATTTTTGCTAGCTAAAGTATGGAAGATAAAAACTTAATATGCTGTCGTTAAGATCATTGCATTATTAAATGCTAACAGAGGCTGATAAGCACAGTGTTCAACTGTAACATCCTAGTTAAATGTTTTTCATGTGTAAATTGCTAGTGATGGAATACATCCCCTCCAGCAATCATTTCTGTCTCTGTAGGGGTGCCTGCTAAGCTCATGGCCTACATTAAAATTCATTAGAAAATAATTCAAGAAATCACAAATGTGGCAATTTTACAGCATTTTTCACCAGTCACCTAAATTATCTAAGAATAAAACACTTGTAACATCCCCAGCACCTCAGTTTTCACACCTCTGTGTGACTCAGTTTTCTCAGATGAGAAACTGAGTCACACAGAAACTCAGTGGTGAAACTGGGAACAAACCTCATGTTCTTGACCTCATCATCACCTTAATTGTAGGCTATTTTTCTACTCATGCTCCAGTGTGCCAGAACAATGACGTATACAGTAAACTAAGGTCCAGGAAGCCACAACCTCCTAGCTCCTCCAGGATGCGTTCATTTGCTCAGAGAATGATGATGCTCAGAGGGAAAAGATGGCACAACAGTTCAGCCATAACTGAGTACTGCTGACTGATGTTGTGTCTCAACAGTGTTTAACCATGCATCCGGTGGCCCTAATGACAGTTTCATCCCTTTGACACTAGATTTGCAGCACTTACTTGTCACTCCAGGCACCATGCCACTCTCTTTTCCCCCAGGGATTCCTCAGCCTGATCATGAAGAGCTTTTCTGCCTTAAAAGAGAATATGAGTCTTTCTCCAAGGCGCAGCTTCCGAATTGCAGTCACTGAGTAGGCATGGCCGATGACAAGACCCATCTCTGTCTCCGCTTCATTGGTTCTGCCAGAGGAAGCCTTTAGCACCAAGAATGGCAATAAAAAAAACCCAAAGAACTCACATCATTGAGAGCACTTGACAGCTACACGTTCAAGGAGCAAGATGGGCAAGGCTTGTTTTCTTTCACAAAGCTATACATTCCCTTCCCAAGTGATTTGACTATGCAGTGCTAGGGCTCAAAACTAGTGCCTCACTAGTCTGGTCTTTTGCATGATAGTGCCAGACAAGTCCTAGCAGACAGAAGTCCAGAACGTAGGAGAACACCACCTGCTACAGCCATTCTGTCTCCTCCTGACCTCGGACAACTGTTACCAGTGCTTCCAAAATCTTGTCATCATTACAAAATGGCTCTTCTGGATATTGATGACTTTGCTCAGACATAGCACTGTCTGGTGGTGTCCTCAACTGGACACTTTGTGGGGCCCAAGAATTTAGCCAATGAGTCCAATGCCTGTTTCTGTGTTGGAGTAAATTTGATACCCAGGAAGAACTACTGGCAGTGGGTAAAACAAATAGAGGGCACAGGCAAGAAAACTTTCTAGCCATTTGTCAAACCTGTCCTGTACCTCACTTGTGACCCTGGCAGGCCTCTCTTAGTGGCAACTGGCAGATCTGCAGGCCTTCTTAGAACTGGGTTTGCTCCTCATAGACTTCACATAAGAAATCCGGTTTTCAGCAGTGATCAGGCATTAAACTGTCTTGCTGGATGACCTAGACCTCATCAAATGCTGATCTAAGAATACATAAAAATTGTCAAGCTCCGAAAAAGACCCCAATTTTGTTTAATGCATCCAGATCAAAATCTCCTAAGTACATCTAAAAACAGTAAAGCAGCATCATATAAAGATGCTGGAGTTGCTTTGAATAACTGGCCCTTTACAAAGCCAGTACAATGCTACAATGCTGCTTCTGAGCAACACGTACCAGGCAGGACAGTGGAAAAAGTAAAGCTGTGCCAGTGCTACAACCCTTCTTCTGAGCCAGAAACAATCCAAATGGTCGTGCCTCCGAATTCACCATGCCCTTGCTGGAGCCAGCATTGGCATCTTTGCACTGAGCCATATCCGGAGTCTCCCTCACCTATATCGGGCTATAACCCCTTGGGCCTTAAGACACTCACCCCCTTGGACTGCAAGGAAGGAAGATCTGACTCAATGCAGATCCCTGAGTGCAAACTTGCAATAATCTAATTAAGACCTCAATGATCAAGCAAGCCTTTGCTCTGGTGCAGAGAAATGGACTTCTTGGAGCTATGAAATGCACATAGTATTTTCTCAGATAGTTTTACCCATTTCAAAATTTCTCTGGTCTAAACAGACAGGGTCCTTCTCCTAAGGCAGGTGTTGCACTGATACGGCAGTGTTCAGTCTCCAAAGACAAGAAATCAGGGGGGAAAAAAAGAAAAAGATAAATTTATATCAAATTGCAACTGACAGATGGTCTGGCAACCGTGAGACTCTCGCCAAGACCTCTTTGCCTTTCACCAACAACAGCTCCTAAAGAATTAGCTCATGTGTTACACCAAGACTGGCTGACATTTCCAATGGGTTTGGGCTTTCTCCAATGTAACACTTTGACTTGCGTTTTTCACAACTAAAAGCAAACAAGAGTCCTTGACAGCATGGGAGTCTGTAACCTCTCCTGCTGCCTTTATTATCCCCCTGGGCTGCCCTTCCCACCTCATTCTGAAGACATTTATTTCTTTATTTGAGATATTTAAACATCTACTGTCTGTTCAAATTTCTAAATGGTAAAGCTCAGGGCTATTTTGTAATCCAAGGAAAACAATGACATGTTTGTAAGTCAGCAATGAAGCCACTTGAGTATTAAATATTCTACACCTAGCAAGCTTCATTGTGTGTATAATACATCTATCAAAAAGTGATAAATGCAGATGAGTCAAGCCAAACCAATAGGAACAGCCTCTGTGTAATCAATGTTTAGAAGCATCTGCGTTTAATTTGACAGGCAGAAATATAATGCCAGGAAGAAGTGAAAGCATTACAACTATCTAATTAATTGCTTTTTAAAATCCAGCTCCCTGTACTTAGCCTATCTCCTCACTAGATCCATGTTAAGAAACTGAACTGCCTTAGCATTTGAGAGCAACCTATCATCCCAGAAACAATGTTTACAACAACAATTCACACCAGGAAGTCAGGTCTGCCAGCCTGGTCTCAGCAAACCAGATGGAATTCTTTCTAAATAAAAATTCAGACCTTGTGAAAAAGGTAAAACAAACACCAAAGACCTAGAAGAATTTGTTTCTGAGCTGTTGCCTAATGTTGCTGGGAGGGACAGTTCAGGACTTCTGTTCTATTCCAGCTGAGTTCTCAGGTTCAAATTCATCTTCCAGAAGGTACCATGTGTTCCTCTTTGGTATCATGGCACTGACACAGGGCACTGCATGGCCAGGGCCTGCTAAGCACATAATGTTCTCAGGCATCTCCAAACATGGCTGATCTTCTCTTGATCTTGACAACTCCACAGCTACCATGACACTTGCAAGAATTTCTGAATGAACCAACATTTTGGGGTCCACCAGTTTACCGTGGATTTAGCACTAACACTACAGGTATGAAATACTTAAGTGCTACAGTAACATCATCTTTGTTTCACAGATGGGAAAATTAAAGCAAAGTGTTTAACTGATTTAAATAAGTCTACATAAGATTAGCCTTAGCTAAGGTCTTAAACTGGAAGCATGGGCGTAAGATGCTGAAGTGCACCTAGATGCCTACCATGCAACTTCTACAGAATGATCCCTTTTCTGCATACGGCACTTTAAAAATCATTTAAAAGCAATCTTTAGGCAATATTCAGGTGCAATGGCAGTTTGTTAGCCCTCCACGTACAGTAACAGCTTCAGACAAGGTGAGAACTTCAGTGATCCCCAGACACGGCCTGACATTGCAGACTTTCATAGAAGGCGAGCTAAGCCTAGTTGTCACTCTTTTCCCTCCTATGGCAAGGCACTGTGCGAGGCCCTTGTCTGCTGTGGCTTGTGAAGTATAGAGCACCCTTGAGGAGCTGCTACTCATCTGCCTTCTAGCACCTCAAGTGAATGGAGAGTGGTAAAGCTTCCACAGAAGGCAACCCTGTATCACCGCTGTGGAAGCCATCCCCTCTCTACTAAAGGAACTTCAAGGTCATGGCCTCCTAATATAGGCATTTGAGTTAGTTGCCTCACATTAGCCAGGGTAGGCAATTTGCTGGTTAATTCTAATGGGGAGTCTTATTAACCAGCAGTACTACCTGAATAACCAAATGAGCTCAGCCTTTCAGCTCAGCTCCAGCGTTACACTGAGGAGACAACTGCATCATCAAAACGAAAGTCAAGAAGTCCTAGCAGCTCAGTGCCAGCAGAACTGTTTTCTGTAAACAGATTTCCCTGAGAAATAAAGAAATTGAACACTGCCATCTGGCCTGTAAATTAGGGCATTCTAGGTGGATTAACCTCAGGTCATTACACAACTGTGACCATTCAGAAAGAATAGCATTTCAGATCCACAGTAAAGTGGCAGCTTTGCGGTTTTGTGATTGTATTTAGGGGCTCGTGGAGTTGTACTTGGCTGACAGCACTGCCAACTTGCTAGCTTTTTCCATACAAAGCTTTTCCAAAGCATACAAATGAAGGGCATACTCAATATACTTATACTAATAACGGTATTTGTTCCAGATTTTTTTCATTGAAAGTAACTCTTAAAAGCCAGCTCTCTATACATACCGTAATGGAACAGCTGATCAAACCACCTCTTTTATGCACTTTCAGCAAGTCTTCAAACAGCTTCATCTGCTCAGAAATAATCTCACCATATTTGCCCTGTACCAAATCAACAGATTCTGCCACTGCTCCAGAGAAATCCACAATTGCATCTGCAGCGCTGCCTCCATCTAGGGCTTCATAAGATCCAGCCAGCCTGGAGGTAACAGAACATTCTCAGTCACCAAGCAGCTGTTAGAAGTGCTCTAATTTAGCTTGGATGTAGGTAATATATTTGCGTCTCACCAAGGGAAAAACAGAACGGAACAAAAGAAAACAAAACAGCAGATTGCAGATTAGGTTTCTAAGAAAGGAGTGTAATGATCCTTAAGGCTTTGGGCTGCTGAAGTAGAGTGTGTTGCTCTATTATATGATTCACCTCCTCCATGCAGATTAAAGGAGGAGTTCTCAATCATTTTTAGGTTCTCTACTAGCAGCAAAGCTAAAACCTATGGAAAGTATGATAGAGTTGACAGACAAAACAAACAGATGGATAGAAGGAACAGCACTGAAGACTAAAAGGACAATGAACTAGCTCATACTTTGCATAAGCTTTCTCCAATAATGCGCTCCAGAATTCATTTTTCACATTAGAATGGCAGTAGATCAACTTCCCATCCATTGTTGGCAGCAGATCATCAACAACCACCTCTGTCCATTCTCCAAAGCACCAGAAACGGAAACGGAAAATCCCAGCATATTTCTGAGGGTTTTTAGGGTCCCATTCTTGTTCGTTAAAGTCTGGAATCACCTGAGAAACCACGGAAGGGAAAGTTCACCAAATGCACTATGTTAAGATTTATTCAGAGGGCACACTGCCCTGGAGCATGCACTATGCTGGTATTGAGCTTCATGAGCAGTTGACCTTAAATAGATGAAGCAGTAAAAAAAGAGGGTGAATTTGGTACAAAGTCAAATACAGTCCCACTTCAAAGAATCTTTTAGGAAAGTAAACTTCAGACTGATCTGCAGAGAAAGATAAACAGAACCTATTGCACTCTCTGGCTTTCTTATCTCTTCTTTGGTGCTCAATGGACTGTGGAGTAGGGAGGTCTCATAACCTGAAAAATGATCTTCTAAAGAAAGGGAAGATTTGATCCACCAAAATTCACCACTCATCAGAGGCACATTAGTCCTAGAAGGAATAATGTTGGCCGATAGGCAGGGAAACAACCAAGGTTTATTAGATTTATTTCATGCACCAAGCACATTGATCACCTACCTGCTGCCAGAGGGTCTTCCTCAGAGCCAAGCAAGAGCACGCAGCCACAAACCAGCAGTTCCCCAGGGTGCCTTGGTGTAAGTCGTGGGAGCTGATTCCATTCACAAACAGGTGGGGGTCTTCACAGAGGTCCTAATAAAGCAAACCAGAGATTACTGGAGACTCCACTCCAGGAATGATCACAGCATCCTTCCAGCTATTCCTCTCCACACTTGTTCTGCATCACATTCCCATGGAAGCGTGGAATTTCTGTACCAGGAAGTTCAAAAGCCCTCTGGCACTGAGTGTATTTGAAAGTCAGGGTATACAGGATTATTTAAGTTGTTACAAGTAGATTGTGTTGCCTTATCTAAACACCAGGATTTGCCAGAGTTCCTAGTTCTGCCCTCAGCTGAAAGTGATCTTTGAGGACTGGAATGAATTCAACATTTGGAAGGCTTATTTGGCATTGGGGTGGTTAATGAACAGAAAGTAAGTGAAAGGAGAAGGAGGAAGCATTACAGAGAAAGGCTTTGACAAAAAAAAAAAAAACCAAAACCCTTCAAGAAAAGCAGCAGGAAAGGATGCTATTGACAGCAGAACTCTAAGCTCCTCTTCCTTCATTGTCACTCTCTTGGCTGACATACTGGAAACCCTCCTCCATCAACAGCAAGAGTTACTGCAAGCACCAAGTAAGAAAGAGTTACTTACCCAGCACCAAAGAAGGCAGAGTATACACGTCTGTGAAATATGCCTCTCATTCTCTGGGTCTGATCTTTCTCATCTATCTGGCTCTTATTAAAACCACTCATTCCCTCTCTCCCATTGCTTTCCTGGCTCCATCTCTATCTCTATGCAGATTCTCACCAAAGCACAGTTAGCTCTTCCTGTGATGTCTCCATGCTTCTCACTAGCTTGCCCCTTGCTGTGTCTTTCCCAAGGGGTACAGTGATAGCCTGCAGATTGAGGCACTAAGATGAACACCTCTAAGTATCTTCGAACATGGGAAAGCCACAGGGGTATCTTTTGCAGCAGTATTGTGTTTGTTACAGAGAAATCCTTAGCAAACGATGTTCTCCTGAATGGATACCTATGTGGCCTCACAGTCCCAGAGAGAACTTCCCAAGAAATATTTCAGAGAACAGGTAATCTGACTGTCCCATAATTGATATGGAACCTACTGGTTTCAACGCAGTGCCTGCTCATGACACTCTCATGTTAATCATTGCTTTTCCTGACTGGTTGAAAGGATGGAAGAGCAGACAGTGGTAAGAAATTCTGCTTTTTCACAGTCTAAGAAAAACCCTAAATTTCAACACTGTGGGAAGGAAATGATCTTATATCCAGGCATTAGAAATGCAGAATAAATAACTCCCTCTCACCTCAAAATGGTTGGAGACTCCAAATTTACTGCAGTATTTCCAGTTTATCAGCAGCAGAATAAGGAGCGGTGCTCTTTACCTCATGGATTCTCACTGCCCTTTGATAATTATAGATGATGAACCCAAAATACCAAGATTGCAATTCAAGCCTGGCTACACACCACAGGCATGTCAAAACCTTTTGGTCTTCCCTTTGATGGGACTGTGACAAATCAGTGCCAGCTGAACTTATTTTCAGAGAAAAGAACCACCTCAGTGCTGAGCTGAAAGCCTGTTTTCCTGGGCTGGTTTAGCAGATGGCAGTCTGAAGTCAGTTCACAGTAAGTAATGCATGGAGCTGCTGCTGTTTTCTTTAAGAAAATTATGTTTTTGGCATGCGACTTTCCTCATTAAGTAACAATTGGTAGAAATTTTAAATGCCTCTTGGGAAACAAGTGACTGATCATTATATGACACTGTTGTTCTGTCCGTATTTCTTACACATCTTTACTTAGAAAAATTTCGAAGCTTATTAACAGAGCTTAATAAAATTCTGAATAACAAAATGGTGCCTACAAGGAAAATTGATCCTGTACAAGATACTCATCTGCATCACGGACAGCTTAATTCAATCTGCCTGGATGGTCTGATATAGAATGGCAACAGGAACTTCAGGCTAGCACTTCAGCTGACATCAATCAACTCAGTTGCCTGTTGCGGGGGTTGACACCAGTCGACTACTTGGCCTTCATGGTGGTAGCACGCATTCCAAACGCAGCTTGGGTAGACTCAAGTTTCGTATCCCATTTCCATGCATCTCTGGCAGTAATAATTTCTAGTTTGTTTTTCATTTCAAAATGTTATTTTGTAGTGTAATAAACAAGGGATAAATTGAGCCTTCAGGATTAAAATTTCCCAAACTCTTCTGTCATTAGAGGAAGCCAAAACTTTCACTGGTTTTGAAAGAAATTAAGCACTACTGTGTATTACAAATATCTTCTCTTATTTGGTTTTCTTTGCTAAAAATAAACATATTAAACTGTTATTTTTTAATTGAAGTGTGTCTCGCATCTCACACAGTCCTCAGAGAAAAAACAGAGAGCAGCATGTGTCAGCTGCCAAAACTTACGGATGAGATTAGCATTTGCTGACCACTGGGGTCAAAGCAAACACGGAACAGCAGAACTTAGAAAAAGCACCTCCCTGTTTCCACCATAGTCAATAAATTTTTCAGGATCCTGCTTGATAAACCCTTTCTTATTAAACTGCCTAGGAGCTCCAGACTTCTGAGACTAAAGAACAGTGTAAAAAAAAATTATGTTAGCTCTGTTTTTCTTGTCATTAATTACAGCCGTTAAAACAGCTTCTATGATGACTGTCACTGTGTAGCTCAGATGAGATGCACAATAATACTCAGGTGCAAGCTGCAGCTAATTTGAGCTGTTTGCTCTCTTCTGGGCTTTTTTCTTTTCACCACTTCCACAGTATAGCAAATTCTAAGCAATACTTTTGAGATTGCATTAGCTACCTAAGCCACAATTGCCCCAACACCGTTAGAAATGTCCTATTTAAATATACCATCCTGCAGTCCTTGTGAAGATCTTTAAGCATTTTTGGTTGCCCCAAGCATGTGAAAAAATTATTAAAAAAACCCCACCACTTTTCCAATAATGATCTCAGCAGTGATACTTTAGGATAGCTGAGAGCCAAGCCAACTACTATCAGAGAAATTACGAGAGACTGATGTGAGATGTGGCCCAGGCATTTCAGGAGATCTGATGCCTTCTCTCCCTTGCAACCTAAACACTTGGGTTCTGAGTCCCACTAGAAGTACCTCCTTTGCAAACATAGTAGTTTAACCCTAATCCCTTTTCTCAGGATCAGCCTGCATCATCTGTGTTGTAAAAAAGAGAAATATCTTCACATTTCCAAGAAAAAGTTTAAAGGAGGTTACTGGGTGTTATTATACATCATTAACATATAATAGCCACACTGTTTCTGATACAACACCCCTAATAAAAGCAGTTGTTGTATTATTTATGCCCACAGGGAGCATTCCACCATCCAAGACACAGAGCTCTCCCCAGTTCTCCCCTTACGCATGTGCATAATAAAATAAACACCATCTGCAGAACTATAATTAGGCTGTACAGAGTCTGAAAGTGAGATACGAGGTTGCAGGGGCTCATGGTTCTGCTGAAAACCCTGATGCTCATATTTTCATACCAGACTTTCATTTGCATGACAGAAGTCTATTTGTGCCACCTCCTATCCTTGCTGCACTGCGTAGGCTCGAAATATTTGACATTCAGTGTTACTCAGCCACCGATGCCTCACAAACTCCTTGTTCTGATTTTAATTGGTTCATCTTTTTGTAACAAAGCGAGTAAATGAACTGGTTAATGAGCAGACTGGGAGAACACTGAGCAGTCTGGAGATGAGAAACTCAGTTATTGTGGGATCACAGAAAATAACAGTGGGAGAGACCTTGACAGGTTAGTCAGTCCCAACACTTGCCTTGGGTCGAAACTGGCTATCCCTAACCTGCTTGTGACTGAAGCTTCTCTAACCTGCATTTAACACAGCCCACAAGGGAAAGTTCACGTGCTTCTTCCACTGGTCAGCTCTCGCTTACTGAAGCTGGGGTGCAATTTTTCTATCTTTTTCACTTGAACTTCACATACTTAACTTGTGTTCAGGCTGTGATCCACCCTCTGATCCTACTCTATGGCCTTGCTGCCTAGTTATTCTTTCTCCCTGAGCCATGAAGTCATATAATACCAAAGCACTGCGCTTGGTTGCATTGATGAAGTGATGCTGCATTCCATCCTATTTATTCCACACTATTTTCCCAAGACATCAAGTTTGAATTCTCAACCCTGTTAACTGGCTTGCAATCCTATCCCAGTCTCTGTCCTACAGCATTCCTGTACATGCCTTTCTAGCCCCTCATCCAAGTAGTAATGAAAATACTTAAGAGTACCAGACTAAGGGAGATTTTTGTAGGATTTCATCAATTCAACGCCAGCTTGAGAGTGCTCCAAGCCATTTATTTCATCAGTTATGCATCCCCATTACAAAAGTTTGAATTAATACAAATTTTCAAACTTTGGAGAGACATATCAGATATTGCCAAAGTCTTATGAAAGTCAAACTATATCAGATCTCCTGCTCATCTCTTAGTCACAAGATCTGTCCCACTGTAAGCTGGAAGGAAATCAAGCTGGTACATATTACTGTATCTGACAATACATTTTTATAATGCAATCTGTACCATCAGACTAACAGTCATCTGCTTAGGTCTGATAAATTGCAGTTAGGAATTTCACTGAGACACAAAAATGTTCGGACTGTAGTACAAATATGAAAGATGGCAACTTAATTCTCTTTGCTACAACATATCTTCCTTAAGAAATTTCAAACCAATGTGAATCATGGGAGACAACAGACACCTATTTCACTGGAGCTATGAAATGGTTTGTATGTTGCTCTGTCATGTCCCTAAAAAAATAAAAAATAAAAGAAAGGATGGGTTTTATTTGAGACCAGAAGCACCACAGAAAAGTACAGGAGATAACTGATTAACTATATGCATTAACTTCAGGTTGTTGTGGGTACTTTGAATTTTAGAGTAATTTAGCTAAAGGAAAAAGTCCCCCTAGCTCTGAAGATGCATCTCTTGCCATAAGTATTACCAATATAAGTAGGGAGAAAGACATTCAAAGGCTTAATTAATTAGCTATGTGTCTTCACAGACATTAACTGAAGCTGCACTGTAAAACATTGGAGATCTCTGATGTCTGAGAAAAGGGAAAGATTATTTTTTAATGGATTAGGGTCTGTCAGCTGGCTCAGAAAAACAGATTCAGGGAAAGGGAAGAAGAAAAAAAAGCAACAATGATGTTTGCAACTAAGATTTTTCAAATGATTCAGTAGCACTTAGAGCTTACTTTCTTCAGCATCCTTAAAAGAACCCAGCTCTAACATAAAAAATAATCTACCTTTGCTTGCACACAAGACCTACAGAGACAGGCACTTTCCTTGATTCCATCAGACTGATCTACTTAAGCCCAGCACACCATTCAGCTGAGAAGTATTTCCATTTTCTTCTCTTCTTCTGTCCTCATATACTGAGTCAACTCTTGTAGAGAGTGAGGTCAGTGTAGGGAAGCAAGAGGAAAGGCAATTCTTTCTGAACATGGATGCAAAAATTCAGCTTTGGCTACAGCTAACTATGAACCAACCTCATCTAAAGGAAGGTAGGAAAGACAACCCTTATTTTGAGGTTGTGTAGCTGAAGAGGTAGAAGATATCGCCTATCTGATAATAAATCCCAGCTGTGCTGGCATGTTTACAGCAACACTCTCCAGATCAGGCTGTTTGCCAAGGCAATTGCAGTTAGCCCTTAAGAGAAAAATAACTGACTCCAACTGAGCTAGATACTTCAATGCATGCAAAAAGCCTTTTGCAACCTTGTTATGCCTGAAAAAATTCTGTCTATGGCATGAAAAAGAAGAGAAGTCTTAAGTTACAGTCATGCCCTGTGGTATAACTCTAACCCCTCAGAGGACAGTTCTCAGAGAAACTGCCATCAAAAGAAAACCTGGGTCAGATATGACCCTGACTAAAACAGCCCTTGCTGAGATCAGGAAGTGACTTTATCATCAGTGCTGTTATGCCATGTAAATCAACAAAAGGAATATTTAGCCCTCAGGTTTCTGTCTGAGCTCAAGATACGCAATTCCTCTGTAAACTTCATGCCCATTGTCCAGCAATGCCAGTTCTTGAGAGCAAGATAATGCCCGATATTGCTTAAAAAAGAAACCCAACTGTACATACGCAAGGGGAAGAGTATGCCAATTTGCTCCAGCCTTGTGTAAAAGAAAACACAGTTATATGGGGATTGAGAAATGCTTCTCCCCCCTCCTCCTCCCTCTCCAATAAATCCGGTTACAAAACCAAATGCATCACAGACATTTTTGTAGTATTCTTTTTTTTCCATTTTCAGTTTGGGGCTAGTGGTGACTAATAGTCAGTAAAGACAATGGGTTTACAGCCTTGCCCTGCCTATGGGACAACACGCGTGTTTGGGGAGGATCTGAATCAATGTTTTGGAAGGAAAAAACCCCAAACACTGGGCAACATGGTGTGTATCTTGGCTGCCTCTAGATTTCACCTGACCCTTGGAGCGCTAGAGCTGCTCTCATCCAGAATGCTGACAGTTGCTGGAAGGGTACAAATGATGTGCCGTAGGGCTGACCTTTTCCTGAACCTCAATAACAAAGCATTTACTGAACCTCTTCGAGTCCTCTGCCGCTTCATCCCAGAAATCACTCAAGACTATGATGGAAGACTTTCTGTTCTCCCAGGATCGTCTTAGAAGTATATCATACCATCTCTTGCTGCACTATCTTAGTTTGTCATGCTTTAGATCAACATTCTACAGAACTGCAGCACATTCATAATACTTTGTTTTTAGAGAAAAGCTGCCTTGTTTGAGGATAACTTTTTTTTATCACTGAATTCACCGGACAACAGGCTTTGTCTCCTGCCTTCTTCCCCTAGTACCAATTCCCTTCTCTAAATTCAGTACTACAATTTGTGTTGCTTTTCCTCATGAGCAGCAATCAGAGATGCCATTCTTAGGATCGGATTCACCTCAGGACACAGTCATGTTCTCTCAGATAGGTGTCTAAACTCCCCTTTAGGGAGTTTAGGTCTTTCAAAGGTCTTTCAAAGGGCAATTTACAGTCATTACCTTGCCACCTCTCTTATAGCATGATTACATTGGAGAGGGACCTGTCTCTCTATTGATCATATAAATCAAGGTAATAGCTCAGAATGGGCCCATACCTTTTTAAATAGTTGCCACACAAAATGTTATCGTTTGTGTCTTTGATGAGAATCTCATCAAATAAACCCAGTAATACACATCACAAAAGCAGGCCCAGTCAGGTATAGGAAATGCATCCAAAGTAGCACAGCTTAAAACCTAGAATATAACTATTTTAGAGGTTATTTTATCTGAAATTTTTAAAATTATTAACTGGTGATCTGAAGTTAAAGTATCCCAAAGATTATAGTTGGTTTAGTGAACACAGAGCAGCCTGAGACCACTTTTGGTTGGTTAATGTTACCACCTTTTCCGGAATACCTTGTTTCTCCCATGTCTCTCTCATTAGCAATTCCAACCTCTATGAAACTTCATTCTCTACTATTCCAAAGCTGCTACAAGTTTGATATAATTTGGAAAGAGTAATTTAATCAAAGCATCATTTTAAGTGGCTAAAAATTTATATATTTCAATTTCTTGACAAAGGTTTGTTTTCCATCAGAAAAGACACCGTGTTTGGGCCACTAACCCAAAATTTTGTTGTAAAATGCTTTTACAATAATTTGCTGTGATTTTGAAATGCTGCTGCTCCATGAAAAACAGGTAGATATAGCAGATATATTACGTGAGGCTGGACATTATTCAATGCTTACTATGGTGAGCGTAGACATCAAAAGAGCTTTTGTTGGATGAGCTGCCCAACAGCAGGAATATGGACATTACAAATCTGTTCCTTAGAATTTAATATCAATCATAAATGAGTTCAAAATAATTATTAGAGATTAGAATGTGTATGACAGCAAGAGGATACACAGCGTATGGGGAAGGGTCCCAGACAAGTCAGAGTCGTCGCACATGAGCTATGCAGTTAGCCTGCATGTGTCGTGTAATGGTTTGTTTGGGAGCTCTACTTAGCAAGTTGTAACTGCTCCAAACAGCTGCTGGAAGTCCAGGGATCTCAGACCAAGTGGCCTTTTTTCTCCAGTGGAAAGGAAAGAAATTGAGGGCATTTTGAAGAAAAACTGAACATACACTACTTTTGAGAAACAGGTAGTATAAGCCAGCCTAACTCTATTTCTGCAAAGGGCAACCTAGCAAAGGAGTAGATATGGCTCTGCATTAAATGCAAGTAATAGAGGGATGGCCAAGTTCAAAGCCAGTCAATTTAGAGCGACTCCCTGACATCGCTTCCAGGCACACGCTGATGTGGCTGAGGTCAGACATGGGCTGTAAGTCCAGTCACAGTTCATCAGACTAAAAGGCCACCCACCATCCAGCTATGTTTTTTTACTGCTTCCTCAAAACATGTTTTTCAATCAAGTTCTTGCTCTAATTTCCTAAGATGGGAAATAAAAACAATAAAAAAAGAGGTTGGAAAACTTCACGCACAATTTTTCACAACATTGAACTATTCAGCACTGGACCAGTGTGGAATAAATAATTCCCAGGTCTGTACGCCTGACTGTTCATCTCTGGCTGGGGAGGCAGCTATTTTCTTTGCCTGATAATAAGCACCATCTTAGCTCAGCGGCCATGACCTTGCTAGGCTTGTCCAGTCTGACCTTATGCTGCATCTCAAGGGGCTGATAACTCATGCAGACTGAATTCTTCATCACTGCCTTTTATAAGTGAGGGAATATGCTGTTTACAAAAGGGAATTAGGTAGATTTCAGCAAAGTTGCCCTTTTGTTGTTGTTACATTGTCACTGGTTTTTGTTCTTACATTGGGCATTGTGTGGCAAAAACAAAGTCAGGGCATCTAAGAAACAGTGTCTGGAGTGAAAATTCAGATTAAGCTGGAGGTGATTTGTTTTCCTTGAAAGGAGTTATGCCTTCCTTGTCCAATGGCAATACAGAGACTTTAAAGGTTAAAAAGTGTAAGTCTAAATCACCTTAAAGAACATAAACCACTTTAGCAAACAGTTCCTCCTTTCCTCATTCCTTTCCTAGCAGGGTTTGGTTTCAGCCTACATTCCAGCATCTACTAATTGTGGTATTTATCTCAGATACTTTCCTGAAGATAAAAATCCTTTACCCTCTTCTCCCAGTCTCCTCATCTTTTTCAGACAGCACCTTGAGATGTTCTCCCCCACTTGTTTGCTTAAAGCAAAAAACTTTTAATGCCTGGGATAACAGTGCGTGGAGTAGCCACTGTAACCTCCCAGACACATTTTTGGATTGTGGTATGTGCCACACCATTCTGGACCAGATGTTTGCTTCATAACACAAAAAACATAACTGTAAACTGTATATAAAAGCCTTATCATAAGACACAAGTTCTTAAACTATTAGATGACTTGAAAGATATCAAATTTTGGATTTTGAATTTTTTTTTTAATAGAAGTTTTATACTAGCCAGCAAAACCCAACTTTTCTGAACCTATGTAAGTCAGAGTCAATGGAGTCTCAGTTCCAACAGGACATGGATCAGACTCTTAAATCTAGTCTGGACATCCTTTCTGGCAAAGATCAGCCTAAGATCATGTAAAACAGAGAGTATTTATCTTTTACTAACACAGAGATACGCCCAATACCTTGCAGAGAACGATAGTGCTTTCGTGCCATCAGAACTTTATCAGATCGCTCATCTACAAGCTCTAGAAGAAAGCCTTCCCATCAGGTTATTCCTTCAGCCTTCTGGTATAGCTCACTCCTTCCATTCACTGCCCAGACCGGGTGTGAGCTGCAACGAGGAGAGGGACATCAGCATCTAGTGCTGTCCGGGTGGTAGCAAACGCCAGGCTAGCAACATGGCATGAAGTGAGGATAAACCCCAGCACCCATCTGGTCACCAATGTTGCCAGTTGCAGCCAAAGGGAGTAAATACAGAAAAAGTTGCTAAGGAAAAAAACAAATAGACCAGCAGAGAGGGAGAACCCAAAATAAGTGATGCCTGTTTGACAGTCTGAACAACAAGCCACCTTCTCAACTGCCTATTTTCATGTCATGTGTAGTTTCACCAAGACCAATTTACCCATTTCACCCATTTACCGAGTGGGTTGAAACCGGCGGATAGTAAAGCATTGTTGAGGGAAGAAGGGAACAGAGAGACACAGACTTACAGACAATGTAATTTTAATGTGCTTCCTCTGGGGGTGAAAAGGCCAAAAGGAACAAAGAGCCTGATGGCAAGTTGCTAACTGCTCAATGTTCTCCATTGATACTAGTCAGTCCTGCAGATCACAGAGCATCCCCTAAATATGACCAAAACGACTTGGCTACTTAACGTGAAGGCTCGAGATACCCTTTCCTCCTGCCTCATTCAGTCTGGGAGGTACCTCTACTTACTTTGCCACCAAATGCAAGTGACTCCAACCTCACGATCACTGTCAAGGTTCTTCCTGTCATGATCCAGGATTTTCTTCTGTTTTAACCCAAAACAAAGACTAGAGCAGATTCAGTCAGACAGATACATTGACAAAAGCTTTTGGTTCCTTGCGGGGAGTCAGCCTGCCAGGGCTTAGAATGTTTACTTGGTCATGATTTTATCGCAGTTGAAGCACAGTCATTTTCATCTCTGTGTTTAAATTGTTTAGATGCTTAAGAGATCTCTTGCTTGGAAAGGCATAAACTTTTTTTCTTCTTTATATCATGCTGTTTCTTTACCTGGCACTTTCACTGCATTTATCAAGCTTATTTTTGTTTTTCCCAATGTGATATAGATATACTGATTTGAATTCACTACTTCATTTCAGACCAATTCCTTTGTTAAACACTAACATTACATCTGCCTGATACCAGCCTAAGACAAAGATGTTATTCAACTGTCAGAAAACAGAGAAAGCCAATACGTCAAGCAAAAGACCCAGAATCATTCTATCACAAAATTCACTGCTAACAGACCTGCATCTTCATCAGTTCAAATAAAGTTAATACAAAGATCAGGGTATGTATCATAATGGATGGTAGTTCATTAAAGATCACATGGGGTTCCTTATCTTCAAGAAGACAATCATATACATATATAAGAAAAAACAGGCTCTGTAGAACTGTCTATTTAGAAAATCACCACATTAGCAGGAATTGAACAAAGGTCAGTGCCGGCCAATAGATGAGTCAGTGCCATCACTCAGAAATTACCCTTCTGATTTACCAGTTTAGAAATCCTGGTAATCCAGATAAGTTCCCACTCATCTTTTGCAATGACTACTATCAGCCATAGGAATATTCACAGTGGCCAGCCCCACACCACTATTCCAGAGAGCACAAGCTGTTTTATTTGCAGTTATGGATTTGAAGTTACCTTCTGGGTAAAACAGAAGGGATCCAGACCTCCCGTTCCTGTTACATTGTGTTCAAAGCACCACAAAATTTCCTTTAAAGATGGAGATTCTCTGTGAACATTTAGGAATTGCTGTGAGAACTTCAAGCCTCCCATTATCTGACAGAAACCTCCCAAGGTCTTCTATTGTAAGAAACAGTCTGCTTGTCTCCCAGGAAGAGAAGTTTGAGAAGTGTTGTTAAACATGAACTTGACTAGACATCAAATTCCAGCTAGTTTTAAGAGCACAATGTTCCACCTCTAAGGGCTGGAGAACCACACCAGTTCCAGCACTGCTCCTTTCCTGCCAGGTTTAATTTCTTCATGATGTACCAAGAAAACCATCTCAGCCCGCTGGAACTCTAAACCCCATCAGGGACACTGAAATCATTCTGGCTCATCTGTGTCTCCAGTAACCTCTCTGCTAGTGCTCAACACACAGATCACTTCCAAGAGAAAATCATGAGTCACCTTTTAACCCCACCCTCACACTATCAATCACATGAATTATTTTATTCAACCAGGGTTGAGGGGCTTTGCAAATGGATCCAGTTATCTACTGAGTTATCCTAGTGACCAAGGGAAAGCAAAGCCCTGCGCATTCGTGTTGTTCATCAGTCCTACAAGTACTTGTACCTGTGGTACAGCTGCAGTAGCAACAAAACTCTAAACTTGCAGACCAAAGCTCAGCCCACAATGGGATCATTGCTAAATGAGATTTAATTTTTTGCTCACCATCACAGGACTGAAGGTTTGGTACGGTCTTAGGAAAAAAAACCCCAACACTATTTTAATTATTTATTCACTGTGTGAGACTAGAAAATGCTGTCTCCAGGCAAAAATCAAACCTCAATGTGCTTTATAGAACATAGACACTCTTTATCAGACAGGCGCAGTCCTTAAGGCCTTTTTAGTTAATGAGGCCAGTTCTGCTCTTTTCGAGGTCCAGTTTTCCACCCAAAAAATATTGCAGCCAATTAAATAAGCATCTGCATAAAGCTGTATGTTTCATTCTTTCTGGTGAAACATATGGATATGGGAGTTAGGGAATGAATTTTTTGAGGATTTTGTGAGCTTCTAAAGAGGCTAAAGGAATTCTGTATATCTCACACGCATGAGATCAATTGACCTCAACATGAGAAAACTGAGATGAAAGCAAGAGGACCATATGGACACTCATTATCCAACCCAAGAAGGGAGCCCCAGACCCCATACTCACTGCATGCTCATAAGACCCTGCACTGAAGTCCTCCATGTCCCAACTCACCTGTCCCTGATCACAGAATGGTTGAGGTTGGAAGAGACCTCTGGAAGTCACCTTGTCCAGCCCCCTTCTCAGGCAGGGTCACCTAGAGCAGGCAATGCCCAGATGGCTTTTGAATATCTCCAAGGACAGAGATTCCATTTCCTGATGCACATGAGTAGGTCACGATGGCTTCCGACACCTGCCACGCTAGCCAAAGTTCAGATCCTGACTCCTACACTACAACATGTTTCAGTTAATTGAGCTTGAAACTCAAATATGCAAAGACAAAATTCTACTTCGTGCATAAAAAAGGGAAGATAACATTTGCTCTTAACAAAGATAGTGTATTTTCCTGAGAAAGAACATTTCATTTCCTGCAAACTTGAAAAAGATGCAAATTCAAAATGTTTTAGCCTTTATGATTAAGTTACAACCAATGCCACGTACAGGCAAGACAGCAGTTCTAAAGGGTTCTTTCAGCTGTGAAGGATTTTTAAAAGCTTCTTTTTAGCCAGGAAAGCATACATCTTTATTTAATTTTTAAATAGAATTAGTCTTGAAGGAAACATACATTTATGTCACAGCGAAACAGCATGAAATTCAAACAAATTATTTTGCAAATCTAAGATAGAATGGCTTACAAAACCTCAAATTCTAGGACTTTACTCTTCCCAAATACCCTTTTAATATGGAAATAAAATGAGAAAAGCATAAAGTTCTTAACATACAAAGCATTTTTTTGGATGTGGATGCTTTCCACTCCTGGGAAGAGTGTTGACAGAATGTACCTTAATTTCCTTTGCAACTGGCATGTTTGGGCTATAATTTTTCCTTTCAGAGAAGCCAGACATTTAATTATTTAGGAAGACTAAATCAATGAACTAACAATTACTGTAAGAAGACTTATGCTAGCTGAGGATGTGATCCTTGGGCTTTTTGTTTTACAGGCTCAAAATAAATTTTAACATGTCATTCTTACCATCATCACATTGCCTCAGGACAAATAGAAGCTGACTCTCTGAGAAACCAATTTTCATCTAATGACGATTGAGCCAACTAAATAAAAACTGACATTTTAAACTTTAAAGAAACATTCAGAACCTTGGAATTGTACTGTTTATGTTCTAGAAGTGACACTGAGGTCGTTTAGTATTTTTTCTGTAGAGGAAACAACTGCAACAACACAAGAAAACCTCCATCCAATCTGAAGGAGGGAAATAAGAACTGGAAAAACTGCCAAGAGAGAAGATAACAAAATACTGGCATCTGGAGAGCTGTCTGCTTGGCAAGCATGCATGTCATTTACAAATGTTTGCTCATAATTATATCCCTGGAAGACTTGGGTGAATAATACTGTCGAGAAAGATGCCACTTTCATCATATTTAAATAAATGCAACACTCATTGAAGGGTGAACGTATTTAAGGATATTGCCACAAAAAAAGGGGAACCTATGCCTCACACTGCCCTGGTACCTGCGAGACAAAGGGGGAGAAGGATGCAGCTGCGTATTAGGACATCCACTGAACTCCCAGCTCTTCGGCAAGCTTTCTGAAGGAGGGAAGGCAGGGATGCTGGCAACGTGCCACTGTGGTTTTTTGCTTCCTGTCATGACACAGCCAACGTGGAAGGGCAGAACTAAGAGCAAAGAATTTTCTGAAGCGACACCAGAAACAGGATTGAGCTGTCAAGTTCACGTCATACAGGGTCCACTCAGTCACCAGACTGTAATGGAGAGGTTAGACATGGGGTATTTGCTGACGGCTGAAGGCATTATAGTTCCTTGCTCATCTCTTTTTCTGGGTAAGCTCCATCTTAACAAGATTTTCCAGGCAAAATAAAAATAAAATTATGAAATTAATAAAATAAGGGTGAGCAACAGCTCTATTCTGGGAACATTTTGGTAATTCCAGAAGAAACATGTCACAACTTCCCCAGATGAAAACATTAAGGACAAAATATTCTGGGAAGAATGGCTTATCCAGTCAGAAAACAAGATGGAAACATGCCAATCTATGTTTTTACAATGTCTCCCATACTCAGCCTATTGGGGGACAGGCAAGGTGATAACCCAGACCACAGCAAAAATCCCAAGGCTTTGAAAAAGGCCAGGGTTTCACCCCAAAAAACATGTTATTCATATTGAGGTGCACCACCTTATATCACTGATGGGAATGAGAGTGAATTAAACTGAGTTCATAAACTCCTATTGTTTAGAAAAGGATGCTTTTTAAAACAACATCCTTAGGAGAATTAAACAGTATCTGTTTCAGTCCCAGTACCGCTTCATAAATTAAACACCCATCTCAAAAAGCAAGGACCTCCCCTCCCAAGTTCTGGAGCACTAAGTTCTCCCATGTTTTCATTTTTCAAATTTCTTAACAGCCAGAAGCACAACTGTGTTGGGTTTGCATGGCAAGGTTTTGGTAGCGGGGGGGCTACGGGGGTGGCTTCTGTGAGAAGCTGCTAGAAGCTTCCCCTGTGTCTGATAAAGCCAATGCCAGCCGGGTCCAAGATGGACCCGCCGCTGGCCAAGGCCAAGCCAATCAGCGCCTCTGTGATAACATATTTAAGAAGAAAAAAAAAAAAACAGTTAGAGCTTTTGCAGCCGGAGAGAGGAGTGAGAAGATGTAAGAAACTCTGCAGACACCAAGGTCAGTGGAGAAGGAGGGGGAGGAGGTGCTCACGCCAGAGGAGCCCACGCCAGAGCAGGTTTGCTGACAGGACTTGTGACTCCGTGGGGGACCCACGCTGGAGCAGTTTGCTCCTGAAGGTCTGCACCCCGTGGGAGAGACCCACACTGGAGCAGTTCGTGAAGGACTGTAGCCCATGGGAGAGACTCACGTTGGAGAAGTTCATGAAGGACTGTCTCCCATGAGAGGGACTCCATGCTGGAGCAGGGGAACGATGAGAAGAGTCATCCCCCTGAGGATGAAGAAGCAGCAGAAACACCGTGTGATGAACTGACCGTAACCCCCATTCCCCGTCCCCCTGTGCCGCTGGGGGGGGGTGGAGGTTGAAGCCGGGAGTGAAGTTGAGCCCAGGAAGACGGGAGGGGTGGGGGGAGGTGTTTTAAGATTTGATTTTATTTCTTATTCCTCTACTCTTTTTTGCTTAGTAATAAATTAGATGAATTCCCTCTCTAAGTTCGGTCTGTTTTGCTCGTGACGATAATTAGAGAATGATCTCTCCCTGTCCTTATCTCAACCCACAAGCTTTTCGTTATACTTTTTTCTCCTCTGTCTAGAGAAGGATGGGAGTGATAGAGCAGCTCTGGTGGGCACCTGGCCCCCAGCCAGGGTCAACCCACCACAACAACCATGGTCTCTTCAGGGCTAAGCATGCTGCCAGAACCGGATGTCACCAGTCTTCTGCAGAAAGGTGAAGAGAAACAAAAGGCTACAACAAAGCAGAGTTCCTGTTCCTATTTCTGATGAACCTTCTCAAACACAGAAATGGAGCCCATCTGAATGAAATATCATAAAGTTTTCGGGGCTTCTTATCTAGAGCATGACTGAGCCACAGCACATTGAACTCTGCTGTACACCTCAGCCTTGATTTGAACTGCAGATTCTGGTCTAGGAAAGTGGGACATGGACAAGGGTCACACAGCTGTACATACCCCTCCGAGACTCAAATCCTGGCCACTGCCAGCAATAACTCCTGGAATGGATTAAGGGAGTTAAGAGATCCCTACTTGTTTGTTTGGCTATGTGAGAGGAGTCCTCAGGGCACCGCACACAGCTCTGCTCACTTCCTCACTACAGGAACAAAACAGTCGGGAAAGAAGGCGCTTAACAACACATCTGCGACAGCCCTTTGCATTTGATGACTGCTCTGTCCAATAACTTCTCCATGCTTCTTGGATCCATCTTCTAGAAATGCAGATGGCTGCACTGTCCATCTGGAAGATTACTATTTTCCCATCACTTCTCTTAGCACATGCAAATACTGGCTCACTTCGATGAGAAAAAAAAAAATTTAAGTCCCCTTATAAAGCTAATACCACTCAAATTTTGTAGCACAGATTCTGGGTCTCTGTCTGCCTTCAAAATGCCACAGATTTGCCCTGGTGTGACAACGCTGGTCCTAAGCACTGCTTCATCCTTCTTCCCACTGCACTATTCTGCTTCCCAAGTCCCTGTCAGATGTCCACGTACGTACATCCATGCCTGCCTGCTCTGGGTGGGGACCTGTGAGTGTGAAGCACTTGCACTTATTAACAGTCATTGGGACCAGATAGAAAACTTCTTAGTGCATAGTGACTCTGGCACTCACAGCCCGTCACATAGGCTTCATATTTATAGTAGAAGTCGGGTTGGTGGTGTCACACGTGGAAATGCTATTGCAAGTAATCAAGATTTCAGGTTGCTGGGGATTTATATTGCTGAAATATATAGTTGTATATGAAGTTTATATTGCTTCACCTTTAAAATTCTCTCTCTAGCAAAATGCAATCAAATACAAAATATTTGCTGTTAGTAGGATTCTTGCAGGGTCCAATGCACAGGAAACTTCCATATACGTGCCTGTTAATTATTACTTTGATGTTTTGGTGACAGAGGTTACTTTTGAATAACAACAGACCAAACCTGCAGACAAAGTCAACACATATTTTCCAACCCAAACCTCTGAAATAAACTTCAATTAGAACGCCTGCTGGAAGACAAGGCAGGACCTTGCAGCAGAGCATGTCACAGCTGCTGTGAGAGGATCAACGTCATTGAACATGAACTAGAACTGTGGCCACAGCCTGGGCACTTTGTCCCAGATGATCTCCCATCCAGGCTACTCCTGTTCTACTCTGATCAACATAATGTGCCCTCAAGTGCTTGAGGAGGGATATCCTGTGGCAGCTGTCTCTTCTACTTGGGCAATAAAGGCCCTTCCCTTTGCTCTACAGGAGTTGACTCTGTAAGAGATTAGCTAACGTGAACAGATGAATAATAATGTTAATCTTAAACACAGGAGACTCAATCATATGCTCTTCAGTATTGCCTCCTTTGGACTCTCCCTGTTTCCCCAGGCAGCTTTCAGATGTTGTGAGCTGTCAACCATGTTTTACATGGCTAATGTAACAAAAATGTTCCTGTTTGTTTCTTCCTTTTCTAGCCAGCTGAGAAAAAAACCCTCATTCCAGTTGTGAAACACACAAGCATACTGCCCAAAAAACACCCACCTTTGCCATTTCTCAGCCAAGTAAGGGCAACAGACTATTTGAAACAGCTGCATGTAGCTCACTATCTTCATCTGCCAGGGTGCTGCTAACAGGTATCACGCTGGTTCTGGTCTTTCCTTCTGCTCTTAACTCACTTTGGCTATGAGCTCCATCTGCCCGATTTCTGAGGCAGCAGGATGCAGCACATCCCAGATACAGAAGCAACAGCATCTTGATGCACGTCATGAACAGTCTGGTGTTCTGCCTGAAAAGGATGACACTCAATTGGTTTTACCTCCTTCCTCCTCAGGGAAGCACCCTTTCTCCTCAAACTCAAAGCAAATCACCATAAGAAGAGCTAGAAACACACACATACACTCTGGTACCCTCACCACATCAGACCTATTTATTGTGCCAGACAATTGCACTGATCGAGTCCTAAAAATAGGTCCTGAAGCACAAAGACTAGAAAAAAAAGGGCTGGAAAAGCCCAGCATGCCTCTCCTCAGAATGTCTAGATTATCAACTACGCCACCACAAACAACAGCAGTTTGGATGATTTGCCTGGCCAGTTTGCTTCCTTTATTTCTGCAAATAATATGAGCAAAAAATGCCGTACGAGGAGGACGACAGAAGAGCAGCAATAGAGAGCAGACAGGGAGGGGAGGAACATGTTAAGGTGTGTTTCCTTGCAAAGAGAGAAGTAATTTTCTTTTCAGAACACATTCAGTAAAAAAAACAACAAAACAAAACAACAACAAAATCCAAAACACCACCAAAAAACCCCCAAACCTTAGGAGAAAATACTAATGGGAGAAAGAAAGAAATAAAACAAAGCCCACGATGTTTTCAGGGAATTGCTTGGCTGGACACCATCAGAACATGCTGTTCCAAGTACCTTAGAAGATCAGCAAGGGAAGTCCCTTTATAGCTGGAAAATGTTTCCTTGCCTCTGAAAAAAATTTCAAGAAACATTTCATTTTTATTAGTGTATTTGGGGGAAAGTTTTGCTGGTGAAAAACATAAGAAACGAGGAAGATCTGGTCTATAAGATCCCATGCAACATTTTAAAGCACTGGGCTATGGCAGGATTGAGAGAGTTGCTTGGCTGCTTGTGCTCACATTTCTTCTTGAAAAATTTCAGCAAGTCCCTTTTCATTCCATATCAGAACAAAAACCACCATTACAACTCCATGTATTCAGTCTCCAAGCCAACCAACCTAAATGTGATGTGGTCACATAAAGAAGAGAGCATACACAGAAGAACGTCAACAGCATTCCACTGAGTCTGTCTTGTGTGCACAAAGTACCTCAACTTTAGAATACAAACATTTTCCTCATAGCCATAAACTGAAATTCTTTTCAGGTACAAATCAATAGATGAAGTGATTAATATCTAAACCAAATGCTAAAAGCTTGATCCACCCCCATCCTTAATATTTCTATAACATTTAGATTTCAATATCCCCTTCAAAATACAGGCAGATGGCTTAATATTTATGCTTTTTTCCAGGAGCAGAAAAAATTTCCAAGACAGTACATCCTGATGCTATTTCTCTTACATTTTTAGCACCCCATATTTACCTGGTCATTCACATCACTTAAGCCTATGAATTTAGGCTTTACTGCCTAAACTTGTCACAAACATTCAGTTGGCTTGAAAACCATTACTGAAGTGCAACTAGAGACAAGATCAGGACCGTGTAATTCATAGCGAATAAAACCAATTGCATGAAACATTTTAAGCAATGATTGGTTAAGCGTGCTTGCCTTTGATTGAGTATTGCTGGGCTTTAAAAGCATGGGAAACATTAGTCTTGATATACTGAAGGGTGCTGCTAAGTGCTTTATAATGTTTGGAATTTCAGTGGATTCACACGTACCTCTCATGCGCTAAATCGTAGCTGACCACCTCTGTCTCGGTACTCCAGGGTAAAACCATGTGGCAACTAACCCCCCTTGAACATTACAACATTACATTTCCCACTGCTGGTGAAAATGATCCAAATCAACTGATTTCACCAAATAACAAGAAAGCAGATTCTGGATGCAGCTGATCCAGAATTACAGCCATACAGTAAGGATAAGACTTATTTTGACCTGGATTTCAAAGACCTTGCTTTCCATTTTTGGACATCTCCTTCTAGTAGCCCATTTCCACGCAGCCTTTGTAAACCTTACTGTTGCAGTCTGTGTATCACCAGTACACAAGAACAGCGATAGCTGAGATGTACAGAAGATTGCTAGCTCCACTAGATCTACCTTTGCTAAACAAATAAAGCTCTTGAGGCAGATTTTTCAGTCTCTCCAACAAGAAAAAACAAAACACCAAGGTTCAGAAGCCAAGTGTCAGCACTAATTTTACTCTTAAAGAAACACACGGCATGACAGAGTCCTGCCTACACCAGCATCTCAAGTGGGTGGCAGTTCATTGTTAACATCGCTAATGTTCACCCACCACCCCACCCCTTCCCCCTAGCTCAAAATTAAATCTAACAACCTGAAGACAATTCAACTTAATTGCAACCACATCGTCTTCTGTGGGATCTGGCTGCCAATCCCTGCCATTTGAATATGCAGTTGCTAGGGCAACGGGTGAGAAGAGCATGCTTTTGTGTTGCCACTTGCATCTTTGGGAGCTGTGCCAACATCTGAGCTCCCACAGCTGGGATGGATTTAACGCCTTCCTCCCCAAGAGCAGCCTGTCCTTATTTCTAGTGCGGTGCCTACAGCAGCCAGCTCTTGGCAAGCAGCTACTTCTCCTCTGCAGATCGACACCTGCAGGAGAATGACAGATGGCTGCAGCCAAGCTCAGTATAACCAAGCACCGAGGATGCTGTAACACTTTATCAAAAAAAGCTTTCAGCAGTGCTAGACTTCATTTGCAGGAGGTTACGGGGTACACAGTTCATCATGTACCTCATTAATGAGGAAAGAAAAGATCATTCACCATCATTTAAAAATAATTTTCCTCTGGTGGTTTCCTGTCTACCTGTTGTTGTCCCCTCACCCATCCCCTTCATACTAACAGAAGGTTGCATCATATCTAGAGGACTGCATGGTCTTCTCTCCGCCTCCATAATTTTAACCTAGAAAACATGATTAATGTGTACAGAAACCTTCCCATCAACCTCTCCCAGGGCACACTGCTTCCCAGAGTTTAGCTCTTAATTTCTTTCCTAGTTCTTTAAGATGAAGAGGTTAAATTTAGGTCAGAGCCTACTTGCCTATGACCTTTTATATCTCTTTTGAATCTGCAAGGCTTACGCTCTTCTAGAGAAATCAAAGTGCACTCCAACCCTTCCTTATATATATGCACACATGTATATTCAGCAAAGAAACATCTGACTTGTTCTCAGCTATGGAAAGGATGAAGCTGGAGCTCAAGATCACAAGGTAAATCTGCTTTTAATGGCAAGCAAAACTATTCCTAAAAAAGGCAAATAGCCTCCCCAGTACTGCACTGATGTGTAATCACAGCTAATTACTGCATACAAAAATGCCTGTTAAAATGACAAATAGCGTAATCTGGGAAATCCTAAAATCCTCTAGGAGCTCCATACAGCACCAGTAATGGAGTACAATGTCTGAAGGTCACCCACGGAAGGTTACAGGTGGTACCTCAGACTCACTTGGTCACTCTGTGGAGTAAAACATCCATGATGTTATGATCAGACGCAAAAGGAAAAAGGAGCCAGTTAAGATTTATTTCACATTAGTGCAAGGCTGTTTTTCATAGTCCTTTTCTCCCACAAACACATTCCAGAGAAACACAACAAATAAGCAAGCTGCAAGACGCTGGTGCGTGGCTCACACAACCTACAACCTGAAACCACCTTTGGATTCCCATCAATGCCTCCATATGTTTGAGGCACATAAAAGAGTTCATGAGCTCCCTCAAAGCACAGCAGAGGCTCACCACCACACTTTGAAACACATTTCCTCACCTCTTAGATTCAGGCACATTCCCCATGTGCCAGTATTTCAAAGTATAAACACAAATGTCACAGCTCACAGGGCTTTGCAACTTGTGTTCATCTGCACTTCAACAAGAGTCAATAACCACTAACAATAGAGAAATGTGGAGAATTCTGGGCATAGACAGGGAAACAAAACCCAAAACTTTGGCTGTTTTAAGAAGCATCAGCAGCCTTTGCAGAATAAGTCATATTTTCACAGAAGAACAATAATCAGGTCCTGCAAAGCTTGAGGGGTGAGGAGGAGGGATGGGGAGGGACCTCTATTCTGATTAAGCAAGAGCACTGGCCTCACCCCATATTTTTAACTGGAAAGAGGAGGCTGGAGGGAGGAAAAAAAAAAAATGTCATTCAGTTCTGAAAAAGTGATCATTAAATCAAGTGTTATGCTCCAGAAGGAAGCTGGGGGCGTGGGGAGGGAATCTGGCAAACCAGAGAAGTGTCACTATTCACAGGGGCTGTTACAACCAAATCAGTTTGTCACACAGAAGGCAGCAATGTAACTACGCTGTACTGCTAAGAGTTCACATCACTTTGTCATGCCAGTTTATGGTATTCCCCTTTAATCTCTACTCTCCTCCAGCTCTGGATTATCTCCAGGCCCCATCCTGGCAGATATCCCAGGGTGCAATGAGCTGTCACTTCGCTCCATGCCCTGAAACTGTTCTTGCAGTGCACTGTTGGGCAACCGCTCAAATCCAGACGCGGTGCCAGGATGCCTCCCTCTCCAGTGCCTCTCCTGCATGTGTTACGGGACTCTGACACCTAGTCCCAAACATAAGCAGATGTCTCTGGTCTTGTTCACAGTCAAACTGGAAAATAGGGTTAGACTGCAGCAATGCACGTAAAGGAAAGACAGTGGAATCAAATGATGAAACCATGCGTTATCTCTGAGGGGCATTTAACCCAGGCGTGCCAAGTCTTTACTGACACTCATTCCACAAAATATATGAGGACTGGGATACTGTTAAACATTGTGGAGGACTGCTTACTGTGGCCACAAATCCTGTCACTGAAAACATATGTGGAATAAAGAACATTAATGCAAAATATGTAAAGCTAACCCAGACTAAGTGCCCAGGCAGATCTGCCCCAAGCTTCCTCTGCCTTCCAAAGGAGGGCAAAATCTTCTAAGACAGGTGGGGGTGAGGGAGGTTTCCAAGGTTCAAACCAGCACTTGCAAAGACAAATATGTTTTAGCTCTTGAGACAACCGATCATTTTCTACCAGCAAAGAAAAGCTGGTGCCACCTTCAAGAAACATGTGCAGGTGAAGCTGGAGCTCCTGAGTTCTCTGGCACCTCAGTCCCTCACACTGCCCTGGATAAGTCACCAACCTGCTCATCCCACACCCCCAGTTTGGGAACGGAGGAGACACTGGTTCTGTTTATTCCCATCACTGTATCATTCCAGAACAGACTGCCTTATTTCCTGATCCTTTTCACTTGCATGGTGATAACCACCCCTGAAAGCGTTGGAAAATTGGTGAGAAGAGTGGAGAATTGGGCCCATGGCACACAGTGTTTTTAGGAACACGAGGCAAGCAGTGGGCCATGAGTATGCAATTCTCCACTTTCAGTTGGATATCTGACCTTTGGCACCAGTGAGTTAATGGGATTTAATCAAACACAGCAGCAGTCCCTCCTGTGGCCTGGGATAGAAGAGGGGTTTCTTGGGAAGCAGTTCAGCAGTACTGTCACACAGTGTCTTCCTATGCTGTCTTACTGAAAAAGAACCAGCTCTGTCTTTCCAAAACATAAGGGTACAATCATAGGCCTTTCATAAAGAGAAGATGCAGACGAAACCAAAAACAGGGCTTATAAAACAGAGGGTCAAGCAAGGAAACCAGGAAAGCACATGATAAGAGTCTCATTCTGGAGGATCAGACTGTTATTTTCCTTTATGAATAACTAAAGAACGTTGCTGAAGCTAACTTATCCTCTCTTTCCCCACATGGATGCCTGCCCTGGTTGAGGGATCACTCCTATTTGTTTAACACTGACTTCCCAAAGATGTCCTTGGGATTTAATACTTTTTGCAAGGTCAGTGCTCAGTGAAAAAATTGAGACAAACATGAGGTTTAGTTAAAAATAAGACAGACAAAATATCCTTTCAGCAGAGCAACTGTCGTTCCCAGGGTATTTTCACTGAAGCTGCTTGCTACTACAAGCCGATGCTGACCAGGACCACCACACTGTTTGCCCTCAGTAAGGGGTTAGCCAGGCCAGGTGGCTTAGGACATCCCAGGGCCAGGAGAGATAGCAGGGGGGTGAGAGGCTTCTCCTGCCTCTTGGCAGGGCACACCTGCCTCCAGCCCCGTTCAACCTGGCAGAGGGGATGGCAACTCCAGGGACATCACAGGAAAAGAGCAGGATGGGCTTTGACGCTAATATCAATGGGCAGAAAAAAATGTCCACCAATGGGGGGAGGACTGTTTCTTCCTCTTTTTCTAACAAACTAGCAGGTTTTCCCCACAGAGAATTTCAGGTGTTTTGTGTCTTACATTAGTGCTTTTGATCTAAATGGTGGGGGGCTAGTTCTAGAAAGGAGAGTCCCTCAGCTCTGTGTTAGGTTCTAAAAGTGCTTCTTGAAAATGGCTGTGCAAAACCAGGTGTTTATAAATCCCTGCTCACAGACTGAGCCCTTCTGTCAGGACAGTTCTGATCAGTCCCTGCATGATTTTCCCCACAACAGGCACAGATTGTCCCTTTGAAATGATGTGGAGCAAACCTCAATTCTCATGTGATGTAAGGGGGGGTCAAGTGCAGATGCTGCAATAGGAAAGTGGGGATACGCTGATCCCACTCTCCCACAGCGACAGCCTGGAACAGCACAGAGGCAGTGGGAACACCTCCCCATGTGGTGACGGGGGCAAAGGAGGGAATAAACTGTACCTCATGAAGACATGTTACAGCAAGGAGGCTTCCTGCACACTGAATGGCTCTGGAAGATGCTGCACCTTTGAAATGGTCATGCTCAGCTCAGTTATTATTTTACAGGTGGACAGAGGAACTGAGATATTAGCAGAGCCCAATGTTCTGGAACACCAGCAAAGGATCAGACATCCATTACAAGCATCTAACCTTTGGGCAAGGCGAGTCCTGCCCGAAGGGCCCATAAACCACCTTGGGCTGAGCAACCAAAGGGTTGGCGGGACAGGCTGTCCCCTCCCCTGGGGCTACGGCAGGCCAGAAGGGCAGGGGGAGAGACACCGACACCAGGGAAACCAGAGCCACAGTCTGATACCGGTGACATCTGTCAACAATTCTGTCAGAAAAATGTCACTCTGACAAAGATGATTTTTTTTTCTGTGAAATCAAGTCCAACATTTCCAGATTGTTTTTCCCAGAAGTGAAAAACAATTTGGCATTTTTATATTATTTTTACTTCTCATAACCCATCACTAGCATGGAGAGTGTCACAAAGGAAGGTGATACAGAAACAAAGCAAAATAGTGTCCAAGCTCATTTTTAGGCAATCTTCTGGCATGTTCAGACTTTTATTTTTCATACTTAGAATAAAATATGGAATTTCAGAGTGCTACAACTTGCCAATTCCATGTTTCAGCCAGCTCTATCAGATATCCCAGGTGGGGTCAGACCTTTTGAGTTGATTTACTACCCAGCACTGAAATACAGCATAATCAGCACACACCTAAGCTCCTGTGTACCATCAGAACCTGCTCGCCTGGCCTGCCAACAGCATACCATTCCACACTGCACCCAAAGAAGCCAAGACCCAGTACTGCACATAAGCATCCATTATTATGGATGATCTTTCCATAACAACATTTCCCCTTGGAAAGTCACGCCATCCTAGGGAGACTGCACAGTAATTATATAGTGCCTTTTGTGTTCACCAGTTTCTTAATACTGGGGTGCCACAGAAGTAACACTACCCTGTCTTTCTTCTCTTTCCCAAAGAGACTTTACAAGTACAAAACAAGTAATTAATGTCAGAGTGTTAATGACCTATCGTTGTGAGTCTGACTGGAATGAGCAAACAGAACATATTTAACATTGCAGGTGCAGATCCAAGGACAAAAACAAAGTGGAAGAAACCCTTTACCCCTCCTCCTCTTTTCTCTCTCTCACTTATACTCCTTTTTCCATTAGAGCAGAATAAACCCCTTTTGACTATACAGATATTCTTCCTAAGCATTTGCTCTGTCTGGCCACCACCAGGTATTTAGGGTAGCTGAAGAAAGCATGAGTATTTTTGTGAGCTGAAACTAAAATACTGGCTTTCACCTCTCCTCAGAAAACCTTTAGATTCACAGATCCCAAATGTACTTTTTTGGACAGCATCAGCAACTGCAGCGGCATTCCCCAGCTCTGTGTGTGCTGGAGCAGAACAACACAAACAGCACATCCTCACAAGGAGAGCATCAATTACCTTTGGGCGCTTCCATTCAACTTTCCTTGGTGGCGCTGACTGGTAGAAAAGGGACTCGTCTGAGGCTGGAAACTCAGGATCTTCGAAGAGCCGTCTCTGCTGGATACACTGCCCTTTCAGCTCGTGGTACTTCTGATCTCTGAAGAGTTGCACTGGTGAAGACATATCTTTCTGTCTAGATAAGACAAATATTGGTTTGTGCAAATTCTGAAGGCTCTTAAAAGTCCATAGATGATACCACTCATTGGTCTTTAACAACAGAGCACGTAACTTGTTCTAAACAAGATTAATTACTGATTTCTGTTTTAAAAAAAATCCAGATTCTAAATTAGATTAAGTAGTAGACTAGAAAACCATAAAACCCAAGATGATCTTATATATTAGGATGGTATTTTTGGCTGAACAGAACTCTTATCAGGAAAGACATTAGAGTCCAGACCAGGCACAAAACCAGCATTTTGCGTTGTCTAATTGCTTGGAAAGGTAACAGAGTGGGGCTTGGCTCTCAGTCCGTACCATGTGTGAAGGGCTGGACCATCTTTCTGTCCTCCATTCTTCTTCTGGCCACTAAAGCTCTAATTATCTACTCCAACTCTTATGCCTAAAGAAAACCAAAACCAGATTTCCACAGTTCTCCATCTTAATTGAATTGACAATACTTTGGCTGGTATTATTTTCTTTGAACTTTATGTTATATTTCAGGGAACTGAACTCCCAGAAGCAGCAAATATTTGCAAATAATTGATGAGAATTAAAAAGCAAAACAAACAAAAAACCCAAACAACTGGCTCTCAGGCCTTAGTTCCTGGAATCATGACTATGTAACCTGGCAAGTTTTTGGTCACAGCCACAGAGCTCAAAGAAATTGCTTAAAAACATTCTACAAATCAGAAATCAACTACGGAAATAATTCAGGATATTTTGAAGTCTGGGGGATGTGAGGGATGCTACCTTTATTTCAAGAAGAGTGGAGAGACTATCTGAACTTACTCTGGAACACTCCTGTGTGTCAATTCCTCTCCTCTTCCTTCCCGTCACGGATTAGAGATGTATCTGCCCTTCCTTGAGTTATCTACAGCAATAAAGACAAATGCAGGTTGCCCTGACGTCAGATGGTAAGAATTAAACAACATGCACGCAATGGAGCATGGCATCACATTGTCCTGTTGCAGTGATCTCAGCTCGTGCTCCTCCTCAAGCCACTTGCAGCGTGAATTGGATGAGATTCCACAAATTTGCAGAAAACTAAACTAAGCTAGGCACAAGCCTTTTCAGGCATGCAAGTGAGTAGAACAGGAGAAATACAGAAGAGCAATGACAAACACTTGGAAACGTCAAATTTATTGTGGTCTTTGTTCTTGTGAGTGAAAGCTACTGTGGCCAAAATAGTCTAGGGATGGTTTTAAACAGCCTGCCTCCCTCCCTCTTTCCCTCCTCTCCCCCTGCCCCAAAATAAATTAGATGGTCCTTCAAGTATGAGAAATGCTGCTCTAATGCTTACGCTTACAGGAACAAGGAGAGTATTCAGGAGTGCTATTCTATACCTTGCTGCCATTCTTGCACCCATTCCAAAGCCTCCTAACCACACTCAGAGTAATCTACCCATAAGTGATTTCTACCAGCAGAATCTTACACAGCAAAGTGTTAGGACGAAGAACCAGTTTCTTCTTGATATTTTGATCAGACAAATTTTCAAAGGCCAGCTCATTCTCCCTCCTTTCTCAGGGCAAAAATCCAGCAATAAATTTTGCATACATCAGGACTGTAACAACTTTGAGTCAAACCCTGATGCTGCTGGAATCGATGGAGAAACTCCTATGCCTTCAGCCAGAACTGGGCCATGGAATCCCTTAGTGACTGTGTTAACCAGCTTCAATAAAACAAAACCACACTTAAATGAACTGTTCAAAACCAAAATGGCTCACTGATACTATGCCATTTTCAGCAATTTCCTTTTTCTTAAGGGCTACTTTCTTGTTGATTACCTCCCTCAAAAAAAAAAAAAAAAATTACAAAGCATCTCACTTGGCAGATGGCTTCCCAGGACAAGGCAAGGAGACTTGCTTCCCCTTCAAACCAGTTCTTCAAATTCAAGTGCAAAACAACTTGTCAACTATACAAAGATAGCTCAGGGACCAAAAAGAAAAAAAAAATAAAGTAAATAGTTTGGCTAATTTGGGTGGGATATAGATTATTTCACGATAACTGGCATTCTTGCTTATTCAATTCCCCACGAGCTAACAAACATTCTATACTGAGCCTATTTACAAGATATGCTTGATTTTAAAATAGCCCCTGAGTGATAAGGTTTTCAGCTGTCACTGCCTAATTCACAGAGATAGGTCTTTAATGACCTCATTCCCCCACCCTTTCTCTCCTTCTATCTGCAGGACTGGAACGTGAGTCCTTCCAGGATTAACACCCCATTACACAACAGCAAGTCTTGTAGCAATGAACAGAATGTGGTCATAGAGCACAGCACATGAAATCACGTGCTACCTGCCTCACCCTGGGTTCCTCGGGGCAGCGCTCACTGAGGGGAATGCTAACGAGGGGGCTTCTCCTGCCAGGCTCTTGACCTGCCCCCTCTCCATGCTCCCTGTGCCATCCTGAGGAAACAACTGAGTGCATGTCTTAGAAAGGGACTTGGGCTCCCAGGGCTGCCCAGCCGGGGTGCTAGCCGCTTTCCATCTGCCCAGGAGACCGAGCTCTGGAGCTGAACTGAAGTCCCAACACCACGTGGTGAACTAGTAGGAACCCACTTTCACAGAAACCCAAACACACCCTTTTGAAACACAACAGAAGTCTCCTTGTTGGAAAGTCCACAGGAAAGAATGTAAATGCAGTTTCTATACAACAGCCTAGTGGTTTAAGCACTGAGGATGGAGGAGCATAGCCGAGCTCCTCCTCTCCTGGGGTGTTCAGCTACCAGGACATGGTCTAACCTGGCTGACACAGATAGCAGGTACCTGGCTCCCACTCCAAGGTTTATTTTTGAAGCAAATCCCCATTTTTGACCCTCAGTTGAGCACAAAGCTCCCAAACTAAGAACCACACTCCCTCCTCATTTCTCGAGTTCACAGTACGCAATAGCCCAACTTCCCCTGCTCTGCACCCAACAGATTTACCTCTGGTTTAGCTGACACCCATCACGCACAGCAGCGCTGCGGAAACACGAAGCACGGCTTGGCAGCCGCTCTTTCCAGGGCTCCCTGCGCTGTCATATGATACAGAGCGAGCTGTGCACAGCGTAATGAGGGCTAAGAAGTACAGTCCTAAAAATCCCATACCAGAGTTCGGAGACCCTCTACCGCTCTGCAGAGAGAAAGGGACCACTCCAGGGGAGGGACAGAAGACAGAGGAAGGGGGAGGAAAATGCCAAACAGCTCTACAGGTCAGCCATTCTTATACTTGTGGTTTATTTCCCTGACCATATACAATTACAATTTTGCTTTTTATTTTTTCCAGCCTCTGAGCTGAGCTCCCCAGCACAACAGCTCCACAGCTGACCCCAAGGTTTCTACAGCACCGTGGCAATCCCCCTTGGTATCAGCAGGAGTACGGGAGGTCCCACATCTCTCAGCTTTCAACCACCGAGCTTTAAAGTCTTTCTCTGACCCTCACTCTCTCAGTGAGATTCCTATTTTGATTGGGAAAAGGATTTCAGCAGAGCAGTGAAGATAAGCCAGCGAAAACAGAAGCATTTCATTTTTACTTACAGTTAATACCCAGAGATGCTTCCCCCTGTCGGAGCCAGCAAGAGTATGGCTAAATCGTGTTCAACTCGGTGGCAAATACCAGCAGCCTTAAATTAAAGGAACATTCACTTGAAATCTGGTTCTTCCCAAGACTATTAAGATGAGCTTCAAGTATTATTTCTGCTACCCAATAGCATTTCTTTACACTCACATTTTCCTGTCTTAAACTTTCTCTTCCCCAGTTGCTACATAGAAGAGCCACAACAAGCAAGACTGACTAACAGTCCAGACAGGCGTGTGAGGGAAAATTACACCCTGACTACCATTAAATTCATGCTATTGGCATACAAAAACTAACAGGAGAAGTCATCTCTTCTCAGGCCAGTTTTGTTACTCTGTGTAACTAAGCAAAACACAGGGTAACAAGTCAGGGAGAGAAGTTACTATAGCTGTTAAGCCAACTGCACCCCTGAGCAGCGAGCTAGCTTGCATGTGAAAGCATCCCTCCCACTCCCATCCCTGCAGGAGGGACGCCGGGACAGCACAGAGCTGGCTTTGCCTTAAAACCCAGCGCTTTCAGTCCCTAAGGCGAACACTGCCAAGCAGCTGGAGTGAACCCGCTACTCTAGGTGAAACTCTTCAAGGAAGAGGCTTGTAATACATACATTTTATCACACATCCCACTTTTCTGTTCCAATTGCACGAGCCAAAGGAATTTCCATACACAGCACCAGGACTATAAAGGCAAAGTGCATTTCTAGCCAGTATTTAAGGCCACAGTTGAACACAGTTTTGAACACAAAGCTGCTTCTTCCAGGAAGTAGGTCCTGGGATGAAACTGCCCAAGCTCAGGGACACCCCAGCCTCAGGGCCACATTCCTGCTGTTCCAGGAGTCCCCCTCTGGGAAGACCACAGAGGGATGCTAGAAAGAATACACACAGCATATGCCATGCTCTCAGGTGGCATCCTGGTTGGTTTTAAGATTACTATCCCTTTGCAGGTAACCAAGCTTGTTTTTGCTTCATGCAAACAGTAGCCTTACCAATAATAAAAACAACCAACACCTGGGTCTTGGCTTTCTCTTTTATAACTGCAGTTGTGCGTCTGTCTTGGCAACGCACAAAAACCTCCCAACTCTAAACTCCGTTCTTTCAATACAGACTTATCACCAAACCTCAAAGCCACTCTTTGGACTGTGACAGCAAAACAGGGACTCAAGTATTTAACTGTTTGCAAACATAGTTTAGTATTTTCCCAAACATCTCTTTCTCCAAACTCGTAGCTTGCTTCAGAGCAATCAAATCAGTGAGTGCTTTCGAAAAAGCAGCCCTGCAGCCAAAAGCTTTAAATTACTCTGGTTTTCTGTAAAACTAATTAAAGGCATTTCCAGGGCTCCAGCTGGAGAAGGTTATTGCCTTCTCTTCCTGAGCAGAATGATCACAGGACCTTACAAAGCAGTGACTTTGCAAATTTGAATTAAGAGTGTGGGGGAATTTAAAGCAGTTGAAAAGCTTCCACTTCACATATGCTGCAGTTTCATGATCTTGGCTGTTCCACTGCTACTGATGCATCAGAAGCATCATTGCCCATAACACAGAGCTTCGCTACCGGAGAAATTTACTCATTCACATTCTTTAAACAGTTCAACACACTAACTGCACTGGGAGTCTTTATGCTAGATTGGGTATCCTCTCTTCTTCTGCATAAGCCCATATAAAAGTATAAAGTCAGTGCTAAATCTGTATTGTGTGGATATGCAATTACATTAGTAAGAGCATATTCAATCTGGATCAAATTTGCTGCACAGGATAATTTAATAGCACTCAGTCCAGTATTAATGATCGTGGTCCCAGGGCTTCTCAGTTGTTTTGGATGGCAATGTTCTCCCTGCTTGGATTAAGTAAATACCAAGTTTTATTGCGTGCTCTGGGGATACCACGGTTCTGCAGCATTAGCCCTTCCTTCATCTAGCTTTTGGATTTTTCAACAAAATAAGATTAATTTGACTACTTTATTGCCTCTGTAACTCAGTACTTTAATAGGCATATCAAGGTTTCTCTGTCTAGCTCAGCTCAAGAATTGGCTTACTGAAGGAGACACAAGCATTTGTCTTCTCATAGAAACAGGAAGGTGCCAACATTGTTCTGCTGTGCAGTTTTGCCATTCTTAGCATTAAAATTGAGAGAGGAAAACTCACATATTTTTCATCTGAGATTATCTGCCCATATCCTATCACTTCTGAGCAGAAATGCAGGAGAGACTAACTGGACACCAGGAGCAGGTCTGGCCACAATCTGTTTGCTTTCATGGACGGCATCAAGGACTGGCAGAATCACCTGGCTACAAACCAAAGCTTTACTACAATAAAATCAATCACAGCACTTGTACTGCAACATCATGGTGCTTAACCAGGCTTTTCTTTCAGGTCTCACTGGGACAGAGAGACTTTCTATAGCACTTCAGCTGGGAGCCAGAATGCAGTTTGTACTGCAAAGCCTGTGTCCAAGCAAGACGGCTCAGGAGGGTGGGTGTCGGTTAAGGACCAAGCCTGCCGTTCCCTAAATCCAGGAGCTGAGCAGGAGCTCTGCCAGGAACCCCGTCACTGATTTTTCACAGTTTGTTCTCTCTCTCCCACTTCTCTTCTAGAGAGTTCCTGGCAAGACAAAATGCAAGTCCCTTCTCACCCTTCAGGAAGGGAGTGTTGGTCTGTAGGAAGCCACAGCCGCTCCAGCGTTCAGGGGCATGAACTGACGGTGCCAGGGCTGGAGATGTGGAGCAAACAGCAGCTGAGAAAAGCTGCACTTACAGGTGATGATGGCCAAGGGGGAAGGTCTCCATCTGGCACGATCAGAAGGAGGATGAATTTGTAGGACTGATGGTCAGGGGTGTGTGTGATGTTTTCAGCTTGAAAACAGCAAAGTCAACACACATCTGTGCGTGGGATTACTCAGTGGTGTAATGCTGATTTCATGGTCAAAACCACTCAAAGTCCTGGTAGAACACACTCAGAGAGGGTAAACTCAGCTCTGTTGCACAGAGCACATACCAAGTTAAAGGCACACAAAGTATATGAGCTATAGGTCTATGTGGCACTTAACAGTTTAGGCATTAAACAGTAGCTTGAGTCAAGTTTTTTAGATTAATCTTAGCTCTAAGGTCCCAGCATTCTCCCTCTGTCCCCACTGCAGATGTTCAAATCCCTTGCTAGATCTCAGCCAGCACTGAGATATTCAAAACTCTCCGCACATCCGGACTCCGAGGGTCTCTGACTCCTAGAGCAGCCGGGTGACGGTACAAGGACGAATATATAGCACATCAACGTGCTACATTGACATGCAAGATTAAAATGCTTTTCTAAACAACCATGCACCAGCACTCTGAGCATGTGCTATCTTTTCAAGAGAACTCAGAAGCAAATTCTCAGGGTGGTCATTTCTGTTTAAGGATAGAAATTACCACTTGTTCATTTTATGCTGCCATCTTGTTTCTCTAGTGAGAGGAGTAGCGTTTCGGGCAGTGGATACTGCGCAGGATCCAATCTTAGTACAGCTCGATCCTTTAGCTAAACTAATATAACATCTCTCTTTAGTGAGGACACAAAGTGGCTACGGGACTCATTTTTAAGGATATGCAGGCAGACGGGATTTTCTAAAGTGCACAGGTGTCTGCATACTTCAAAAAACTTGACCTTCAGTAGCTTCCACTATAGCCTCAAGACCAGACAGATTTGCAGCTAACTACTGGGAGGCACAATTCCAGGGTTGAATTAAAAAAAAAAAAAAAAAAAAAAAAACCCCACCAAAAAGTAGTTTAGAATGGTAGATGCCAATTATTACAATTAACTTAGAATGGTAGATGCCAATTATTGCAATTAACTTTAATCCAAGTCAGAAGCTCTATAACAACTCTAAAGAAAATGCTAACAGCTATGTCAGCTGATTTGTTCAATCCAAGCTTTTGTGCTGAAACCACAGGAAACAACTTTCTTCAGAATTCCAATACCTCTCCATTCTGCCTTTTCATAAAACTTAGTTTAAAAAAAGACCATGAGTGCAAATTAATGGGTAACTCCCTATCAGGCCACTCCATTATTTTATGTATCCACTTATCTATTATTTTAGACACAGTATAAAAATATCTCCTTCACAAGAACAAAAACAAAGTAAAATACCCACTTGAATTTCACAATAAAAGAATACACAGAAAGAACCGACAGTATTTTGGAAGATCAGAAACAGTATGGAGAATAGAATTACATGAGCACTGAGGTCAAATCACACTTTATCAGTCTGGCCCCTTTATTCGGTATAACTGTTAATGATGCCTGTAGAGAGAAGACTAGCGTTAGACCAGTTATCCTAGAAGAAATGAGAGCAACTATGCTTTTGCAATAAATCACAATAAGCGCTTGGCTCAGAGTTAGCGTACGGTCGAGATGTGACTTTCTGAAAGAAATGTACATTACTGCAGTAGGCAAAAGCATTTTCTCACTGTGCTGAAGTGCTCATTACTAGTAATACAAAGAGTTTTCATCCTGGTGATAAAGGTGCAAATCAAGTAGATACCAGTTTACAGGCTACCTCTGGCACTTACCTGGCTGAGGTCTGTCCCTGCTCTGAGGCACATCAAACTCCAGAGTGACTCCTGCAAACAAGGATCCCTTCGGCTTCTTAACCTGAAACTCTTTGGACTGTACCAAGATCACTTCACCGGGGGGGGTGGTGTTTCGGGATGACCCTTCCAGTGACGAGTCACAGGGACACCAGGAAACCTTCCGAGCTGACCCAAAACGCAGAGCCTTGTTTACTCCCTGTAAAATGTTTGTTAGCTGCGATTGTGGCTGTGACTGTGAATGAACTTTTAAAGAAGGAGATGAGGCAAGGCTGTTTGGCAAGAGTTGCAGGCACTTTTTTTTTGTATGGAAAACAGGACAGATTACTGTGCACCATGAAAAATATTATATTCCTTATTAGGCTGCACACTGTTCCTTACTTTAACAAAGCCAGTGGCAATGCCTCTGCCTCAGCGCGTTCCTTCCGATAACGGCCCGTCCAGGCCGTAGAGAAGAGTCGCGCAGGGCGTCTGTGGGACTCACAGCTGGATGGGGCTGTGCAGACCAGGGGATGCAGCAAAACCCAGTGGGTGGCTTTGCGCCCTTGACTCTGAGCACTGCGGGCAGCCCGTAGCAGCCTCCGGGATGGCTCTTGCACACTGCCAGGTGCTTTCTCCTGGCCTGACTGTTCACAGTCTAGAACTGCCTAATTTTGCCATTCTACTTTCACCTGTGGAGGGGAAAACAACCCGAATGACGAAGAAGCCCTGTCTGGGAGAGCCACAGAAGAGACTGAGCTGCTCCTGGGCTCTGCACCACGGTGAACCAGCTCTCTTGATCTCTGATCCTTCACAAGCCTGCCCATCCTCACTCCAGCACTCATCCTATCCTCCTCTCCTGGTGCTAGTAAAGGAAGATATATCGCTTCATGAGGGTAACTACAGAGTTTAGAACTCAGAAGATAATACATTTCTCTGTGCTTTGGCAAAATAAAATACAGGACAAAATTTAATTCTCATTAAGAAATGGTTTTGGTGAAACAAACTTCTCTCCATACTCTGCTCAGCCTCAATTTCATTGTGGGTAAATCCTAAACATTTGGATTAATTTGACATGAAATTTTTCTCATTTGAGGATAACAACATCTTTATTTTACCGTTATATGGCTTTTATTTGTATTTTAGTAAATGTAGTCCAATTTTTGAACAAGCACCATTTCAAAATACATTACAAAATTTCATTTGTGCCACTGGTTTTAAATATTCTCCCCAATTTGCTTCCTCCATTTAGTCCTCCTTATTTTAGCATAACTGGTCTAAGTTTACAAATAGGTCCATTCCTTCTCCCAAACCTTGCTATTCAGCAAATCTCCTATTTGCCTAAAGGAGTTTGGATCTCAGGGGTTGAGTTACATCCAGAAAACACTCTGAACACAAAGTGTTAAGTGGTATCATAAATTTCTGTACTGCAAGGTTCTCTGCAGGACTGTTTGCTCTCCTATAAAGCATTTACCCGACTTCCTTTTGAAGGCATGCTGAAGTTTGGACTGAAAGTCCCTGGAAACTGCCACTACAGTTTTAGCATTTAATGAGTAAAAAAGCCCTACATACTAAAGCCATGTGTTTTCAATTCATGATTGAGTAAGTAGACCAGAGTTTATGTCATAATAAAAAGCCGACCTCCGCCTATATATACACCACACGCACTGTAATTCATTTGTGTAGTTGAGGGAAGGACATTAAAAATCCCATGTGAGTACAACAAAATTCTACTTTTTGCAAGCTGATAATAAATATTCACAGCTTATATAGACGTGTTCTCACAGTAGCTGCCTTTGATCCAATATGGAACAAAACCATGAGAACTTTTTCATAGGAGTATTAAATCTGGTGGCGTAATTCAAGAATTGTATGCAATTTGTCTGGACTGAGAAGGAGCTCCTGCTGGAAGTCTTGTCAGAAACAGGAATTCCTTTAGACGGGCAGCAAGATGAGCCACATGCGCAGCAACCGAGGGCAATCAGACAGCTCTGGTCTCACTGCAGAACCGTGGCAGAAAAAAAGCTTGAAATTCAGTGGGGCTATGCCAAAGCATTCAGAGACATGCTCACATATGCTGTTGTGGTCTGGAAAGAGGTGTCACTTACTGTGGACGGTTTAACCTTCCAACACAGTACCTGGAATCCTTGGATGTTCCCAGCAGCCTTTTGCCTCCCTGTTAGAGGTGTCCTGAGCATCATCATCACACACTCCTCTAGGCTGGTTTACATCAATGACTGTGTTGCACCTCCAGGTGTCCCTGATTTCCCCATTGCTGTCTTGCACAACCTGCTCCCACCCCCCAGAGCAGTGACCCACCACACTGTCCTCTGCTCTAGGCTTGCTGCTTTCCAAACCTGACTCATGCCTGCACCCTCAGCAGGCAAACAAGAGCCCAGGGCTGACCCATTGTGTAAAGACACATCACACCACAAGTAAACAGAATGTGCTCCTTCACAAGGCAGTGGGTCCCACACATCCATACTTTCAGCACCTAGCTCTGCCCTATGCTCAGAACCCATCCACACCTCCACAAACACATGCCGTCCCCTACAAGGGGACACCTCACCATCTGCACAACCCTGCATCCACAAGCAACTCCAACACCCCTCAGTCCTCAAGTCCAGCCCCAGGAACCACTCCTCACCTCCCTGCAGCACATGGCCTAAACAGTGCTTTGCCAGCTGTGCTAACGCAGAACCACTCTCACCTGCAGAGAGGACACAGCTCTGGGCTGCCAGAGACTCCAAGGGGCTGTTTTGACCCAGGCAGCATCCTCTGGCTCTGCCTTCCTGCACAGGGCTGTCAGGGGAAGGTTACATAGCAGGAGAGACAGAACAGCCATGGGCTTACCAAGGCAACAGGCAGCACTTCTGAACAGTTATTAAAGTGGTTAAGAGGTGTCCCAAATAAGGATGATCAGTGTTAATTGTGGCTACTAAAATAAATGAACTGTAGTGATCAGACAAGAAGCTGTTCCTTTGGGAGCAACTTGACCCTTCATCCCAAGCAGTAAATGTGGCGCATTTCCCATTGGCATCTGGTTCACCTCTGCTGGGGCTGCCACATCTCTGAGTTCTGACAAAGGCAACCACCAGCAAGATTGTAACAAGCCTGAACAATGCCCAAAGCTGGTGGTAACAGCAGAATTTGAACGGGCTATGGTCCAAAGCCACCCCATTTATTCATTCAGTATCTGCAGCATCCTGCTATCTAGAACCAAGCATTGTTCCTCTCTTCCCACCCAACCCTGATCCAGGAGAGCTACTCTTGTGGAAACACTCTCTTCACAGAGAAGGACGCAATAGCAGGGTCGTCTTCATGCCAAAGGACTTTTTGGTTTCACAGTTCAGTCCAGTTCCAGATTGCTTTGCTCCAATAGCTGTTCTCATGCCTGTCAGAAGAGCTATTCCTACAAGGTGCTGAGGTGGCTTTGCCTCATTCATGACTATTTATCACAGAGGCCTGCAACCTGCCCATCACCTTGCAAACACACTCCACTGTCAGGTTCTCAGGTCCCACCAGAGCTACATTCATCTATTATTCACTTAACTTCATGGGGCAATTTGTTAATAAAACATTAGGTGGTTTCCAGCAGAGATTCTACTTAAATCCTACATGTTTACTCTTTCTAATTTAAGCAGTGTTGTACAAAGAGGAGCCCAAGAGGCAGAATCTGAAAACTAACCCAGATTAACAAAAAAACTTTCAGAGTCGTGTACCCAGCCGAGGTCTGGTTCTGTTCAACAACAGCATTTTTAATCTGGATCACTCATCCCTTGCATCTTGGGATTTTGATAATAAGTTCCTTCATACTTTCTGCCATAGCATAAATGATTGGAGTAATGGAGCAGTGCCAGACTGATGGTTTGCTGGCAGTGAACCTTCTGCACAGCACTGAGTAACAAAAAGACAACCCCTAAAACAGAGGGTGCAGAAGGGGCTGTGCTTTGCTGTCAGAGAAGCTTTTTGCCCACTGAGTATACAGAGCAGAATTTATCCCTCAACTACCTTAACCACAATCATAAGAAAAATTTCTGAGCCTTGTGAAATAAAAGGCCCAATTCTGCAACTCAGAGACAACAATGATTTTAACAGAAGTAGGGAAAAAGATGGCAGCATTGCCACCTCTCAGGTTCCCTGGAGAAGCAGGGTTTGAAGTGGGTGTTAGGAGTTATATTTCAGGCAGGCAGGTCATGGTGGGGAAGGAGCCTGAAGAGGAGCAGAGGAACATGGCTCCACAGCAGACACAGCGTGAGGGAACGGCCCCAGGACTTCCCTGAACAGACACAAACCTGGCTTGCCTGTGAGCCCCTCAGAGCCCAGCTCTCCCTCTCAGTTGCTCAGCCCTGTGAGAAAACCAGCTTTCCGCTCACTGACGGAGCACCAAGGCTGCACCCTGCAAACCCCTCCATACCCTGAGGAGCGGCAGAGCCCGTTGTACGCACCGACAGCTCCTCTTGGAGCAGGAAAGGCCTTGTGGGAACTGTCTCCTCTGCAGGAGGGAGGGCACAAGGTGCGTGAGGGGCCTTTCCTTCAGCTTTGTGTGCAACCCACACCTGCCCGGCTGGAAACCCTGAGCAGCTATGAGTAAAGCAAGTCCATTGCTTGCAGCTTCATCACCTTCCCGCTGCCTCAGAGCGCTCGGTAGCAGGGTTGCAAAAGGAGTCCCTTCGACAGCTGCTCCTTTAGCCCGACCCCAGCCACGGAGGACGTTCTGCCTAGGGTGGCCAAGCAGCCGGGGCTCTGGAAGAGCTTCGCGGCCCGGAGAGGGAGACGGAGCTCCCAGGGCTCGACGCTCACCTCGGAGCACGACAGCACCGCTGCCTCCCGCATCGGGGGCCTCGCCTGGGCGGCGCCGCCGCGGACCGCTAGGTGGCGGCCTCGCCCAACAGTGCGCGAGCGGCCGCTGGCGCCAGGGCGAGGCGGCCCCGCCCCGCCCCGCCCCGGGCACCGCCCGCCGCCATCTTCGTGCTGGGGAACGCTGGGTGCCTTCGGGGGAATCGGAGAGCTCCCGGTCTTTAGGGGTTCTCTTGTTTTGCATGGTGATCCCTTTTCTGCATGGTGGTCCCTCGGCCGCTGCGGGCAGGGGCAGTTGCCTGCTTTGTGAAGGGCCAGGAGAGCCCCCATCGTGTGGCCCTTGAGTTCACGTCAGCCTGGGCATGGAGCGTGGGGCATGTTCCGTGGGAGCCGGCAGTGTTGTGAGAGGAAAACGGCACAGGCACTGGAGGAAGAGGTTGGGTCTTCTTCCACAGCCAACTGTGACCTTGGGCAAGTCATTTTGCCTTCCTGTGGTCCCGTGGGCAAGGCAGGTTTTTCCCCACGCATGGCACGGCAGGTGTTCTCCGTGGGGGTGTGGAGTTCAGGCTGGCAGCGAGGGCCCTGCAGAAAGGCAGCGAGACAGATGTTCTTAGAGGCACAGAGGAAACGTGATATGCTGTCATCTACCATATGTGTAGGCAGACGTCAATCATGCTGAAAAACACACATGAAGAGAAATCTCCCCAAGGAGCTTACAGAAGACAGGAGTTTCCTTCTCTTTGAATTGCCTTTTGTATTCTGAGTGTTGTGTAAACATTAAATATTTAAAACATTGCCTGTAGCACTCCTGTTTCTCAGTGGATTTGGATAAAGCCGTTCCTGTCTTAGGGTCATGAGAAAACCTCACAGGCTGAACCGTTTTTCCCTCTCCATCTGAGCAGTGGTCCCCATCTGAAACAGGCTTAAATCAAAGCCTTGCTTAACATCAGGAGGAGTTGGGAGGGGATTCGGTCACATCTGCTCCATCACTCATGGCCTGCGGGATGCCGCTGCTGCTGCAGGAACATGCTGGTAACTCCTAGCAGCTCTTCTGACTTCATGTGTGAAACTCTTTGTGCAGAGTCTGGAGTAGTGATTATCCTTCCTGCTGGCACCTAAAAGCTAAAGAGAGTCTAAGCTCGCTTTGGGCACCTGCCCTGTGTTTTGGCTGTGGCCCTAGGTGACTCCCCAGGTCACACAGACACCTGCGGCCACATCAGGAGTTGAAACCAGCTCTCCTGAGTTGTAGCCTACTGGTCTAATTACTCTTTTCCTAATGCTATTGCCTGACATTTTTAAAAGTCAGAGCTGATCTACTTTTCTGACCGGCAGCAGAGTATCTTGAGCGATTTAGATTTAAAGATTTAAGGATATTAAGGGCAGGGTTGTTTTCCTGTGCCTAAATCTGTGTCAAGGGGACAGAAAGGTGATTTTCCATTTCTGCTTTAATGGAATAAGCCATGAGGGGATGCTGTACTTGCCCGTGTGTGCCTGGGAGCCTGTGCCGCAGTACTTTGTCACGAGCCCTAGCATAAGGAAATTGCCCTTTAAAAGGAGCTATGAGGAGGGCACGGGAGGACACATTTGCCCTTATTTTCAAGTTCTTCAGCACGTAACTGCACTGCCTCCCCTTTTAGTTCCCCTCCCCACCCAGAGGACAACCTATTCATTTGCAGAGCTACAAAAGCTTGGCCTCGTCTCACTGCATTTGGCTCATCTTCCTGCTACATGTGCACAGTAGTATATGGGTGGGCGACCTCATTTGAGAGTTGATTTCATTATAGATCAAGTGTGTTCCTCCCCTCACGTATCTCATAGTTATCTTCTTCCCTGATGAGGACTTCTTAATTAAAGCATGAACAATTTGTGACAGAACAGCGGCTTCCAAAGATTTTCTTTCCTGGGTGCACAAGTGCATTCTTCTCCAAAGGCCAGGCTGGTAATCTGTTAATTTAAAATCAAGGTTTTATTGCTGCATCCTGCTGTAGATGCTGGTCACCTTTCTAGGCAGTAGAGCAAGAATCATAATTTAAGGCTGATTACGGATTTGGCTGTGTGTGCCTCTTCAGTGGGAATTTTTCTGCTTATTACAGTCCGGCGGCTGTATTGTGCTAATACAAGCCTGGGTTGGCTTTGCTGCCTTATTTTTCAGCAAAGCTGGGGCCACACATGTCAGAGAATGACATCTTTGTCCCCCGCCTGTCCCCAGAAAGAGCAATTGAGTTCCCCTGTTCCACCAGCAATTGAAAACCGGAGGAGATCACATTGCTTGTGGGAAGAAGGTCTTTCTGGTTGCTCTAGCGCTCTCTTCCCAGAGCCTCATGAGTCTCGCTGTGACCCTACCGTGCGTCCCCAAGGCACCGAGGTCACATCAGTGCAGTGCTACAGCAACCAGCTCTGCAAGGAGCCGCACTGCCTTCAGGACCCAAGCTAGTGCTGCAGCGCTGCACGGCTCAGACCCCTGCACCATGTCACACTGTATGATGTACGCAGGCTCTTGGTCATGTCTCCTATGTCCAGATATTCATATGCTGTTAAGGCAACTAAAGATGCAGGTCAGCCTAACGGGACTGATGAAGCACTGTTATAATTAAAGCGGTGCCACTGGGGTGTTTAGAGCATCAACGTGTTTTCGCAGCTCTCCAGAGGATCTCCCCATGGTTATGAATGCTCGCATCCATGTGGACATCTCTGCTTTAGAAAGTGGACAAACCCTGACTGATGTGTTGCCTAGAGAGCAGCAAGCAGCCAGCCTGTGGTGACAACCTCTGAGAGAAACTTTTTAAATGGCAAGATTTTATGACATACGGCAAAAGGATACACCTGAGAAAGTGATCAAACTCATGATTTGTTGCCCTGGGCTCAGGAAGACCAAGATCTGAACACAGATGCTCAACATCATTTCCAGTGATCCTGCTGTGAACCCTCAGTGCTGTGAGTGGCAGCCCGTGTCACCGAACTGACGTGTTGCCAGGGACCTTCAGAAATAACCTTTTTCTCCTCAGCTCTGGTTGCCTCCCTGGCTGTCACTCTCTCACGGTGAATAGAATGAATAGAGGTTTAACCAGCTTAACGGCACTTCCCATGACTGTATGTGGGTGCTAAAAGCACACTCTGAGCACTTAAATTAGAAGATGACACATGCATCGTGGCTGGAGTGCAGTTGTCAGAAGAAACAACTCAAATCTTTTCCAAACAGCTGTTTGACTGCCAACGCTCGTTTGGGTGCACCAACTGTGGGGAGACCTATGCTTAAAATAAATTGGTTTCCAGCACAAGCAAGCAGCAGATTTTACTTATTTAGCATCCTTTACTGGCTCTCGCATTTGCCACCACCTTGCACCACACTGGTGGCCTGGGTGGCGGACTCTGTCCTGAGCAAAGCAGGAGAGAGATGGTGCTTCCCTGTCCTCTGGAGAAGGTGCTTCTTCACCATGACAAATCACTTCAAAACCCAGCTGTAGCTGGTGGCCTAGACACTGGAGTTTGGGCAGGAGCAGGGAGGGGACGTCACTGCGGGTCAGCACCAGTGAGATGTGCTTCCCTGGAGGCTTTTCAGGCTCCGATTATCCCGCGGGCCATGAGCGCATCACTGTAACTGTGTTCCTGATCGCTGCTTATACCGTCCAAAGGTAAACGTATTTCACACGATCTTTCCTGCTTTTCACCCCCAGACACATACGTGGAGTTTGGGGCACTCAGTGCCTTACTACCCTACAGTGTAACCCCAGAAAAGCAATATAAACTGAACGAAAATGTTTGCATCATTTAATACATGCAGATTAGGGAGAAGCAGTCACAGTCACTGTGAAGTGGAATGTTTCTGGGATCTCAAGGTGAACAGATTTATGTAAAACATTGATGGGAATTTTAAAATTCGGTAGACTACTTGAGAATAAAAAATACAGATTAACAATGAATTATTATTGTTATTTTCAGCAGCAAAGGCATGTATATGGTAGTTGAAGTCATACTCCATAAAACGTTACTCCTGCTCCCTTACGCACAAACAGTTGTTAATCTTATAGAGACTTACCACAAGGAGTCCAGCTGTTTGATGCACCACACAGAGCCCAGGTGAGCATTACTCATATTAACAAGATTGCAAATACAGGGCTGAGTGCCTACAATTTCAAGTTATTGGAGTTTTCATTTACTTTGGGGGCTGTAAAATTAAACGTTTTTGATTTGGTGCTTTATTTAAAAAAAAAAAAAATAGCTGTACTATGACTTTTTCCAGTAGACATCTGGATAGCCACATCTGTTTGCAGGTGTGCAGGGCCTGCGTTATGGTAAAGGTGATAGTTGCACGGAAAACTATACCTTTGAAGTTTAGGGGTAGTTGAGAGACACTGGGGTGGAGAGGAGATGGCTGCAGTGGAGGACAAGGGATAGAGCTCCAACTAGGAGAAACCATGTAAATGATCTAGATTTGTTGACTTTTAAAGGTGTTTTATTTACAGAAAAGATAAGATTGAACATCACTACATAAACCCTGAGCCAGAGTGTTGATGCTACAACCACGTTCAGCATTTCACAGAGCTAAACTGACGGAGCCCAGTAAATGTCCTGTTACACATGGATCTGGCTGCCACATTTTGGGATGCAATTCAAAGCCAGCAACCACAGAAAACTTGGATCATTTGCAGCTCAAAAGCCTGACAGGCAAAAAAGTATGTTTTCTTTGACTGGAACCAGATTGTACAGCGAGCAGTGGCTGAGCATCAAGTAATGGCGAGTAGGTCAAGAGACCAGCCAAAGGTTTTCCAACCGGGCCAGAACATTTATTTCAGTCCAAACAACTGACACTGCATAGAGCCAATGTACTTGAACCCAGACCTTTTGGAAACAAACACTGTTTTGCTGCTCTGATGAAACATGTTCAGTGATACCTGATGTACAATTCTGTACAGATTCGGTCTGGCCCAGCAGGAAGACTGGGCTTTGGAAACTTAATTTTGCTCTCATTTACATGACTGTAAATGTGGAGTAATTTTATATGTGTCAGTGGGATTCGTACCATGGCAGCAGTATCATTTCCACTGGTTTGCAGTGCTGGTTGGTTGTGCCATGCTGTCACCATCTAGCTTTCCTCTTAACACTCTCCAGAGTCCCTGAAGAGCTGTGATAGATGCACACAGCAGGTTAGGGGTTTTAAATCTGCCATTTTCGGAACACTTTGCATGGGCAGGAGCACTACCTCTTATGATTTTTATTGACCTCTTCTAATAAGTAGCCCCTAGAAAAGACACCAGTGTGCTTTGTTTGCTCTTGGGGTGCATAAAGATGCAAGCTTTCTGAAGTGCTTGTTCTGCTTTTCTGATAACATTTGCTTCAGTTTCAGTTCATGCACATTCAGATGAAGGCTGTTCTTAGGGTGTTTTTCTTCTACTGGTTTTATTCTGGGAACTGCAATTTTTTTAGTGTGGTCTTTCACTGCAAACAGAACTGTACTGTATGTGCCGCTTCTGGCTTGTCCAAGCGTGGCATGCTAATCAGAAGTGGGTGCCAGAAATTGACCAAGTGGGACGATGTGTTGGTAGCCCCGATGCTGTTTGCCAGTTGGCACAGCATCTCCTCTGGATCTGGAGGGCAAAGAGCACAGCCCTCTCTGGGCTGATGTGCGGTGACCACAGGGAAAGAACGACCAAGGGCTCCATCCAAGCATGGAGCATTGGGAAGAACCCGAGCTCTTTCACAGCAGCCTGGTCTGCAGCAGGGATGGCCAGAGCTGACTCCCCACAATCACTTTTAATTCTGCAGATGTGAAGCAGAAACAAACAGCAAAGTGGTTTGTACTGTATAATTAAATGAGGAGGTCAAAGCCTTACTAACATTTTTCAAGGCTTACAAGGAAGAATGTTATTGTCTTTGCTGCGGTTCTGACAGGGTAGCTGTGAAAGAAGAACTTGGACCTTTTTCAGGCCTGTGTGGGAAGGCAGGACAAACACAGCGTATCTCTCAAATCTCACCAAACTTCCCAAAGCTCATGTGAGACCGTACAGGCCTTGCCCAGGCCCTGGACACCATAACAGAGTTCAGATGGGGGCCAGATCTTGCTATTTTGGATCCATGGTTTTGACTGAAGTGCTGCACGTAGGGAAAGAGCTGCCCTTACCTGCACTATGTCTCCTACAGTGGGACCCACACTGAGCTCATCCCTTTACTCAAAAGGATGGGTCTTATACAGGTTGGGCTGTTTCAATCAGGCAGATATGGGTCTTAATTAATTCAGGACCATCAAATTTCCTCCCCAGGCTTTTTTCTGCATTTGTACAAGTGGGACTGATTTGGGAAAGCTGATGAATCAAAATGAACGAGTACAGCTACAATCCACAAGTCATAGTCAACACATGCTTGGCAAATAAAAGCATCAGAAAGGTTTTTATCGGCCTAAATATTGAAACCAAATTTTATTTTTTGAAAATGACATTACACACATCTTGCAAATGTACATTTAGATGAGAAAACAATGAGTAACAAATATTGAGAGCAAAGCTATAAAGTGGACAGGTTCTCTGCTGCATGGCATCGCATTACAAGAATACTCAGACCTGGGATGGTTATTACAAGTAGTAAAAACAGTTCACAACACCTCACAAAAATGGAATTTTTTTCCTAGAAAGTCAAATCATCTAACAAAAGGAAATTCTGTTAAGGGAGAAGAGGCATGGGGGATAGATGTGTGGATCTAGGTACATTTTGTGGTTTTGTGGCAGGGCTTTGTGGGGAGGTTTAAGTCCATTTCTTAGAAAATCCACCTTTGTGAGTGACCCCCTCTTTTCTAAGACTTTGACTGTTTTCTGTCCTGCATTGCCAACAGAACCACAGCTATTCAACAATAAGCCCTGTGTACTCAACTCAGAGCTTGGGAGTGTGGAGAAGGAGTTGTCTACAGAACCCCTGACAGCATAATTCCTATATACCAGCCCCTACCCCCTTCCACTCTGTATCCAGGAAAACCAAAAAGCGTGTGCAAACTCTGCAAATCAGGGGCCGTGGGACCGGTCCCATGTAGAACAACCAGGTGTGGAAGCCACGGCCAATACACCACGTGCCACATGCCTCAGCTGCAATGGATCAGCGAGATCTCATTGTTTACCGGTGACGCAAACTTCCAAAGATTTAATTAGTTCCCCAGTTCAAGCAGAGGCAACAGGTGACTGATCTCCATCTGTTTTACCTTGGAAGTTAGAGTCTAATCAAAGTGCCAAGGCAAGGCGCTGTGAGAAATAAGTTCGCCGAGAGAACCTGTTGAGAACTGCTTTTCAAACCTCGTTGTATATCATTTTATTTATGCCCAAATCTGTACTTTACAACCACGAGAGAGACAAAGAGTAAGAGAGAGGGAGAGAGAGAGAATCTTTCCAGGAGGAAAGGAAGAGCTAATTAAGAAAAGAGAGGTACAGGACCATGCATTTACTCTCAAAAGCTTGTTCACGAGCAAGCTAACATTTCTAACACTACAACCACTCATCTACATCTGTTTGCTAAGTAATTGAGTTCTACCTACAACTAGGGAGCAGAAGGGTTTCTTTTCTTTTCTTCCCCCTCCCTTTAAAACGTCAATAAAAATGTTTTCTGTACAAGTTGAATGGCACAAAAGGTGGTTAAAATGCTAAATAACTCACCACAAATGGAGAATGCAAAATTAGTTCAAAACATGCATGGACTGTGTACAGGTAAGCAAGGAATCATTGGCATAAAGCTGCAATATATTACAAGATGATACAGTTGAGATCTTTTGGAATAACCCCTGCTTGTTCCGTCCCTTTAAGAGAACTTCACATAAAAATTCAGCGTAAAGGGAATTCAAGGTATATATCCAAGCAGAAAGTTAACTATGGGCAACATTACTTGTCTGAAGAGAAAAGCATTTCCCCTCCCCTTCCACGCACTCCCCCAAGGTACAAAAGTCAACAGGATTAGCATTGCTGCAGGCTTGCCAAAAAGAAAGGTTAGATCTGGTTCAGGAGAACAAAAGCACCATTTAAATTAATAGCTTTTTGTACAATGTCATTAATTAAATACCTTATTATTTAAACAAAAACAAACTGAAATTTACCAATCCCAACAAAATAACAACTGAACCCTTACCACCCACGTGTCCTCCAAGGTTATGTACACAGAGTTTAAAGTATACCAGCTAGACTTTAAACCCGGCTGCCCCTCCAACCCCCACCCACCGAATGACAATAGAAAATACATCGTGGCCTCTCAGTTATATTATATTGCAGCTTTGTCATTAATGATGAAATCATACAAACTCAATGAATGACCTAAGACAGTAATCCATGATCAGGTTCCAGTTCAGCTGCATATCTCCCTCCCTCAACACAACTCGTCGGCAGATTTGCAGCTCGGAGCAAGCCGCAGAGCGCAGGGCCGTGAGCGAAGGCAGTTCGTGCTCTTCAGAGAAGAGTGGCGTGAACAACTTGGGCTTATGCGATGAGAGCCGCTAACCCTAACTTGTGATTGTATTTGTGATTAAGAAAATAGGCAAAGGCTAGTAACAGCAAAGTCAGCGAGCTGATACTCCTTTCCTGTGCTTCTAGACTAGACGGTGTCATAAAATACAGAGTGTCTTGGAGAGGAATGTGTCATCATTTCAGAGAATAGAAGGAGATTTGGCTAGACAGGTTTCCTCTTTCTGAGAGACCCTGGGTTGTCTTCTAAATTGATAATCGCAGCTGTACTAGTACTGCCACGGTGATAAAGCTGCTCGGATCACACATCATTTAAATAAGAAGCAAACTAACAACAATTTTACATGTCAGAATTCAGCATGTAATTATAACTCATAGGCTTTCTTGTTCTTACATTCAATACTTCTGCTTCACCTTATCTATAAACACCAATTAGCAGTGCAATTAATTCCCTAGACATTCTTCTTTTTAAGGAGACACATCATTAGACATCACACTAAATCTGGAAAAAGCTCTTCTGTTGTAAAGAGGGCGGAAAAAAAAGGAAAAAAAAGGTGAGTGTTCTGCACCCCCTCAGTGACCGTGCGGTCAGCATGAGATGGACACAGAATATCACTACATTTCAACTGCCACCTGCAAAGGGAAGTGAATTAAAAACCCATCCATATCTGCTGTTCAATGGTTGGAAGCAGATGGAGCAAAGCAGCCACGCTGGCATTTTAAAAAAAAAACAAAACCAAAACCAACCCAACAAAACCCAAAAAAAACCCAAAACCAAACAACAACAACAAAAAAACCCCACTAAATGTTTCACAGGGATTCTCTGAAGGTAAAATTCTTCATTTCAAGAACTGGGCCTGGACCCCAGCTCGGGGTCCATTTGGTCCATCACAGACATTTCCTACGTTTGACTCTGCACATGGGTTTCTCAGAAACTCAGGGGTTCAGAACCAGGGTTTGGTTGAGGTCCACCCAGACCAAGTGCCACCAACTGTTTCATTCTGACTGCACGCGTCAGGCAGATCGCTTTGCTCTGCAACAACCCCGCTGTTCAAATGTAACTCAAATTAATCTCGATTTCCTACCTATAACTGTTGCAAATAGAGATGGAAGAACCAGCTTGGATAAAAATCAAGAGCAGCCTTAAATTTAGATGAGTCACCTAAAATGAACTGAACCTTCCTTTTTATGTTCAGAGACATTTGCTAATACTTTTCTCTAAAAACCGAGCCAACCCTAAATCTCTATTCTGCTTGGTACTAGCTGGGACTAGAGTAGAAAAATACTGGAAGAAATAGAAATGCTATTTCTAGTTCCATAAACCTGCTGGGCTCAGGGCACGTCTATGGGTAGACTGAAGTGAGAGTACAGTGAGATAAAGCCAACACTCTTTAAACCAGAAAATATAGAGGAGATCCTGATTTGCTAAGCTTCCTTGTTTAATTTTCAATTCTAACAGTTTTAAGATATTTCAACAAAGCAAGCTATTTCAGCTTTATCATTAACTATAATAAAACTATACAAAATATCTCCCATATATAACTTGCTATTAGAGGTTCATACAAGAGATCACCTTATAGTTGGGGTCAATGAGGTTTTCTCTGCAAAGTCTGCAGCTGTCACCCAGGAAACTGAGTCTGCACTTAAGTAATCAATCACACAAGAACTATTGACAGTAATCAATCTTTGAAATACGAGACCAACCTTGGACCAAATGGATTCAGCTCCCTTAATTACAGAGGAGCTTCTGCCTGTTTAAAGCAGCAGAGAATTAGGTGTATTGGGTTTCACTTGTGTTATATTGAGCGTCTGAGAATCTATGGAAACAAAGAGGTGCAATCTTCATGCAAAAAAAAAATAAAAAATCTGAGACTAAACAGCAAACAAATGTGTTCAGCTAAGTAAGTTGTTTCGCCTTTTAGGATTAAATTGACAAGCCCTGTAACTCAAATGAATTTAGAAAAAGGATCTCATGAGAAAACCGGCATTAAACAGATTCCCTTGTTCAGCACAGACTTCCCATTGATTTATTGAATGCAGCAGCTCTCACATAGGTGGCTAGGCATTTCATGGACAAGATCATCATCAGCCCCTCTGCTTGCATAGCAAATCAAGGTGACCTCCTCCAGGAGTCTGTCTTGGCTTTTCACCCTGCTGCAAGTGGGTTGCTACATTTTCCAGAGTTTACTGAGCTCCATGGGAAGGGACGGGAGACTCAGAGGTGCCCTCCTTACCCTCTTGAACATGTCTCGCAATTCCCTGGTGTGCCAGGCTCATCCTCTCCAAGCCAGGTTGGTGCTCTCATTCAGCGAAGGGCTGGATCTTCCCTTCCCCTTTTTAGGGACGACATGTGCTGGCAGGAGAGTAAATCAGGAGCAGGGGAGGAACTTCAAACCGAGTTCTGCCTGTGGCCAAGTGTGACCTTATTTCTGCCATTGGGAGAGGGACACACACTGTTGTGGCAGATAGCCTGCATCCTGGCTTCGATACCTGCAGGGGCAATAACTCTCTCAACACGCAGCCAGGAACCCCTGCTGGTTTTCTGTCCAGAATGAAGCAGTAGATCCCCGCTAGCCCCAGCCTCCCTTTTTGTTTGTCCCTGGAATTTCTTGGCTTGTCTTTTATTATTCCCACACATCAATGGCACTGACGTTTCCAGTGCTCTGCCTCATGCTCTCCCTTCCATGTGATTTTCTGTGAAGTTCAAGCTCATGTCATCACTCAGTAAATATCTCCTAACGAATGCCCCCTACTATTCCTCTTAGAAACAAGTCTTTTTTCTTTGTTTCCCATGACACTGGCCATCATGGGGCATCTTTCTCTAATGATGCCAACTTTCTTTTTTCAGCTGACAGACTGTAATTCCTGCAAAGATCTGTTAATTCCCTTTGGGCATCCTCCTTCAGTTGTTTGAGTGATAAACTGTCAGACCTAGGGAAGCTCTAAACTGGCTCGAGAGTCCTCAGTTACAGTTCATTGAGATATAAAGCAAGAGCCAGAATAGGTTTGTTCAACTAAGTGCATTAAGCAATGAAACTGAAAGGCAACTCTTTCCCACGAAGCCATCTGGCCGTGAACACATTCTAAACAAGAAAGCTTTCAACAACAGGCCCACTGTTTTCTTGGTAGAAGGCCACTGAAATCATTAAACTTCTTCATCATTTACAAATACAAGGCCCACATTTTGAATGGTAACACGAATTGCCCCCAAAATGCACACGTACGTGTAATCAAAAGAGGGGCAGCAGGGCTCTGTATTCAGGCCAGAGGTGGCAACTCCGGATGAGAGAATTGGGTTGCTGGATGTGGGTATGGCCTGGCTCTCAGGTGTTGCTGGCTCCTCCATGGGTTTTGAGGGAACTAAATATCATGTGTCTGTCTTTCACCATTAAGAAAATAATGAAGCATTTTTACAGCATACTTTTGAGAGCGCTACAGTTCCTGAAAAGACTTGCCAAAGGCAATGGATCATAGTTTGCTTCTATAAGGTTTTCAGACTTTGCTAAGTAACGAATACCGATAATGAATACAGACTTTGCTAAGTAATGAATACCGATGCAGCAGAACCCAGCCCAGTTCCCTCCACAATCGGTGAGGAGTGGCTGCACTGTGAGACACAAGACTCAGCTTTAACATTTCCAGAGATACCACGGAGAGGCCTGCTCAGATGCATACAGGTGGGACAGAGACATCAGCCAGAAGAAATCTGGGATTCTGGAGACAGTGATTTTCAAGAGCTGGTTGAATAAATGCGAGATGGGCTAAATATCTCAAGAATCAAAGTCTGTCCTGCCCCCTTTTGTCAAGGCCATTTTTACCTGGGCCTTGTTGGGTGTATGTATAGTCCTGCTTCTGAAGCCCAAAGCATGTTGGAAGGCACTTAAAGTCTTAACCTTCTTGGTCTCATTACGCCAAGGCGGTGTCTCAGCTGAATCTCTTCTAGGTATCTTGTGTAAAGCATTAATCCTGTTGCACGGACTGATCTCAACCTTTATCTAGATAGAAAAAGAAAGATCTTCATCTTGTGCCATCCATTTGCTTCAACAAAGAACCTCAGCAGTCCCAAATACTCTTCCAGCCTGCTTCCATCAGCAACCAGAAAAATACTTTTGAGCCTAAATCACCACTAGAAAAAAGAAGCTGTTTTGTTCTGTCTTGGTCATGATCAGCATCTCATGTGTGGTAAACGCACCTCTATATAGCTTTTTCTCTCATTGTGGATTGTCTTAGCTTGAGGAGACACTTTCTGGACTAATTTTATACCTACTTTACTTGGCTATTTTTTCTTCCTTTCTCTAAAAATGATTCTGCCTCTACTATAGTAAAAGACAACTCTCCAATTGCCTTGAATGGATGTGGGCTACCACTGAAGTCAATGACAAAATACACTCGCGTGCTCTCACTGCAGTAAAGAAGTCTCACACTGTAAAGTCCATACTGTGCCCCTATGGATGCAACATCCAGGGATGGCTGTCGCTGGAACAGCGTCCGTGTGGGGATTCAGCGTGGCATTACAGCAATTTCACAAGGTGTTCTGTGAAGTAGCAGGAAGACCAGCACTGACCTCAAAGGCATGGAAAAGGAAACACAAGGCATCCTATAAAATGTCTTCAGTATCCATATGGATAAGGAGAAACTAACACTTTAATGCCATTCTTTCCTATTTAAAATGCCTAGGTGTAACATTGTTTTGCTGTTTGCCATAATTTTTGGTCCTACCTCCTTTTTTTCCCTTCAGAATTACTGTTCAAGAAAATGAGAGAGAACTAACAGCTAGACTGTGTGCGCGATTTTTTGCATGCATACAGTGTGTTAGCTAAATACGAAACAGAGATGTGTTTTCCAAGCAGACTTACTTTTCTGTTGTCTATGAAAATAACACAATTAGTGTTTCTAGCTCCTGAGAAGATTGTAAATAATGTGCAGATATAGGAAATACAGACAATGGTAGGCAAAAGCTATTTCCATCTCCCACTGCACAGTGGACCACGGTAAAATCCCATTACCAAAATCTTTCAAAATTACTTTGAGGTGTAGAGTTGTGGTTGGCTATTTAGCTGGTGGAACTGAACTAGCTCCAAATCTTATAACAGATGAGGCTTTAACCCAGAAACTTCAAGATTATAAATGCTTTACAAGTGACAAAAATCCTAAGGCTGAAGATTTTGCTGCATTGCCCTGATCTTCTACAGTCAAGACCATCACTGGAGTGTAGGAATGAATAGTAAATACATCAGTCTAGGCTTGGAGGATTGCTCTAATTCCTTCCTAATAACTGTGTGGCTGAAACAGGTGTTTTTACTGTATATGCAAATTTGCTAAAATACACTGGATACTGAATAAAGGCAGATTTTGAAGAAACAAAGCCCTACTACTTTAAAAGTCTCTCCAATTTGTTTTAAATACTGTATTATTTTAAAACAATATAGTCTTAATGATTCAATTAGTCTCTGAAAACACTAAAGGCAGCCTCATGAGGGAAATTAGACAGGGGATTTATAGCAGAATTAATATAGCAGATCCTCATATCCTGTGGAGTTTTATGTGCTTGTAAAAGTAGACAAAAATTTAAAAGGTAAACTCTGGAGTATATAGTGGAATTACTATCATCTGCTCCAGGATCTCATAGGGTCTAGAATTATTATAGTATATTGAAAGCAATTACTAATTTATTCCAGTTCAGGAAAGCTTTCTGACCAAACCCAAGCTTATATCTCATGAAAAATCAACAGGATTTAAGCACGTGCTAAAATTTAAGCACATCTTTCAGTTCTTTCCTGAATCAGGGCTGTCCCTATATTTAAATAACTAAGGTACGATGCCTGTGCATTGCTTCTTTTTGTATTCAAATCTATGTTAGGGATCCTACAAAGCCAAAGATAACTAGTTTTGAATGTAGGTAACATTCCACATGCATTTCTGTACAAGAACTCATGCAATATTGGCATTAATATAGACTTAACTATATGTTACAGCCGAAATGCTACTGCCTAGGCATTTCTACCTAGAAAATTGCTTTTTAAAACTTGGGAGTTTGACCTCATACCCTGTTTTCTTTGTGGCTTCTACTGGTTAGAATGGCTATTTTTTCCACTGAACAATTACTTTTTTCTTCTTTTAGGCCTTTTCAAGGTCGCCCTAATTCCCTGAAGGAATTGTTGGCCTCAGCCCCACCCCGGGACGATCCTCATGCAAACAAAACTCCACTCCCAAGGGAGCACTTGCAGGATCAGGTTTTAGATTTGTCACTAGGTGCAGCTCAGGAAGAAAGCCTCGGTGATTCCTTAGCACACCCCACCAGGAAAAGCATCTTCAAATAACCAAACACTACTTGTGGCAGGAAGGAAAGGAACCACTTCGCTACAGCTGCCGCAACAACCGTCCATCCCAAAGGTTCATTCACCCCTTGGGATCCTGCTTTATCTTATACAAACTGAACTCATGGATACTGGATGAAAACACATCTCGGTCCCCTTTCCTACCACCATCAGCTGCAGCCGTTCAATCTGCTCATGGATAGCAAAGATTTAGGTTTTCCTGGGTGGATCTGTGGTGAGTGTCCCATACTGAACAGTAAGAGAACCTAGACGTGATTGTATGGCTGGTCTCTTGGTTTAGCAGAGACTCAGAAGAAAAGTAGCAGGACATGCTAACTCTGACTGTGACAGGAATGGCCTGTGTCACCCAAGTGACACCACCTTCGGCTGGAGTCCAAGTCCATCATCTCTAACAGGCAGAGTCATGACTAGCAGACAGTGTCCCTGGAAAGGCCGAGACTTGGGGAGGGACTCTGCGATTTCTACCAACAGAACAGAGGAGAGGGTAAAAGCATGTCAAATTATCTGTACCACTAAAGCTTTTACTAAGACAAAAGCTCTGACGTAATAATATTGTTACCATAACCATGGCCTTTGACGTCCTTATGCGTAAAAAGTCCTGTTTTCTCACGACCAGTGTCTACAGTAGCACCCACAGGATTAAACAGCCATAAATTAGCACCCATAACCAAATCTGCACCCAGAATACTTCAGCACCTTCTGTTAGAGGATCCAAAAGCACTTCACAAACGTTAACCAACATTTGGCCTCACAACCCCCAGTGAGGTAGAACAGTGTTGTCCCTGTAGGGACAGACAGACAGATCGAGGCACAGGGTTACTTAGAGACCTGCTCCCGTTCAGACACTAAATTTAGCAATGCCAAGGGCTGAATGAAGGTGTCCTGACTACTGCACCTATGCTTTGTCCGCACCACCATCCTTTCCCCCACCAACCTCCAAGACGAGCCCTCAGCCTTTCAACTAAAACCACGATTCTATATACAATAGGTGAAACGATCATTTAGCAGTCACGTAGTCAGTTATTTAATTAAATGAAGTTATTTGTGGGAACAAATGATTTCTTGTGCAAAACTCCGGGTGTAAATGATCATGCTCTAAGACTACTGGGTGCAAATTTGGTGCAGGATAACTCTGACTCCTTGATAATTCCCAATCCTGGCCTCTCTCAGATAAATCTTTTTTTCAGTTGCATTATACGTATCATCACATGAACCTCTAAAGATGCAGCCTGTACAGATTGTTTCCTACCGGCAACGCAAGCAAACAAAATGTGGAGTGGCTTTGGGAACAACCCAGCATTCACGTAGCGCCAAACATCACAACGTTATAATTCATTCTAATCACAAGGGGTTGCAAGGGAATAGGTGTATATGTTGAAACAAAGGCAAATAGAGCAACAAAGAAAGATTTGATTGCACAGATTTCATTTAGGTAAAGTTCTGTAATAATCAGTTTCATCGGAAGCTTATTCCATGAGAAAGGGAGGCAATGCCAGCTAGCCTATGACAAAGCTTCGGTGTAGTAAAAACCACCAGCCCTGCGTGAATAGATGAACTTTGCATTCTGTAGGAGCCATTACTGATTAATAAAAGCAAAAGGTTTCTCTAAATACAGTAAGTTTGTTTTTGTCAGATAGAAGAGTTTCTTAAAAGACGGGTTTTTGAACACCACAAAATTCCATTTGTTATATAAGTAGAGAATCTGGCCATAGTTAGGAATACTGAAGTGTAAAAAACCAAATATGTAGTCTGAAACATTACAAAAACTATCAAAACATTCAATATTTTGAATTGACCTTTTTTCCCCTACATGCGTCTGTTTTGGCAGTGATGACAAGATTTCCAAACTGAGTTGTTATTACTGTTCTGCAGTTGTTGGTTGGTTTTTTTTGTACATTTTTCTGAACGTGTTTTTTAAACAAAAGAAAATTACCAGCTTTTATAAAAAAGAAGGAGCTTGAATCCTTACTCCCAAAACACAGATACAAGGTTTTCCTTTATAAAAAGTGTATTGATTTTTTTGCTATAAAAAGTGACCTATAGGGTGTCAAACCTGAAAACAAATTTTCACAGTGTTTTCAGTGTTGGCTGTTCACAAGGCATTACTGTTACAAACAGAGATAGAGAGATACCATAGGGTAGGTATAAAAATTTGTTACCAGCTAGCAGTATCTTTGGATCAGATGTGAAAGGTGTTCCGCTCCAGATAACTCAGCTGACTTTTTTCTTTTTTTTTTTTTTTTTGCTTAATCATTAAAAAAAAAAAAATCTCAATATTTGAATCATGATTGTACTAACCTTACTTAACATCTTATGCAATCGTTCCCAATCTCATCCAAGCTTCTGCTGGCATATTAAGCATCAAACTAGTAAGTCATTTCCCTTCCTGCCCTCCAACAAGAAAAACAGTACTAGTTAGTATGCAGGTGCTAAAATCAGGGCTGCAAATGTGGGGCAGGTGAGCTGGCAAACGCTGGCAGTTTGGCCAAGTGGAGAATATCATTTGCTCTACTTGAGCTTGCAAATCGGTCAGCAAGTGATCCATTTGCACACTTTCAGGGGAGCTACTTTACTATCACTAGGAAAATTACAACAGTTGCAGCAGAAGAAGAGATAATAAAAGAAAATGGGAAATGCACAGGATCATTGGCATATTGGCCCCAAATTGCTCGCAATGTCCATTTTGCATCCCTAGAACTGAGAAGAATGGTATCCCTCTATCTCTATAGACTGGTAGGTGTTGATTTGTGGCACGGAGGATAAATCACAGAAAAAAAATGACATAAAACTGTGTGTCCTTTGTCTGATTTGAAAGCACCAGTCACCTATCTGCTTATTTTGGCAGAAGTACTCTACTGTATCTTAAACATAGCTTGCAATATGGACATTTAGCTTTGCGTCGCTTTACATGGAATCGCCAAGGGAATCAGAGTCGTCCAAAGACAGAGGCAGATACAAGTCCTGTGGGAAGAAAGAAGAAAATGTTAACTCACACAATCAGTTTCCACCTTTGGTCATGCGTAAGGAACCAGTCGAATGGTCCGGTTCCGTGCAGTTCGTAGGGACAGGGTGGAAGGCTCATGCACTGGTTACTGGACGGGCTGACCAGTTGTCCAGGTAGTTCAAGGCTAAAATCAAGGCAGGTTGCTTGCACAGTGGAGTAAGAGAATCTTGGTACGAGAAGAAAGATGACTGTTCAGGGATAAGTTTGAGAAGTATTTTTTTATTGCATCTGGATCAATGTGTCCATTATAGCACATGCGTGAAAGAGCAGGAACTTTCCTTAAACAGGTTTCTCTGAACCTAAGTCCACAATAAAGTCTTACCTTGATTTGACAGACACCCTTAGGACAAATCTCTAGGAAAAGCACATGTTCCATGATTTATTCTTTATTTCAAGTCATGTCTGATCGATTAGAACAGTTAAGAAATTAATCCCACATTTATTATTTGGCTCAAATGTTGAATTTAAAGATTTTCCATGGTCCCTATCTGAGGTAACCATCTTATTCCGCTTCCTTAAAGTTCTGCATGGAACTAGTTACACAAACCTGCTCAAGGGCTAAAGCTCTCCTCGGACCTTTTTGAACTTTGACCCACACACAGGGTAACTGTGAGCAAAATGAAGAAAAGCCCAAATACGCAGAAAGAAAATTCACAACCATCTTGATATAAGAAGAGGTAAAATATGACTTTGTGGTGAACTCAACCTAAGCGTTTATCACTTGAGCTTTAGAGGGGAAAAAAGAAAAGTGATGTCATCATAAGCAAGAAATTGCTCCTGGGAGGAAGACAGTGATGCATGAATATTCTGGCAACCTGAAATGCTACACTTGTGCTTGCTGATTGGCTTAGGTTAGTGGAGAAGCTCATAGATGGATTGGCTTTGCCCTCAGCAGTCACCATCTATTACAAATGTTCTAGGGGCTTCACTGGAAAGGTCATAAATCAGCCAGCTGAAAACATACATAAAACATTAAAGAAGGTGAGTTTTACTTGTCTTTACCAGGAAGCAAATACTCATCTCCAAAGTCCTAAATGAGATAATGTTTGGAAAATATTTCAGGTCCTTGATGGCTGAAGCAAGGGGTGCAGTTTACAGCATTACTTTTGCTGAAATACACACATGCAATTGTTGAATTCAGACTATGAGCCAGATTCTGTTCTCAATTATAAATTAATAATAAATCTGGATCCACTGTCTTAAAATTGGTGCATTTCCTCAGACTTAGACTAAGCAGCTGAGATCAGAGTGAAGTCCTGAGGAAAACAGATTTCATTTGGATTCAGCTATGCCTTTGTTAAAGAAAGTCAAATAATGCTGAGTAACTACAGCCTCTCCATATGTTGGGAATATTTTAAAGATCTGATTTTTGAGAAGCCAAAAATCCATCCCAGGCTCCCTCAGTACCATTCAACCCCACATCCAATGGTCTGTGATGCAAAATCTTACATGTTAGAGGTGTAATCCAAAGCCCATTGGGACTTTTGGGGATTCTTCCCATTGACTTCTCGGTTCCACCATCATAACAACTGTAGTCCAGCTGCTGCTACCACTCCTCACGTAATCCTCCAACAAAATGAGTTCATCCTGTGCAATCCAGGCCACAGTGGATTACATGTGGCTGGCTGACTGCAAAACCTCGCCACTATCAGAATTTTTTAATTATTCTTCCAGAATTTCAAGTCAATGTTTTCAAAGCCATCCTCGGGCTGAGAGGTACATTCTGATTGCTAAAGAGAAATCCCACTGACCTCCCCTCACACTTACATTTATGTCCAAGTTCCAATCTCTGTATCAATTAAAGACTGTTGGAAGCAACACTGTGGCTATTCCAGAAATGAGAAAGCCCGTGGAAATGACAATCTGGACTCAGCGCAGAATGGCACTGAATAACAGGAACAGAAAAAGCTGTGACTGCTGCTATGCCTTTTAAATAAATCAATACATGAATTATCTAGGAGCCAGCCCAGGTTTACTGATCTCTACTAGACACCCTGTTTGTTACCAGGAAAAACAGCTACTGTACCAGAACACAATTGTTACACCAGCTGTAAAAAATCACTTCTTTCCTGTAAAACAGAGCATGGCCTTAAATAATTAAAAAAAAAAAATCTTTGAAAAGCATCATTAAAGTGATGTCTTAGAACCTCAGTAACATTTACATTTCTTCTGGTGTTTAATGGACCAGGTTTGCCAGCACTTCCGGCTTTTCGAGAGAGGAGGATTTATATGAAGATCGTAACCATCAATAACTTGTGAACTTTTTCAAATAGTGATACAAACTCAGGGTTAAGTTACCTCTTCTGATCCATATGGATGATCTCCAGCACACATTAATAACTCAGGTGGAAGAAACAGGCCAATGATTTGTTGTTCACCATCTTGCTAGAGCCCGAAATGACAATGCTTTTGGGTAACGGGCCAAATTCTCCACTGTTTCAACATAAGGAGTTGTGCTTCCAGAGAATATGGCTATGACTTAAATGTTCTACAAATCTAAGTAGAAACAGATGTAGTAAGGTATAAGAAACGTAATACCTTGTGCTTACGGAGGCTCCCTGGGCTGGTAGGTGTGGAGATCGGGGACTGCTTTGATTTGGGTGTAGACAGCTGACTGCTTGAGGTCCCATTTGCTGTCAGAAAACAAAACAGAAGCTAGCAGTTGGACAAGCAAGAGGAAGATTTTCTTTCCCCTTTGGGAAAACGGAAGGTATCCAAACATTTAACACAGGAACGCTGTAGTTTAATCATGTTAGGCAGGAGAAAAAACCCAAGTGAACAGCATGGCTATTCACCCAACTTAAGGCTTTCAGCTGTTTGGGATAATAGACTGTAAAATACAGTGAAATACAAAATATATCAAAAGAGCAATATTTTACACTACAAATATTCACCAAATTGATCCACAATGTACATCATCAGAAAAACAGAAAGATAATTTCGATGTTCCCAAACAGTTTAACACAACTGAAACCACATGGCTTTAAGGGCATGAGTAGACACCAGAGGCTGCAGATATTCTGGATCCTACACAAGGAATGTTAAATGTCAGATATACACATTACAAATTAGACAAACAGCTGCCTGGAATGCCCGGGATGTAGTTAGCTGTGGCTGGGATTAAATGACCACAAGAGCCCTTCTGAAGGCCTGGTGTAAGCATGGGGTGGCACGTCCCTGTCCACCTCTCAGTGGAGGGGCCAAAGGCGGCTCTGCTGTTCCTCCACTGCCTGCACCAGAGAACTGAACGTGGTCCACCAGGAGAATCGCATCAAGCGACGATGCTCTTGCAAAGATAAAATCTGGCCTTTTGGGTTGCTTTGTTTGTTCATGTTGCTTTGAAGAAAACATAGTTATTCTCCATTTAAAAATATATGATTCGTTTAAACCAATTGGCTTTTGGTGATTCATTGAGGCCTCCATGGACCTGGCTTTTAGTTAAAGTGAAGGGCCCCAGCTCTGAGTCAGGGCAAGGGATTATGCATTTACTCGACTAAAAAGTAGATAGCATATTATGCAGAAAAGTGAAGGGAAACAAAATGGAATAAGGATAAATTATTTTTTTCCTACCACTGATGTTCTTTGAAGTAAGTTAATGTCTTTGATAACTGCCAGGTGTCACAATACATCTTTCATAAGGACATACTTACGCCTAGTGAACTTGGCCATTCATAGATTGTGTATCCACTCCAGGGATACAGACCTTCTTCTTAGCAGGAGTTGTAAACACATAGTTCTATCAGCACAAGCAGCATTACTTGAGGGAAGGAAATTCAAGCTCATGCTGGCTGTGTCCAAGTATATTATTTTTTCTGGCCTTTTCTTTTTGCAATCCAAGCAGCAGCAAGCTGGAGGCCTTATGAGCATCAAACTATGTATCCAAATCAAGTCTACAGAAAGTGACATTTCCAAAACCTACTCCAGATGTTAACATATTCAGCACAAGCCACAAAACTAAACCCCAAATATTTTGATTGTCACTTCCTTAAATGGCGGTAGCGTTGCCAGCCCTCCAGATAACTACACAAATCCCTACCCCTTTTAAAGAAAACATTCTTAACTGCGTTGATGTTTCACACAGAGAGACTAAGACAAGCATATAATGATCCAGGCTTGTTGTCCTGCTCTCCAAGCATCCAATATCTCTGTCTATACCATTATTCTAACTGTAAAGAGTACTGGAGGATGGATGATTTCAGCATATGGGACTTAGGCTTTCAATTGTAATACCTGAATATGCAAATCAGTTACTTAAAATTGAGCAAGTAGCGGAGTGTCTGGAGGAGACCTACGAAATGTATAAAGTATGATACAGTAAGAAGAAGGTGTGCGAGTGTTGTATTTTTAAGAGCAAAACCAGCATAACTCTTGCTTTAATGCCTGAGACAACCTCGTTCCTCTTCTCTGTTATCTTCTTGTGAGAAAGAGGGGAGCAGTGAAGGTTCGGAGTATCACCGGCCCAATGCAGAGGTCATACACGTAAATTCAAGAAACACGTGCTCTAAGCCACAGGACAAAGGAGGAGCTGCTGGCGTGTTAAAGCAGCTCAGACTCAATAGATTGATGGTGAGGTGGGCCCTGTCTTCATATCCACCATTTCTATGCAGAAGGCACCGCTGGGAAGAGGAGGCTATTCATCACAGATAGCTTTTTTCCCATTACAAATGCACCTCACTGAGGAAATAGGTATTTCTTAAAAGGTAGTAAAAATAATGATTTACAGATAATTGGGGAACAGAACGACCCTTCACCTCCTCATTCCACTCGGACCATTCTTTATTGGCGGGGTGCAAACACTAGTTATGGAAACCCAGAAACTGTTCTGCACGGGTCCCTGCACTGCGATGTGCCACTTTTCACATCCAGTTCTACAAAGTGAGCTGCCCTCGAGGTTTCCGGGAAAAAAAAGTAGAGTTCACTAACTATATGCCATATAATGAAGGCAATTCAGAAAAAAAGAACTTGGATATCTTTTTTTTTTTTTTTTTTTAAACCAAGTGACTTTGTGTTTTCTATTAAAGAAAATGTGGGGTACAATAGTACTAATATAATCTGTATTAGCTAGAATCCATCTCTCATTTCTAAAATACCTGTTTCTTTCCTCATTTCCAATTGCCACTGATCCTGAGGCAGGAGGTAATCCTTCCCAAGATGAAGAATGCCACTTAACAACTCTACAAGAACCCCAAATTTCCCTTCCACAAACAGGAAGACTGGAAGAACGGCTAATAGTCGGTGTGCAGCAAATAGATGTAACTGCTGCAGGGAAGGACATAAATTCCCTAATACAATGAGACTTTTAAGTGCTACAGCAGGGATGTTAATATTTTATGAGCACCAATGAAAAAACAGATGTGACATCCGTATCAGAAATCCAATGAGACGGATGCGTATCATTACAAATACTCACAAACAGTTTTGCAGCAGGAGCAACAATTAAGAAGCTCAGCTTAATTTTCTTTGTGTCTGATAATGAAGAATAGTGTTCATAATCAAATTTGCGTCCATTTCTTTTAAACTTAAATGCAAGAAAATAACAAGAGGCAAAGAGCAGATCCCAGGTGGTGTGTAATGCTGCTGCTCCACTAAAATCTGCCAATGACTTATGGTAGCTAAGGATCTCACACAAGCTCAGCTATTGGAAACCATTCTTTATAACCAGCTTTCATTTTAATTCATTTGGTTTTTTTCCACTCTGTTATTGTTTGTGTGTTATGTCTTACTTATGTCATTGCATTTCCTTTGCAACCTCAATTTACGTTAAAGCCCCTTTGTGCATATGACACATCCTTTAATTGCATGAACACATGCACTACCTTGTTTCACGGGATCCTTACCTCCTTCAGTGCACAAGACAATTTGCACTCGGGGGATAAATCAGGCTTATCCAGCAAATGAGAGAGAGGATGGAGAATATAGCATAATGTCATGTTTGAGATAGCTATGAGAGATCCAGGTAAACTGAATTCTCTGCCTGCTTCTCCCACAGATATTTTAGCCAAATTTCTCATATGCAGTTGTTCCTTGAGTGTTACTCAGGTTTGTTTGGATGACTGGGACTCTGGATCTGAATTTCCAGCAATGACAAGCACCAAGCCCTGTAAATGAGGTTAGTGAGTTATTATTCAAATAACCTTTTGAACTCGCATTTCTGTCAATGAACAGAACTAGAAAAAGCAGAGCCCAAGGATCACAGTGAGTGCTCAAAATGCATGGAGATACCTCTTTTTCTGTCAGTTTGTAAAATAAGGCTAATACTCCTTTCTCCATTGGGGTTCCTAGGGTTCTGCAGATGAGTTCCTAATTTGAGGAGCACCTGCTCATGCATCACAAGAGTGAGAGAAAGAAAATGAAATATGTGGATAGTTTTGTCTCCGGGTCAGGGTTTGAAGTGTCACCAAGAAAACAAAGAGAGGCAACAACCAGAACAAGGACAGCATAAAGCAAATATAGAAATAGCGGCTTATTTAGTGAGCACAAGCCATCCTGCCCTCCAGGACAGAGGAGCCTGTGGGAAAAATAAAGACTCCATTGTAGTGTTTATTCAGGAGTGGAAGAATTCAGATTGCACAGGCATCCTTTGCTCAGGCACCTCCTAACTTCCAGGCGCTCAGCTCTGCAGTGCTGGCACCCTCTTCTCATCACGTTTTGTGAGGGTGATCTCTACGCTGGATGCGTACTGTGGATTGTCAGCTAGCAGAACGTGAGTGCGAGGGGGATATCAAGCTGCTCTATCTTGTGTGCAATCCAAAAGACATCTGCTGCCTTTTTAACACATTCATCTATAATGACCCTGGGGAGCCAGATCTGCAGTCAGGACAGACTGACGTTCTGTATCTGTTTTGCTAATTGCTGCTGCCCTGTGAATATGCTTTTGTCCCTCTACCCAAACCCTTCCATTAGAGGACTGAGAAATGAAAGTCCTGCAGCAGTGCCTGAGAGCCCCGAGCCAAATCAAGGCAAAGCTGGGGAAAGACATTTTCAAATTTTAGCTCAGGTACCTGTGGCTCTGTACTGCAAAGAGTCCTTCGATCATGCTGGTTTTAAAAATCATAAACTCTCCTATCACAGCACATGTATTTATACAACGGAACCCTTGTTTGTTATGTGAGTTACTGTAAGATAAAGTCATATTTTTATAACAAAGAAGTAATGGCAAATGAGATCATTATTTTCTCCCTTCTATTTCTCCCCTGACATTTAGCTCCATCTTTTGTTTCGTTTCACTTCTTATTGGAGTTGTCTCTTAAAAGAAAATTTGCCAAACTTCATGCTGACCCTACCCCATTTAAATCTCATGGACCATAGTAGCAGCACAGAGACTTATCTCCTTATGCCCAGTTTTCCTCTGTCATGTTAGGAGGAGGAATTGGATGGTGTAGTTTAGTCTGGATTTTATTGCTCTAAGCTATGTCATTTAGCAAAGCTGACTTCATAGAAAGAAATACAGAGGCTAGAAATAACCATAGAAGTTTGTAACTCCAATTCTGTGCTCTAAATTTGGATCAGATTTACTTGGGTTATCCCCAGTAGAGATCTTCTTTTTTAAAAGCACCAAGTCTGGCAGGGATTCACAAGCTCCATAAGAGACCTGCTTCAGTGATTAAGATGCTTATAATTGAAAAGTGTTCCTATTATCTGATCTGTATGTCTCTTATTAAAGATTAAACCAATATCCTGTCCTATTCCCAACAAACACACAGGAAAATTGAGCCTTATCCTTTTTTAATACTTCAGGTGCATCTGAAGAGTGTTAAATTGTCCCTTCTCAATCTTCCTTTTTTCTAAGATGAATCAGTCCATTTCCTTCAACCTTTCTGAACCCTAGGACATTTCTTCTGGATTTTCTCTAATTTGCTTATGACTTGCTTAGCATGTTCAGTCCATACCAAAACACAACAACCCAAGCTCAACTAAGGCCAGATAGAGACACCAATCCCTTCCAGCCTCATTTCACACCTGATATATGAGAAACTAGTTCAGCTCTACTAGCTGAAGAGAAAAGGCACTTGGATACATTCTTGTAGAGGGAGAAGAAAAATCCTGATGTATTTTGCTAACCCCACCTTGCTGGAAGCAACATTTTGGGGGAGTTAGGTGGAGGATATAGATGAAAGACTGCATCACAACTCCAGCACCAAAGAGATGGAAAAATAAAGGATATATTGGATACCCAGTGGGAACTGCTGGCAGAGCAGCCAGCGCCTTCCAGTCAGACTGAACCAAGAGGTGAAAAGAGCCCTATGACGGAATGATCAGCAGAGTGTCTGGAGGAATAGCTGGATCAAAACAAATACACTGGCATTGCTGAGAAGGTATATGTATGGGTTGGGGGTTAATGAGAGAAGGAAGAAAGGAATCCCCTTGGGAATATAAAGACTGTGGTCTGTTACCATCTGCTTACAGCAAGACACTTCTTCATTCATTCATTTCATTTTCATTCATTCATTAATTTCATTTTCATTCATCCATTCATTTAAATGACTGCATGGTAAATAAAGAGATAAAAGTACCATGCCAAAAAAAAAGTGTTTAACATGTTTTTGTGGATTAGCGACCTCCTTTTTTGAATATCCTTGGAGCTGAAGGGCTCCGACTGCCTAGAGGGAATTGAGCTTTTCACAGCGAGGCCATGACACATCTAGGCAGGAGGCAAATAACCTCCGGCAGAAGGTAGCAATTCAACCAGTGAACTCCAATGGCTGCAGCTGGGAGCTGGCACTCTCTGTGGGGTTGCACTTCCATGCACGGCCTTTTGTCCTGATGTTTTTTAACAAAATATTTTGTTTATCTCTTCTTTGTTGCTCCACGTTAATCCTTGTTATTTTGGAATGGGAGCTGACCACTTACGTAGATGGCTTACTACCAGGACTGCTGTAACAAGACAGTCAAAGAATACATTACAGCTCACATCTAGCTGGTGATAGCAGCAATTAAATGGCTTAGAAGCTGCTTCCCTTTCAGTGCTAGATTTACAGACTTGCTACATATATTTCCTTCTATATTCTGCTGTTGTTCTGACTCAGAGGTGGCCCCAGAGACCACAGTCAGGAACAAAGCTTTGGGTGCCATCAGGGGAAACTGGACTCCAGCCAGCAGTACGCTCTCTCTATGGCTCTCCCAGAAAGATAGTTATACGTGGATCTACATTTCCCATTGAGAAGTAGATCACTACATCCATAGCCAAAACCAGAAGGAGCAAGGAATATCAAAGATGAATGGAGATCACCTGGCACTGAAGGCAGATCCCTACATAGAAAGCTTCCAGGGTGACAAATCAACTTAGATGGGGATCTACACAGTCTGTGACGATGGCTAACACAGCATCAGGCCACACAGTTGTATTCCTTCACCTGCATAACCTGACAGTTTACTGCGGCAGGACTGAACCCGTTAGAGAGCGTGCAGGTTGCTGGAGCAGCCTCTGGTCCACGGGAGTGTACATCGTGGCCTGGCCTTGCGAGAATGGGGCTTGCCCCAGTTGGAAGGTCTGGAGCACATGCTGCGGCCATTCTGCTGCTGGAGATGTCTTTTGTCTCTGGCAATCTGTGAGATAATAGCTTTGATTTTAGCAATATTATTCTCCAAATGCTTTCAGAATACGCAAAAAGCCCCAAATAAAGAGCCTTGAAGCTCTTTCCTGTACGTGATTCCATGGGTGGATTGCAGAGCTGTGTATATGTCACAATGGCCTTAGAGACGATGGTGGAGAAAATGATACAGAAACCTACATGGAAAAGAACTGAAAAGAACAGAAACTAATAACAGAGAATCAAGGAAACTCCAATTTCTGATGTGACAACCATAGCAGAGTGAAAGACACCAAAGACAGAAGGTACAAATGGGTAGGAGATCAAACACATAGCAAAAATATTTAATATACTTGAAATAAATCTGCTTTTAAATCCTTTGAAAAATGAAATAGGTGAGAATGCTGAAAAAAAATGGGTCAGATCATCTTTTATTAATCAGGCTTCATTCAGTATTCCTTGCCTTTTTAATGCAATAACTTCAAAATCCAGCTAAGCCTGTTGATTGTTTATGTAAATATTGACTCTTAAGTAATGTGTAGACCCACTTTCTTTATTACAAATTCAAGGGACAAGAACACAAGCTGGTATTCTTTTTTTCTCTCTGTCCTGAGAAAACAACTGTCTTTGATTACCTTTCCAGCACTGAAAGAGTTCAGGCATTTTTTTATTCTCATTAAGCAGGACAGGCTGCCTTTTTTTTTTTTTTTCCTGCATTGAAATCACAGGAAAGTACGAAAGACCCTTGTCTAGATGGATTAAAGAAACCTGATTTGTCCTTCATTACTGGCCTTAACTCCAGGAGCTGGCTATTGTTCAGCATTACTGGTTATTTTAATCTCCTTCTGAAAGGCTCTACTAACTGTGTTCATTAAACTTCATCAGATGACTCACCATTTTGTTCCTGTGAGTCATTCAATCAGTTAAAATCAGGAACACAATAGTTGCCATTTCACATTAGACTATATGTTCATGCAATAAAGTCTAGTTCTGATGGGAATTAGCACCTGATGCTTATGGAGAAGGTTTAAATGCTGTTTCACAACTCATATATATATGAGCTGACTCCCAGATCATTGAATGGGAGTTGGTTTTTTTTGTAAAACGACAACGTATTTTCAATCATGCCTTCAATGTACCTATGCAACTTTACCACGCATTTGGGATTGTAAAAGCTTTTTAGATTATACCAAGCCTGAGTTTAAGAACAGCCAACGCTGGAATCTTGAAGGAAAACCGTGTGAATGCAGAGTCACCTTACAGAGAAATAACTTTTTTTAAAATCACAGAGTCTTGGAATCCGCCAACCAATTTCACATTGTTTCTTTAAGAACATCAAGAGACTCTAAATAAATTAGCTGCTTCCTGGGGAAAACCTTTCTGAATACTGTCAGGACAATTTTATATCCGGTAATCCAATATCTACTGATGGTCAACTGTTGTGTGGTGTTCACATGCAGTATGCAATGTGTTACCATGAAGGTGAAAAGCAATTTCTGGTTTATATCTCCTGTGTTAATACTGTGGGTCACTTAAATTCAAGCTATGAAGCTGAATCCTGAAGTGGTTATTTGGCGATTTGGCCATTTTAGTGAAAGGCCACATCTGGTTCTTTTCTGGAAAAATCCAGCCAGACGGAGGACAAAGCTAGAGATCCACCCTCTCCGTCACACCTCTAAAAACTACCAATTACCAGAATCGTGATATTCAGCCCAGCTTTTAATTTATAGTCTCTGCAGCTCTCTGGGTGTGCTACCCCACTGATCCAGTTGCTACTGAGGAGGGAGGGAGGGATTTCAAATGGCGCGAGCTGCTACAGCAAATCGGGATTCCCATTTTCCTTCTCTTCTATTACTGAATGAATGTCTCAGTATCACATCAATAAACCCATCACCACTTCTCCAATTGCAAGGTCACTGGTCTTCTTTAAATAATGATTAGAAGGGGACACTTTTGACCTGTACAATAATTAACATTTGCATTGCACAGGAGGTTATTCTAAATCAGTCTGTATCTATAGGGAATGTATGGGAGCACTGTGGGCCTGGATTTCCTGCCTGTGAAATGGAAACTTCTTTTAAAATTTTGTTAGGGCAGGAGGCTGTGAGACTGTGGGTGGTATGACCTAAAGCCACAACTGCACTTAACCAACCAGAGAATTCCTCTCCAATATTTATTAAGTGCCCCCGTACGCTAACTAGCACCAGCTTCTTGTTTTTTAAAAAAACGCCAAAGTTTCATATGCAAACACCCACGGTCAGCATATCCAAAGACACACAGTATGTGTTTTTCTCACACAGTTAATATTCAGACACCAGAAAACAATCACTCACCATCTTGATGGTTACCTGAATCGGCTGGAGACTTGCTCCGGCGCATGGGGGCTGGACTCTTCGCTGAGCTCTTCTGAGGGGTGGGAGATGACTTACTGCCCGTGGCAGCCGCGGGGCTCCCTTTCATCACCCGGCACTCTAAGGAAACAGATAGCAACCGTGGTTACGTCCCTACCTACCCTCGCTGCCTATGGACATCAGGTATGGAACACCCGTGGACAGCTTAGTGCTTTGTCTCCAAAGAGCCGTAGAAAACAGCAACGGCAAGGGGAAAGCTGATATCTCATTTTCTCCAGAGCAGAAAGGAGACTTTTTAGGGGAGGGCAAAAAGAACAGCTCTGCTCCTCTAGAGGAGGTGCTGAGACTGCGTACGTCAAGACCAGGCTGGCTCCCTAGCAGGGCCCATCTCCGTCCCTGTGTCCTACCAAGGATTTGCTTTGCCTTGGTTCTCACCAACTAGTGAGCACAATGAAAATGGTCAACACTGACTGAGGGAAGAATCAGACCAAAAAAAACAGTTAATTTGCTGTAACCCTTCCATGAAGACCTAGGAATGATGAATGCAATTTATGAGGTACAGAAAGCCAGCAAACAGCTCATGGCGTGACATAAAGGTTTCTAAGTGACAGATGGGACATCTGCCCCAGGAGGCTTTCACCCAGCCTGAATCAACCTCTTCTGTGGTTTCAACAAGCTGCAACTTTTCAGATGCAGAAAGCAAAGATGACAAAATGGTTTTACAGAACCCATCCTCTGTCCTGGCCACTCATCCCTTTCAGAAGGGTTTGCATAAACAAGTCTAGTAGATTTATGTACTTGAAGACATGAGCAGATAAGAAACCCAACTGTGTTTTCATAAAAAATAAATAGGCCAGGAAGAGTGGAAAATGTAAACATGATCTACAGTGTCCTGCAGAAGGGAAATGAAATGCTAACAAACCTCTGTGTGTCCCAGGCTTTCAGGCATGCCAGATTTTCAAAACCAGGGTTTATTTACATTGAGAGCTAACAGAAAAAGCACTTTCCACCCCTCAAGTTATTAACGTAACCCAGTTAAGAAGGCGGCAATAAAAAGGGGATTTCCTTTTTGTCAGATGCTAACTAGTCTCACCTCATCTCCTACAACAGATTGTTCTCACCGAGATGTGAAAACCAGGTCTTTTTTACAGATGTGAATTAGATGTTCCACATACGGACAGATTTTTCATGGAAAAGTTCAGCTCAGCATGCATGGGCTGGACTGAGGACTGCCTTGACTGGATTCCCTAATGGGAATCAACTACGGCAGCACATAGCGGATAAATAATTGGTCAACCGAAAACAAGTTGTCTGACCTAAATGTATGTGTTATTTATTTATATATCAGTATATCTATGAAAATGTAATTGCCTTAAATTTTTCCCCAGGCTTTCCTCATTCTCAGACAGTCAAGAGCCAGTCTCTTCTTCTTTCAGATGGTTTGCGAGAGAGTTTGCTGTTGGGTCATGCAGTACAAGAATATGGAGAGAGGATGCCCTGTGCTCCAGGGATACTGCATGGCAATAATTAAACCTACAATGAGTTTATTCTCTCTCCTGCTAAATGGATTTTGGAAACTGTAAATCAGGGATAGAAAAAGTTGGGTGGTTTTTTTTTTTCAAAGGTACTTCTCACAGATGATGCCACAGAAAGACTTGTAGGGCTCCAGCATCAATATAGCCCCAATTTTCTATACATAAGAGCAGTAATGACTGGGGGGGGACGTGTGGAAGGTAGACTATCCCTCCTCGATACTAAACAATACAGTGTTTGATGAGACACTGGGAAATAGCCACTCGGCAGAATGTGCTAATAACTGCTCCTGGTGTTAACCAGCCAAGCCAAAACATGGGGAAAAATCATCTTCAGTCACTGCAGAAGTAATATTTTTCAAGGCTTTTACATACAGGTGTTTAACAAAAACAGTGCAACATTTTGATCTTAGAGCACGATTTGTTTGCTCAGTCATAGGCACCAAATGCTGTGCGAGATACAGAGTACGTCCTCCCTGGAGCAGAGAGGGTCTCCTGGTGCCCCGTGTGATATCTGTCAATCATATATCACGCGGGTATCTCAGAAACTGAAGGGGTCTCAAAGGGTGTCAGACATCTATGTTTTGTCACCTGAATTACTCCCTAAAAAAATAAACCTAAAAAGTGAAAATGCTTCATGGATCTTTTTAACAGCTTTCAAATTTATTTTTTTCCTAGGGGAGTAATTCCTTGAAATGAACCTCAGCTTTGCATTTTCCAGCACGGAAAGGCTGACTCTGAGGAATTCCTCCAGCTCAGCCGTCGGCAAGTGTGAGTACACCGAAGGCAATCACTGAGCATTCGCACATCTTGAAACAAAGTTCTAAAGGTGGAAACCTGACTGTGCTGAGGTCAGTGCAAACAGGCCTCTAAACATCCCAGGGGTGCGACGTTTCCGTGGGCTGATGCTGAAACCAGTGGGTACGAATGAGACAGAGCAACGTCATCTGGAAGGTGCTCAGCCACAGGGATTATAGGACGGGAGCTGTGGTGGGCAGTCAGGAGGAAAAAGATGACATAATCCTCTCTTATGCTATTTCTCAGTTTGTTTCCTGATGTCCTGCCAGAGTGAACATAATAACCAGCAATCCGAGTGCATGTCATCCAAACAGGCAAGAAGAAATACCCCATGACAGAGGAGATTTCAATAAATGACATTCATCTGCAAGACCTCAGGATTCTCAGTTCCCCTTGCAGCATCTGACTCATAACAAGGCAGGATGATGGGTGTCTAATGGGAAAACACTGCTGGCTAACAGCTCCTCATCTGCTTCTTGAGAGGTGCAGGGCACCCCTGCTCCCCCAAAAATACCACTAGAAGCTGCAGTTTCTAGGTGCCTTCCCAACAGCAGGCTTGGTTTATTTTTGTTAGAGAAATCCAAGGTGGAAAAATCAGTAGTAACCAGGAGTGTAGGCAGAGAGCTGGGCTTCCCATCAAGTTGTTCTGCTAGGATTGCATCCAAACTGTTTTCCAGTGTGGAACTCCCTGTGGAGCTGACTCAACTGCTGAGTGTTTAAAAAAATATGAAGCTCAGGTTACAGATCGCTTCCCCAGCCTGACACAGCCTTTATTCTCTGCCTGCAAAGTTTCAGCTGAACCTTGGAAACTTTCTTTGAATTACCCAAGACCACCAAATGGGTTCATCTGGAGTACACAGGTCAGAAGTACCAGCATCAAATCAGGCTTGCAAAGGAGTCGTAAAAATATAGTGTCTGAAGATTAGAGGCTGCTTGACTTCCTGATACACAGCAAAAATCCTCTTTGGTCTTCAATGCCGAGCCAGTTTGTAGCATATAAACAGCATGGGGCTCTCGTTCCATATACAGGATACCTAGCGCTTTGGGAAATGAGCCTGAATGTTTGGAAATTCCTTTTTCTTCTAGTTTAAATGGTCAAAGTTACATTAATTTACTCTTGCTGCACTCACTGGCACCAGCAGACAGCTTGCACTGTTGGTGTATACAGTTGCCAGGTGGGGTAGGTGGTAACTCCTACAAGCAAGCTCTGTATATTCTGTGAAATCAAAGATTTCATGGCTAATTGATCATAGAGACTCACATTATTACAGATCTGTGCTTGCAGTTGTAACAGGGACAAATAATGGTGCTGTTCCAGTCCCACCCCTAAAAAGGGAATTATTGCCCCGCTTTTTGAATCAGCAGAAGAAAGTAGTGGAGGGAGTGATTTTTCTTTTAACTGTGCTTGTTCCCATTTTTTAATATTAACATGTGTACATAAGAACAAGAGTCCTTCTACTGTTCAGTTCTCAAGAAAAATGTATCTGTCTGACTGCAACGGGATTAAATTGCAAGGGTATACACTACCAACTTTGCAGTAAATGTCAAGTGGTGTAGGAGCCCATCTATTCTGACCTGGGCTACCTCAGTCAGTATTTGCCGAATTACAATATCCACTGAGTGTACAAGCATCACAAAAGGATGTTAAATTCCATGTACTAGGTCTTAAAAAACAGAACAAAAGCATGCAGCATTATCTGATACAAGCAACTGAATGGGAATCAAATAAAAACACAGACTGGTGAGCCGCGTGTGTTTGAAGTTACCGCTTTCATCCAGAGAAAAGTCATCCTGTGCATAACGGAATTTTTCTGGACCACAGGCGATAAACACATCGTCATCCCCAAAGAAATCATGGAGACAGGTCACCTACAGAGAGAGCAAAGTCATTCATTTTATTTTTAATTGGCAACATTCTGATGTGGCTTAGTTTTAATTTAAACAGGAAGGAGCTGCCTCTCTGCCGTCCCTCCTGTCCCATGCTAATTCGGTCCTACACACAACTTCTCTGGGCAAGTCAAGTGTAAAAGTGTAATTAAAAAAAAGAGACAAATAAATCCCAACTACCTTGCAAGTTCTACGAGGTATGGCATTTCCAATCCGTTCAGGAGCTGACAGAATACATTAGTCACCCTAATGAATGACACAGGCATTCCTGAGCAACTTCTGAAATAAGAAGCAGGGGAGCTTGCCTACCAATGCCACGTTGGTAGGCAAGGCTGTGACACCACTGCCCATGCTGGTGAGTGTCTTAGTACCAGCAGAGCCTCAAAACTCAAAGAACCACTAAGGCAAAGAGCTGCTGGGCACAGCACAGGTGCAGAAATGTGACTCTTCCTGAGCGGACAATCTTGACGAAAGGTTTTAAAGCCAAAAGGTTTTGCCCAAAGTATCATTGGCCGCCCTTCCCACCCAAGTATCATTTAAATCCACAGATGTACTCCAGATGTTGTGTCTCCTTCTCCCTGCTTTTGCCACCGAGACATGGGATGATAAAGCGGCATTCCTCACAGCAGAGCTGCCCATCCCAGGGAAGGCTGAGTTTTGGGGAAGGCTGTTACCCAGCAGGAAGGGCACAAGCCAGGGGAGGGGAGGTGTGCAGCACCCGCGGGTGTGGGAGCTCTGCCCTAGGACAGCTCTGCGGGAAAAGGAAAAGCAATAGCTTTCAGTCACCTAAAACTAAGACCCCTCTCTGGTGACACCACGAAACCAGGATGAGATAAACAGAAGACATGGTCATGCTGGCTAATGGCTCTGAATACCTTGCTTCTCTTGTTGCCATCCTAAATAGGGAGAAATTGTATCTTGCAGTACCTGGAGCTCCAGATCCGTGCCTTGCCTTGCAGCATCAAACACAAGCAAAACACAAGATGTGGGAGCTCCACATCCACTGATTTCATCAGAGACCTGATATTTGAGAGTTTGGAAATCTGAAAATGTCCTATTTAATTTTTTTCCCATAGTTTGGAGTATTAGAAACTCCCTAGAGATATCTCAGTGGCATGGGACAAGAATGATGCCCATGGTTGGCTCCTACTCTTTTCCTGCAATATAATATACTTGAAGACATTGTTCTTACATTATTATAGGCATTGTTCTTATATTATTAAAGACGTTGTTATTATATCTTGGTTTGTTTGAAATAGGACTCAGATTTCTCATGTTATGTTAGGAAATGTTCTTGTGGAGCGTGCAAGTACATGGCATGGATATTCTCTAGGCCTCTTGGCTACAGACACCTACTTCATACTTGCATGCTATTGCAAGGAAACAGGCCACCGCATCCTCTCCCATGTTGCCATCATAACAAGAACTGAAGCCGCATGAAGATATTCTGGGACACGTTAAGACCTCTTGTCCGGTGCTGCCTTTCTAAAGTAATGGGCCTGGCTCTGCTGCAGCTCACGTTCAGCTGGAGCATGCTGCAGGAGGAACAGCCTCTCGTTCCTGCCTTCAGCCATCTGGCATTAAATACTGACAGATGAAAGGATATGCAGGATTTGCTCTGACTGGAAAAAGACTGTGGCTGCAGTCTCACTAGACCTTGCCTGTCCAGACCCCAACTCACATGGATGTGGGAGACAGTAAGACACCAAGTCCAGCACACTCCAGGTGTCTGCTGAGGACATTTATGGCTTTGCTCACTTTAGTGAGAATATCAAGAAGGGCTGAAAAGCAACACATTCCTACAGAAGGTGTCTCCACTTAACACCATTAGCACTTCTAGCAGGTAATACCTTTGCACCTGCAGGTACTTTGGGGCAGGAGACCGTAGTACCACTTGCCTTGCCCTCCACCACTTGTGGAGGGGGTTGGCCAGCAAAGCTGAGACCATTGCTGTGCATCTTTTGTACCAGCCAGGACAATATTGCTGGTGACTGTTCAGCATCCACTTTTCTGGGGGCTGCGTTGTGAATAATTAGCTACTGAGATCTTTACACAGTTACAGCTGTGGTAATTTACACAGTTACCAGTGAAATAATTGATGTGATTACACATAGCAAGATAACTATGCCAATGGTAGCTCCACTGGAACCAGTGGTAATGATACAGTAACCCATCATGTTATCTCCACAAAGAGATGATCTCCGAGTCATCTCAGTGCAACAACTAGTGGAAAATGTGCACATCATTGCTCTTTGGAAAGATCCATAAACACCCAAACTCGTCATCAATATCTTGTAGAAAATTGCTTTTTATTCAGCCTCCTGGCAAGCTGATAGGTGCTCTTCTGAGGCAGAGAAAGATGATGCGCTTCTAGCTTCAGAAAATGGTTTGAAAACTCATATGAAGTGGAAAGTAACACTGTTATTTTGAAGAGGAGAACAACAGTACTGAGAAAATGCTGGAAGGCCCAACTTCACAGCCTTTCTGTAGCTATTGAAGAGGCAAGTGTTCAGCACAGCACCTGCCTCCCAGGGCTAGAAGGACAACCAAGAACGTCTATCCAATTGACTTTGTCTAGAACTTCAGCCTGAGCTCCTGACATCTCAGCCATATGCTAAGTACTGTGTCAGGAGGAGAAAAGATGCTCATCTGCAAACACACCGGCGTGGAACATCTCCAGCATCGGCCAGCCTGGTGCAGCCCACCAGCCACACATCTGAGCACCCGGGTGAGCCCAGGGTAAATGTGGTTTTTTTAAAGTTCCATTTTTTCAGGAGACCATTCCAAGCGACTGCAAGATTGGCACTGACATTTATGATGGAGGTATCAGGCTGACAGCCGATGTCCGGTGTTTTGGCATAGCTGGGCACTGGAGTCCTTACAGAGGGCAGATGCATTGCAAGGGACTGGAGACACCACGGGAGATATCTGTGGGGAAACTTACTGTAGATGGAGCTGAATTTCCATATCTACAGATCCATTTGAGCTGGACTGTGAAAAGTTAATTTCAAGCTCTAATAAATCAACTATAAAGAAGGCTTTTGGCTATCTTAATAAGGCTCAGTATTTCACACTGGTTAATATAATGTATAATTAAAGCACTGCCTAAGAGCGCCAACTCTGGTTACGATGCCAAACGTTAGTGAAAAGCTTGCTTTTCACATCGGCATGACTTTCAAAATGGAGCAAGCTGAAATCTGCTATGGCTTTGATCAAAGGAAGAATTTTCTTTGCAAACTTCAGTGAATTCCAACTTCTGTTTGCCTAAATTTAGGTTGAAAATAGTTAACATGTTACCTATAGAAAATTCTCCCACAGAAAAGATCACATTTCAAACCAGCACTTGGTGTTACAGTCCTCCCCCTGAGAATGTGGCACTGATTCATTTGCAAATAATCGGGTTTAGCTCAATACACAAGTTGCCATTTGAATGTTAAGTACTATGCTTGTGCCATGGGAAATACTCACGGGTTGCTTAGCTCACCCTTCAGTACAGAAACCACTGGGCAGTTAAACGTAGTGCAAAGCTAGATTGCACCATAAGGGGTCAAAATTTCCCAACCTTTTAGATGAAATCAAAAAGAGCCCACAGGTGGTTTTATTTCTCCAGGTCATAAGTGGAAGTGTATATTTCTCAGGAAGAAATTCTTCCCTGTGAGGGTGGTGAGGCACTGGCACAGGTTGCCAAGAGAAGCTGTGGATGCCCCATCCCTGGCAGTGTTCAAGGCCAGGTTGGATGGGGCTTTGGGCAACCTGGGCTAGTGGAGGGTGTCCCTGCCCATGGCAGGGGGTGGAACTGGATGGGCTTTAAGGTCCCTTCCAACCCAAACCAGTCTGGGATTTTATCCTTGAACTCTCCACAACCACCACAAGCAAAAAGAAAATTCAGGCAACCAAGAAAGCCTTCCCATCAGGGTCCAAATGCGATGGAAAACTACCGGCACGCACAAGGATAGAAACCTGATTACAGGTCAAGCAGAGATACTTGCAGTTCACTTTGCTGCATCCTTGTCCCTTCAGATAGTAGGTTATCATGTGTATTTTATAATTATGAACAGCTGGCTGGATGAGTACTGGAGGCTGGTAAAGAAATTAGATAATCTACTTGTTGAGCTCCTAATATTCAGGAAACAATAACTTCTGTATTTGCTTTATTTGTCCCCTTTTGTTTCCTGCTGTAACTTCCACTATTAAGAACTCACCACAACATTGTAGAAAAGACAGCTAAACACCCCCCCACTCTTACTAAATAGTGCAAAAAATTGCTAAATTCAGAAAATAACAGGTGTCATATATTATGCAGTTTTAGCTATGTTGCTTATGTTCACCACGTGTGTGGTATTTTCTGTTTACCTTTTATTTATTAAACTTAAATCCTCGATCACTACTTTATGTCCCTGAAACATGCCCCATACGTAACGCTGTCTACATAAAGTCACTGCAGTAAACTTTCTTTGTGAAAACATGCAGTTTAAGTACTGGACCTTAGAGCACCAGAGCCAGCTTGCCCAAGCGGTGCCTAGAAAAAGAAAAACCCCAGGAGAAAGCCCTAGATGTGCTCATCCCTGAAGGACATGAAGCTAAAGAGGACGCAAGCTGGGAAGCAGGACCGTGTGTTGCTCTGCTGGGATAGCTGGCTCAAGTATGCAACGTTTCAGGGTTGTTCCTGGCCAGCAAGGCCAATCCTCTACCTTGTATTAATTGTTTTAGGGGTTTTTAGTGACTCCAGAATAACCTTATAAGCCTTCTAATCTCCATTCTTCAGAAGTCTTTTTTCTTATGTTTTCTCAGTAAAAAAAAAATAGTACAAGTTTCCCCCCAAGCAGTCTGGACTATTTTGAAAGTATATGTTCTGCTTTAGCTTACTCTAATCTACTCTTCTAATTATATCCAATAATTAGTCTGAAATGCCATGAAAACCCTGAAAGAGAGTTCATATCAACAAAAATTTACCCCAGCTGATAAGCTGAAAATAATTGTTTTTAAATGCTGCATTTTGCTCTTAGCTATAAATTTATTAAACCACAAGACAAATAACAATAGTAGCCTGCTAGTGCAAGGACCTATGCTGCTACCTGAAAATAGTGATTTTGTTGGTGACTGTTATCGTGACCCTTAGCAATGACACTGGAAACCATCAAATTAGCAAATTTTTTGTTTTTTCCATTTTTAAGTCTACAGGCTTTTTTTATTTACAACAACAATCAAACTTATGTATATAGTAACAGTAGACAGGATAAACAGCATTGACTTCCAGGATACATGTGCGTGCCTTTGTGTAAAGGAGGATAATATTTAATTTGAAATTCAGGATGAAAAAGACAATATTGACTTAGGAAGAATCATACTGCATGAAATGTTTTCTCTCCAATTCCTGTAGCTTAAACAATTCCAATGAAGGAAGTTAAATCCTCACACTCCGGTCGACGAGGCACAAATTTATTTCTTGCAAAGTAATTATTTCTAATAGATTTGATGGTAACATTTTTCTTTGTGTCAAGGTTTGATTTTTTAGAAACTTTATAATATATATTAAGGAAGAAATAGAAGGTGGTAGAGATTAACAGAGATTTTAGGGAGTATAAAACTGTTTGCAATTCCTTAGGTTTTCATTAAGTGTGGTTTCCTTTCTCATTAAATGAAATCCTCTCTGCTTATACTAGAAAGCCCGTCCCCGAAAGGACAATACAGCTGGGATTTCCAAGAGGTGATTTCTGCAGTGACAGTCCATTAGCTTCTGCTGCAGCAATTTTAATTGCAGAAAGGAAAGGTACGGCCTTCGGAGAGCTGCTGAGCCTTCGTGTTCATTTTAATATAGTAGCTGTAGAACTAAGCATTTTTCAGGATTTTGATAAAGTGGAGTTGGCCTCAATCATCTCTCTGGATGTGAGCTCACAGTTTGCTGAAATGTCTGTGACGCTGCAGACATTCTGAGTTCACCTGGAAAAGGAGCAGTAAACATGCAGGATATATACCTGCACAGGTGTGTGTATATATATATATATATAAAAACCTGGCTATTTCTACCATCCTCCAGGAGGCAGCAGCAGTATTTAAAAATTGTAATTCATTAATAAATAAAATAATTAAAAAGAATTGGAAATCAAAAGCCTGAAGACTTAATCCTTAGTCTGAATCACCTACCAGTGCAGAACCTCCTGTGCTTTAATAGGGATTAACCAGCTCCTTTTGTTCCCGTTCATAATCTGCAGAATGAGGGTTCGCTGTGTCTGCATGACTAATGGGTTGCCCTCACCGTCACTCTTTACAACTACGAGTACGAACATCGTCAGTGCAGTAACACAGGCTCCAGCCACATCTCGGTGGCTTTCACTGCTGGATCCACCTCGGCAGCTCCTGTGGCTGCCACTTTAGCAGGAGGCCTCCGGCAGCCTGGATGGACCATCGCTGCTTGCCAAGAAGATGGCAGAGCACGTCTCTGAAGAGGAATACATCACCAGGAGGACTAACTGAACTGTCTTTTTCACCTTTCGGAGAAATGTCTTTATCCGAGGTTCCTATTTTTAGCTGATAGAGCCGGGTGAGGCTGAATGATAAATGATGAGATGTGGTAGCTAGTGATTATTCAGAACAGTGATTTATGTACACAGTCCTGCTTCCAGACTTGCCATCTCTTCCTCATATCACAGAATGAGGAAAGACCTCTGTCTAAATGGCCAGCAGAGGTCTGGCAAAGGAGATTTGGAATAACATCACCACAGGTTCGACCTGAGGGCTGAACATCTTCCATCAAAGGAAAGAGATGTCCATTTGCTTTCTTTAAATCATCCTACTTCTTCAGCTTGTAGGCTTCCAGAGTTCGGAATAGGGGGAAAATTGTCTTCAGAAATGGCTTCCTTTAAGGCCAAAAAGACCACACAAGACAATTTGCACGCCATACACACATAAACCCTATCAAGAGCAGAACTGAATTGAGACGTACTTTTATTTTCTAAGTTGCTTCAATAAATGCTATAAAATTGAACACATCCGACCATCTGTTAGCTAAAGACAATTAACGTATTTTAGATGCCTGCTCATGTCCTTTCTCTTTCAGCACTAGACAGGCACTGAGAGTTAACTGAGCTAAGAATGTAACTAAAATCTGTTCAAATTCTGTTTTAACTCAAACCAGAAATCTGATGGACTTATTTATACTCCAACACCTGTACCCCAAGTCAAATTGGCAGCGGTGTGTTTATTTCAGGTCTGAGAAGCCAAAAACACAAAGGCAACTGTGCTTTACAAATAATCAGTTGGGTGTTTGCAATCAATAATGGATGGTACAGAAACCTAACACATACAGGCTTGTCCACAGGAAGACTCAGCAAGGTCACGCACCAGAGTGAATATCGGGAATGAATGAACATGCGGAGTAGACTTTAAATGAACTGCTTTCTCTTCTCTGACAAGCTCTTCACCACATGTCCAGAAAGAAAAATATTTCAGAGGGGTTAAGGGGATATGATGGAAAATAAAGATGTTGCTATTGGAATGCACAGCACTTAATAGATTTATTTTTTTTAACAGTCTGAAGACTGCAAGCCCAAAGCAGACACTGAATTGATTTACATTTTATTAGACTCTGGTTTCCTGCATTTAAAAAGAAGAGATGTTTGGATTCAATTATTTCATTAAAGTATGCACACACCCACTCAATAGATTCCACATTTGCATTCACAGAAAGAGAATTACTTATCCACTTTTTTATGAAAAAATACTGCTTCAAATGGATAAGCAAAGAAAGATGAGCAGAAAAAGCACAGATGTTGGCATTCAAAAATGGATCAGGAGTGCTCCTGCATGCTCAGCCCACGCCGTAGAAGTATGTGCAATTACAGTTTGGGGAGCCCCTCTCTGAGCTACCTAGCAGTAAGGGAAGGGAACTCTGTCATCTGCTCTTCCATCTCTGCTCTCCTAAGCCACCAAAAATCCACATGGAAACCTGGTGAGACCAGGGTCACACTGTCCCCTCACTACTGTGTTTGCAGTGAGCCGTCATGAAGGGTAGGAAAAATCATCTCTGCCATCTAGGTTTCAGGACCCATAATTGGACCTCCCAATAGAAACATGGTGTGAGATTTCTATTCTTTAAAACGTTATTGAGAGATCTCAACTTTTTCTTGTATTCGTGAGAGCCATGGCTTACAGTTAAACCTACATAGTTTAATTGAAACGATCAAATTGCACTCTTCTGTAGAGATTTTTTCCTTTCTTTCCCACCTTCAGAAAAGAAAATTCTGGGCAAGTCAGCATGATCAAGTGTTTTCTTTGATGCAAAAGGGAATTTTTACACCTTTTTATCAATGAAAAATGCAGATCCTCTTAATTAGACTGTATAACTACAGAAGGTTGATTATGAGTGCTTTATGTCCGCTTGGACTATTCTGTTATAATGTGACTAAACCAGAGTAGGGACACCAGCTTCTGACCAATACACATTATTTTTATAATAAGCATTTGTGATGCTTATTTAAGTGGAATAAGAAATATTCATGCATGTATGTGCACAGCAGCTTGTACGACTTCATGCATGAAGAAATGCTGCTCTCAAAAGGGCTGCAGCACAAGGTGCCTCTTTATTTAAGTATTGGAAATGGATAAGTTTGAAACAGAATAGAATAAAAAGCAAGGGGGAGGAAGGTCAATAGCCAAGCTACCCAGTAGGAATGTTAAAGCTGAATTTAATATATCTGGTGAGTTAGTGGTGCTTCCAAACTGTGTGAAATCCATTTAGCCTCTAGAAGAAAGGTTAGTTTGTTATCCCCATTCCATATACATATGGAGGGGACTATGAAACAGATATCCAGGCTGTTGATTCTTTTTACCTAGAAGAAAGGCTTGCTTTTGCATTCATGAGGGTACTAGGCTGAGGATAAAGAAGCATAGACATCAACACCAATATATAAAAGATGACCCTTTCTTCAGTCAGAAAACCCTAAACCCAGAAATTCTAGGGGACAGATAGAGACTATGAAAGATTTCCAGCACAAATTGCCCCAAAACAGGTAGCACTTAAGAGTTCAGAGAACTGTCAAACCATTCTTCCTAATCGTCCTCCCTCATCACTCTTGAGAGGAAACAGTAGATCTGGAGTACAAAAGAGCATCAAAGACTTTGGAAGTAGCATGACTATACAGCCAAGGTCAAGCAACACTACGTGAAATGGGAGTCTTGAAAGTAGGGGCACAGGGAGCCTACCAACCTACTCAAGGTCAGGCCGAAGAACCAATGGGCTGGAATTTCCAGTTAATGGGATTTCAGCAACAAGCTCCTAAAACCTATAGCTGTCGCTGATCCTATTGTGCATATCTTCATAAAAGACAAAGGCTCTTGTTCAGCTTTGTGTGAGTTTTTCTTTAACTGTAACACTGGTACGGATGGTGATGGAGAGGCATTGGTAAATATGTCCTCATCCTGGTTAAAACACAAACAAAACATCCTGTACCAGGATTGAATGGTTTGGTGCATGCCTGCAAGCAACCCCCTCCATCTTCGGGGAGCACAGAAAGAATATTACCATTAGCTGACCAACAGGCCCAGAAGGGTGAGAAGCTACACCAAGCATTTACTACTTGTAAGGAAGCTCTAAGGGGCTGGAGGAGACCAATAGCTGCACCCTGACTTTGTCTCACAGCTGGTCCCTGCTTCCCCCAAGGAGCCCTTATCTCTGTATCTTATCTTCTGCTTTCCTTACCCACTAGAAGGGTGCCCTGGGAGAGTCTGTCCCTCTTCAATGTCTTATATGTCTTCAATGGCTCCTGCTCTTTCTTTTGTCAGTCAGCATTATGTAAAAATACTTCCTCCAGTTAATTACTTCACGACCAGATGCATCAAGAAATTAATTCTCAGCCCAAACATTTCAAAGACCTGTAGACTGGCCAGCTACCAAAGAGTTCCCTTTGTACTTTCTGGGTACAGTTATGGACTTCAGCCCAGAACAACACCGGCCAAAGACGAACCTTCACAGGGGGACAAAACTGATTTATTTATTCACGTATTTCCATTTTCCAGGGATAAGTCCACTGTCTTGCAACCCACCCATTCTGCCTAACTACTGCCCAGCACGTAGCAATGGAAGCAGAGGGCGGCATGCCGGCACAGTGCTTTCAGGAGAATAAAGTTCTGGCAAAATGAAGAGGATTACGCAGTGTATGAACTAGCAGGATTTGTTTCTACAGCCTCTTTGTGGTGTGGTGTAAAGAGAGGAAATTCTGTCGTCAATAATCACCCAGAGTGACAAAGAAAATTCTATTAAATATGAACAGATTTGCTTTCCATGTAACAAATGGACGTGTTTTACTCACTGAGACAGCCTCTCAAGAAATGTAGTTATTCGGCATTGTCGTGAGTCCTGCTGACATCAGTGACTTCCTTCCAAAATAAGCGCTAGGAAAAATCAGTGTCAGACTTGCCATTGTTATTAGTGCATCAGGAGAGCTTGAGGACACTTCAGTTTAAGTCAGGCATCAGTGCTGACTTTGAAGGCAGCATGTTTTGAACTGGCTGTGTCTCCCCTAGCACAGCAGCACACTAACACACTTCACTACGGATAACCTTGTCTTCCTTGGCGTTTGTGGTAGACAGCATATGTTAATTAGGATTATGGCAATGAATTATCACAATTTTTCCTGGGGAAGATGCACTCTAACTCAGTTGTAATTAAAAACCTTTTCTGACCAGACAAGACTATGTCTGCAGCTTATGCATATAGTTGTATCTCAGCCTGCACTAGTTTTATTCAGGGTCTAGGTCTCCAACTACACAGCCTTTCAAACATCTCTGCTATTTTTATCATATCTAAAGATACTTCTTTTATTAATTAATTCTTGGATGTGTCACTGAGCTCATATTTTGTAGAAGTCCCCCTCTGTTTTGTTCAACATCTGCAAAATCCAAAACACTTTCTCATCAAAGATGTTGAAAAGCTAACATTTTTACTTCATGCTGTCAACTTTAATGGAAAAAAGACACAAGTATGAAGTATTCGACCTTCAAGTCATCCTTCCTAATACGCATCTGCTAAGCCCGACAATGAACAAACCGTCCTGTCACCAACATCTGCAGCCTATGGATCCAAGTCAGCCTAATTCTTGAAGAAGACGAGAAGCTGCAACCGGTTCTGTATCTAATTAACACTAGCTTTGCATTTCACCCCACTCATAGCATCAAAGCTGTTGCTCAATTGCTAAAATATTCTGTAAAGGCTCCTAAAGGCATTTTGACTAGTTAAATTACAGTGTTTGCAAGGATCTTTATTACACTGCTAATTCTGGAGATTAATGGGAATTAAAAACGGTATCCTTTAAAAACTAAATTGTAATAGATGCTATGTTAAATCTAAAGGAAAGTAACAATGGCCATCAAGCTGTTCTTACAGGGAGTTAAAATTTCTTCCTTAATTATAATTCTGAACACGTTCTTTGTGTTTTGGGAGACTTCCTAAATTTACAGCAAATGCATGCACCCTCCCTATCGTAACAATTTTGTTTTCACCTTAATTTCTGTTAATCTTTGAATAAAGCTATTAATTTTTTTCTAATTAACAGGTCTGTTCAATTCAGCTGACAGCTAACCGAGTAATGGAAAATTCGGCATTATGTCCTGAGCTAAACCATATTAGGGTAGAACTTAACAATGCTAAGCAGGCTGTGAGATAAAAATACTTTGTGCAGAACATGCAGCGAGGCTGCTGAGATGAACATCCCAAAACCTCTCATATGAAAATGCCTTTTTTTTTTTCTTTTTTTCTAAATTTGAAATATAGCCCATCCCTTCCATGTCTACAGGACAGTTCTAGCTTAGCATGCAGTAATGTTAATGGAATAATTGATGCAGGAATACTGAAATAGATGATGTGTAAAATGGCAGGCTGCATAATTGTCTGGAGTGAGTTCAAGCATTTCTGCAGTGAGAAATAGTCCTGTTTTATAATCCTAGCACGTCTCCTTGCTGCTGTGTAGCAAGCAAATTTCATTTGGAGATGATCCCAAGATGCAGTTGATTTACTAGTGGGATTCCGAAAGGCAGAAGGTTAAAGCCTTCTTGCCCCAACTAAATAGCACCTGGGAGAGGTATTAAAGGGTCCATAGTAATTTTGGGAGTATCATTCAAATTACATCATTGTAATAAATGTATAGGACATCAGGGTTGAATTTTGCCATTGAGCACTCGCAGAAGAGTGCTTGATTTTAAAAAAAAAAATCCTTTTTAATATTTTACCTTTCTTCTTGAAATATAAAGTATTATGTGATGGAAGAAGGGGGAACAGAAAGGAGTTTTCTAAATTATGATGCAATTAATTTCTGCTTCTGCAAACAATGCAAGAACCATTATATTTGGATGGCATTTCTCATAAAATGAGTTGTAGACTACTGAATCAATTAGAAACTAATTGCTATGAGATTCCCCCAAGAGATATATGATAAGAGAAACAGGAGACGGCTGGAGACTTACAAGCAGAACTGTATCTGTTTCTTTCCCAATCTCTAAGAAATAGCAAATTCCACTTCTACAGGTGCAGAGGCGACTATATGAGCTCACAGATCAGCTGGCTGCAGATGGTTATACACATTTACATTCCCTTTGCGCGCTGTCTCCGGGATAATTGGGTACTGCTTTTCTCATTTGACCCACAGAAATAACACATCTGGATTTTTTCCCTCCTTTCTCGATTGCTGCGTGAATTTGTCAGCTCTTCGCCTATCCTTCACTCTCCATCTCCTCCCCAGCCCTCATCCCTCTAGATTCACTCTGTCCTTTCCATGCTAAACGGATCCTTTCTGCTGGTGTGAAGAACACAAGCCTGGCGTCTGACCACGCAGGGCTTCTCTCTGCAGCCGCTGACACTAACAGGAACTGGACCGAGCTATTCGTTCTCAACGTCACGCTGGTGTGAGACAATCACAAGCACAGACAGCACCTTGCAGTAGTCTTCACCTTTCTAGGGGCAGATATTGTAGATTCTGCTCATCCATAAACTCATATGTAGAGTTATGGAAAGAAATGTAAACAAAAGAGCCAAATCTGTATTGGCATACAAGCCTCTTGCTACAAATCTACTGTAGTCAAAAGGATTATGCAAAGCATCAATCTGACTTTATTCCCTGATTATCCTGACGGCACTTCTAAAACTTTGCGGTTTTATTTTTTTTTCCCCTCAAATGTTTTATAGCTTCCCTTTGCTCTCTTCCCCTTTCATCTCAGATCATTTTTGACAGGTAATCCAGCAATATCAGCCTCTCCTGCGGAGATCTTCTCTGTACCCACGGTGGTATGCTTTCAGTTTGCTCCAGCACGCTAACAGACACCCAGTGCAGACCATGAGGGCTGAGCTTTTTTAAGAAACATTGAATGTCTGCAATTCCACTTGGCTTTGATAAGAACTCCAGAAACACATCATCTCTGAAGCATGGGATAGCAGGAGTAAGTGGAGAGAGGTAATTGTAACAAGACCAGTGCTATATTTTCATTGGTGTCTCTGAAGAAATACTGTTCAGTCCAGAATATGTATTTCTATAGGGAATGTGGTGCTAGAGTTCACTAAAATGTCACTGTACTAAACCAACTGCCCTTTTTCTTTCCCTTATTTTTTCCTCTGTACCAAGAGGCAGTAAAGCATCTGTGACCAAATAAGGCAACACGTGAACATCCTTTAAAAAAACCCTAAAAAATCATATCCTGACAATTAGCTGGTGCAGTCAATTCTTGGAACATCAAATCCACCGTGATACTTGCACATTAGAATGATTTAACAAGCATTTTGCCTTTGCTGTGCTGTCTTGAACTCAGACATGCCAAAGTAATTTTTAAAACTTGACACTGCTTTTCCTTTGTAGTCCAGGCTAAATGTTTTGTTTCTTTGCTCAAGAGACTACAAAATCCACACCATTGTATTGTTGTTGTTCCAAGGTAGCTTTCTTGGATAAAAGAAAAAACTAGCTCTGGCTGCCTAGAAGAAAATTAGCCTTAGATAATGAATGGTATCTTTTTCTCTGCAACTGCTTTTCCCTTCTTTGTAATAACTTTGCAAATGTTAAATTCTCTTATCCAAGCTGACTTACATGTGAAAAGTTTTACTGAGAAGTATGCTGTTCGTTTTCACTAGTTATCTGATCTGGTTCTGTACATCCAGCCACTGTCCCTCTAGCGTGTTGCATTAAATCAGTTTTTATTTGGTTGAGCTCTGACCATGGAAGTCACTGCCCTGGCACACTGGAAGCAAACCCAGACTGGATCAGTACACAATTATGTAAGGACTACCAAGTGGTTGTATAACTAAGCATTATATCACAGTAAGACACTGACTCATGAGAAAAAGTGGATTTTTGTGTTATTGTGGCTACTAGATGTAAAATTTAGGCCAGTGGTTGGCAGATAAAGTTTCCAGTCTTTTCCTGAACAGATTCTTCTTCTCTTCAGGATGTAAATGGAAATCTAGGAAGTCTTTTCTTATGGCTTGAGCCATTGTTTTTGTAATCCTCTTTAAGGTGCCCAACTCACCTATATTGAATTAAAAATAAAGAATCAATATTGTAAGCCTTTCCGCTGTGCTCCTTAAACAGACATGCCTGGAGAGATGCTAGGGATGCTCATGTAGTCCTTCGCATCTCCTCTAATGCTGATAAGGGATGTCTTGTCCACTGTAACGCCACAATTTGGTCTTTGAACTTACTCTGGTCACTACTACGCCCAATGAGAAACATGGGGGGGTTTGAGCCCTAGATATGCTATCAATGCTTGATAGCTGCTCTAATAACTCTACGTGGTGTAGAATTTAAACAATGTGACATATGTACTTTTACACGAATAAGACAATGAGATACAATGAGCAGCAGTATTAGATGTTGTGGTGCCTGAGGTATAGTTGTAAGCTATGTGAAAAATAACGCCATTCAATATAGAATTGCCTTGTACTCTTGTACTAGATTTAATTTTGCATGTGCTGATAAGAACCTGGCCCTTTTTTTAGCAGGTAGCATCATAGCAACACACAAGAAAAGGCATTCTATTCAAATTGTAGATGTGTTAATTTTATTGTCATTTCCCACTCATGGTTATAGCCACTAATAAGATGACGATTGCTCTCTTCTTTGTGTATACAGACCAGCTTGCCATTTGGGGGTTAATGAATGATAGCAAGTGGAAGCATGAAAATAAAATTAGCAATGCCCAGAGCAACCCACTTTATCAAACTCACCAGTTTATAGGATTAGCAATGGATTCAACGCAAATCTCTGCTATGGGTATTATAAGCAAGATTTATGCCAATTAGCAGTAACAGTGCAGATTATTTGGGAAGAGCATTGACAATAGTTAAAAGCTCCTTCTACTTTTAAACTATGTTGTTAGGACATCCATTTCAAGCATTCACGTCCACTTATAAGACTATTTTTACTCATCTCCCAAGTGCTATTTAATTTCTTACATGCGTTCATGGCATTGTTTCCTGAGGCAGTGAAGACAACTAAATCACGCCTTTTCTAAGTTAAGTCTTGCAGTAGCTACTCTCAAACTCTTTGGATTCAGGTCAGGTTGCTCTCAGCAGAATCCAACATGTATCACATTCTTCACTCCTCTATAGCAGATGTGATTCTGATCACACAGAGCCCAGCGGGAAAATTCCCCTTTGACTTCAACGTGCGTTGGATCAGGCCCTAAATCCCCAAAGCAATCAGAGAGACGTGAAGGAAAGAATTACAGTAATCTATTGGTAGATGCCACTTGACCAGTGGAAGACTTCGACCTGTCTCTACCAGAGGAACGTAGCTGACAGCATATAGCTCCAGGCTTTTGCAACGCGTAGCTCTCCTGCGGGCATCAGCACAGCAAAGCCCATATATAACTTTCATTGATAATCTGATTAGAAAATGCCAACTTTATGGAAGGTAGACTTTTCTCATACAGTCTCATGCCTACAAGACAGGGACAAGGCTGAAGCCAGTGCCATTGTAGACTAAAACACCCCTTGGAAAATCAAATTTGATCCATTTTGGGGGGGGGAGGACTCTGCTTCTCTACAACCAAGTTCTAATAAATTACTGAACTTCCGAGACAGTCTCCTGTCATCTCTGCACAACAGCTCCTTTGGAGCCAAGGGGATGTCTGAGGTGGTACCACTTTGCAGGGGCAAGGACAGCGAGTTTGGTCTAATTGCATGGATGCATGCGTTATGGATACACGCATTATGGACACACTAACAGACACCCTCTGCTTGAGCTCTAAACCAGTGATAATCTCTTAGCCAGTGTATCCTGAAGAAAAGCTGGTTGATATAACTAGTTATTTACAACTGTGACAATTACATTGAAGCAATTTGTGTGCGGACATAATTATGTTCCTAATGAAGATTAACTTAAATTAAATGCTTTTAATTAGAATTTACACAGCCTTTAGCTATTGTGCAGACAGTATTCTGACATTTATGCCTCACCAGAAATGCGATTTATACTTTGCTGTGTCAAAGCTGACCGTAATTATTTGCTGATTTGATGTCAGATGTTGCTGACACTGCAAAAGGTTTCAGTGCTGTAAACCACAGTGTGGAAGGATTAGAGATTGAAACTTTGTCAGGCACTTTCAAGAGCCATTTGCTCAAACTCCTCTGATAACACTCCATCTGCCTTCATGACTGCAAGTACTTCTACCTGTCTACTCCAACTTTCTCCAAAAGCAGAGAGAATGTTGCTTTTTATTTCAGTAAGAGCATATGGAGGCCTTCATGCCTGTACAATTTACCAAAGTCCCTTCTTCTCAATGTTAGATCAAGAGAGAAGAAGAAAACCAACCCTATGGGAGCCCAACTCACATATTAGACCCAAATTTAAAAAATTAATTCCAAAACATCCTTAGAGGCAGCATCTTCATTATTCAGAAAATCTTGGCATGTAAACTCCACCTACCAGCATTCAAAAGGAATGAGTGATCAAAGCCAGATTACAAATTCATTAGTGATTAATCTGTCTGGAAAACCTTCCCCAATGCTTTGCAGGAACATGATAGAAATATGATGAATAGTAATAGTTACAACAGGATTATGGCCAAAACCATAAACAGTTGCTAAGAAACACAACCACAGGAGCCTTGGAGTTTCAGTCCCAAAGAGATCTTGTTTGGTGGAGATGTATTCAGAGCTCTGTGCCCTCTGAATCACTATGGCCACTGTGCTAGAGACCTTCGCAAGCCCTAACGTCACGCTGAAGAGCTACTAATAAGAGACCGTAACATTGGAGTTGCATTGCACTCCCAGAATTGCTGTGTCTTGCAGGATCCTAAGTTATTGCCTCCGTTACACCCTGTGCAACAATAATGCCTTTGCTAAAACTGAAAATGATGTAAGCCAGGGTAGAACTGAGCCCAGGGCTTCTCCTTTTGGGGTCTGCCTCCTTCTTTCTACAGTGTTGTCTCAATGTGTCAGAATAGGAACGAGTTACAGAAAATATTTCATCTGTCCTCCCTTCTTTCTGTACAAGACTGTCATAGAAAAGACTATCACTGCATGCATGCATGCAACATACTTCACTTCCAGGCTGGACATCCCTGTGGCACTTTGTCCTTCCTCAGGAGGTCGTGACAGCTCCCAGCCTGCCCTCCTTTTGAAGGGGAAATCAAAAGGTGCTAAATTCCCCTTTAAATCAAGGTCTCAACATAGAGAAGGAGGTCTTTGTGCCATAAGACACAGCGTGGAAGCTCTTCCATCATCTGCACTAGGCTAACATGCAATGGGGCTTCTCCATAAGCCAAAGTTATAGCCTGCCAGTTCTGTTTCAGTTGAGAGTCATGCTTATCCCACTTAGTATTCATTCCACTACATATTTCATCATGTTAATACATATTTTATTGCACTTTTTGTACCAATTCCTCTAGCATTTTGCTTTTGCAGTGGTGCCTAATAACCCATGATTGCATACAGCCCTGCATGCATGTTTGTGACTTGTGCAATTCTCTCCTGTTCCTAGGAGGGTCAGATCTTTTCAGACTCCCATTCTTGCTATGTACTGCTTCCAGTTTAGTTCTCTCTTCTGGGGTTTCTCAGCCCACATGTCCACCATCATAACAAGAGTGAATCCATACCACGTCTTCCCAGCTCCACTCAAACCATTCCTACAAACTTACACCGTTCAGCTTTCGTAGATATAACACCTACCCATATAAGCTGGATCTTGTAACTTTTACTTTCACCCACAGTCCTCCTGGTTGGAATAAGTTTTATTCATAGAAATGCAGATTATTATTTGGTAAAATATTAAGAAAAACACATATTTGCACAAAAGACCTGCCAAAGAAGTCTCCTAGTTTTTGAGAGTTCTGCAAGAAGAATATATAGCATGGCCTGATGATTCAGCCATCTCATTCCACTGTCCAAGCTAATCCTATAAAAAGCTATCAGAAAATACATTAAAGTTCATGTCTGCTGAGCTGTACATATATATACATTTAACATTTACGTACATGTATACAAAGATAATTTCAGATCTTGAAAGAACATACATTATGCTATTTTACAACATTACAGAGGAAATGATGAAATGGCTTCACCATCACAGCTTCAAGGACAAGAGGTTAAAGCAGCCATTTAAGGTGCTATGCTGTCAAATTGGTTCCTATAAGGAAGTGCTTCACTGTCTACAAAAATCACTAGTGGCTTTAATGACTCATGTTAGGATTTAAAGCATTTGAAAAAAGCGCCATGTATGTATCAAAATAATGAAAAACAGTATACTTGCAGAGTTATGGTTTTTTAAATCAAATTCCATTTATCTTTTTGCACTCAAATTTAACATACGAATTTTAGCCTGTTTCCCCAAGAGAAATCTAATATACAAATTTCATATGTATTTCTTCTTAGCAGTACAAAATACGTCCTCTTCCCAACACACTTCAGGGCAGATTTACACAAACTAATTAAAAATCCTCACGTGTATGCACACATATATCTGCTTCTATGTAAGGGGAAAAGTTACCATCTTTGTGGTCGCCCAACCATGCCAAAGGGAACACGAGAGAGAACAGCACTATTGACATTTCTTCAACATTGAGTGATTCAGGCATGACTGGGCCACTGGAGAAAGCAGCTTCCAAGCGTGTGGGCCCTCCATGTGAAGTTAGCGCTGAGGTATTCGATCTAGGAAGCACTCAGGGCACCTGGCTGGTGCCTCAGCACTCGAGGTAAAAAGAGGGCTCTTAGGAACACATGCTCCAAAGTATCTGCAGTTTTGCAAATCCAAGTCAATACCTTGAGTTTGCACTCCAAAGGTGAGGGGCAGGGAAAAAAGAAAAAAAAAAAAGTTTGCAGTGATGCTGCTGCTCATATTAACAAGCGACAGCCTAGAACTTTTATTTTTGTTCCTCTTGATGTTCCCTAAGCAGAACACAAGACAACAAAGACCAAATTCACAGGTTACAGAGGGATGGATTAGCGTACTGAGACCCAGTTCACCAGAAGCAGATGGCCACAGAAGTCCCTTGGGACCACATATCACAGACACAGAACCTCTTGGGCAAAGCAAGGAACAAAGCCCTTGCTGCTGTGACAAGCACACACCAAGAACAGGTTGAGATCCCTTCCATGACCCTGCTACAGACGGGATCTTGTTTGGACGTGCTTCAGCCAATTTGCTCTTTGGCCAGCAAAGCACAGATACTAAACTGACTGAATTTAGCTAACATAAAGCATTTCCTTCTCTCACTGAAGGTAACATAACCTAGCTTCTTCCCCACCATCCATTGCTACATCCTAATCTACCAAGCGCTGAGGAGGACAGACACAAAGAAAGTTGCAGTGATATATGATGAAATTCAAGGATGAAGGCACTGAGCAGCAGTTTCGTCTCCCCAGCCCTTGCGGGGGAGCAGACAGTGCCTCAGCGAGTACCAGCTGGGGCAGGTGGGGTGAGACATCCCACCATTCCCACTGGGAGCAGGCTTGACCAGGAGGGCCAGGATACTCCCTGTGCAACCACGTGCTGCCAGGAACAGCTAAGGCCATTTATCTAATCAGCAAAAAAGCTTGAAAAGCATCTTCTAGTACTATTCTATAATAAATAATAAGATTCGATGTTTGCAAAGGATGCCGAAAAGCACTACTGACTCCATTTTAGCTAATTCCCTTCTCCTTTCTCCTGCTCTTTCAAATTGTTATATTCCCTGTGACACACTAATGATGTAGGTAAGAGACTCTCCTACCTAGCCACGCTTGGGGCAAGTAACGGCCCCAAGCCTTAGGTCACCAGCCTGTTTGCTGCCCTCTTCCTTCATCTTGTATTACTCTCCATGCACACCTCCCCCACAAGGAATTCTTTGTTCATTTTGAGGCTGTGGAAAAAATCAAGTTATTTCAGCTGTTCACACCTACAGACCTGTTTCCACCTTGCAGTTCTCCAGGGATAAGTGAAGATTAATTGAGCTCTCCCCAAAGTTCTTACTTTGATAAATGAAGCATGCCTACATGCTTTGTCCGGGAAGGGCAATTTTGAACAGGTATGGAGCGCACATAGCGTAGCAGTTAAGTACAATGCAGTTGGGAGTTTAGTTTAATTGACAAGAAAAAATAGAAATAAACCTTCCAAGTACTGTGGGGAACAAAGCTAAATTAGTGGGGGAAGGGAGAAAGGTATGGGAAAGGATCACTCAACTGGGGAGGAAGGGGAATGCTGAAGTCATCTCTTAGCTGTCATACCTGCTAGGTGACCTCGCCAAGCCAAATCAATGAGGGAAGGGCACTTGGCTGCTTTGAGGATGAGTGCGAGCATTTCCTATCTGTAGAATGAGGACAGTAACACATGCTTCTTTTGTAATGTATCTGAGCTGCACTGGTAACACGCTTCCGGAGGATGTGGCATTATCTCCCGCATGCAACACCAAAATCGCTTTGATGCTACTCTCCAAATGGACTTGCTTTCCCTGGATTTTGGTCTCACTCGCCCTTGAATAACTTAACCAAGCATGAGGCACCTAAAGTATTCTGACGCTTGACTAATTGCTTGTTTTGGAAGGTGCTCTTTTTTTCCCCGAATTAAAAGGTACGCTTAGCCAAAGTAATCCTATTTTGTTGAGGCATAAATCCATTTATGCAAATTACCACCCAGCTCTTGAGGGCTCAAAAACTTGAGTATCCTATATTGGACTGAATCGCAAGTACTTCTCCATTTCGTCAACATTTCCTGAACTTCCCACGCTAAATTCCTGCAGCAGAGAATCTGTCTCTCTCTGTCAGTGTCCTCACATTAAAATTTTTAATCTTTTATGCTGCCTGCTGGGACAGTCTGAAAAAGGAACCCAGAATAACCACAGAAATCACCACAATTCTAAACTTTGAAGTTAAATTCATCCAGTTTTCACCTATGATTATTGAATTTGAGCCCAATTTGACACCACCCTTATTTTGACACAGATTTGCCGTAACATTTCTTTTGCCATATGCCAGTTCAATTACAAATACCCTTTCTCTGCACTGCTGCCTTTCAGATGCGCTAAACTTCCCTCCTGCAGACTACAAGAAAATGACTTGGCTCCTTTTCCACTGCTTTCTTTTTATTCCATTACATCAGGCAAATAAACAAGACTAATTTGCATTAAGGTAGTATATCACTTACAACACCCTCCCTTCCTTTCTTCTGGGCAGATACTAAACAAAAAAAAAAAAAAAAAAGGGTTTGCATCCCAACCTCATGCAGTGGTAACTTGCATACTTAAATATCCACATCCTTTCTTGTTCTAGGGGAGGAAAAGAGGGATAGAAAGCAAGAGGAATTATTATAACAACTCCCTGTGAGGCAAATGTTGGTTGTCTTATAGAACTGAATTACGTTACTGGTGTTCAAGGGCCAAATCCTGTTTGAGCTTCCTTTTCAGTCCACCAATTTTATGTAAATGCTGGCATAAGAGGGAGGAGAATCTGGCCAAATACACTAAAGTAGGTGAATATTTGGTGGATATTTGCCTCCTACAGATCATTTTTTTCTGTAACTTCCAAGATCTGGTTTCTTTGTTATGATTCATCCTGTGATAGTTCTTAGAGCAGCGCAGATCCATAGACACAGATGTTAAGTGAAAAGGCAACGCTTACTTTCCTTACTCCTAGTGAGCAAAAAACCCCTGGCAGCGCAAGTGCAGGGTACTTCACCTAAGTCCCTTCAGACTTGAGATCAACTCTAGCAAGCAAATGCAGGTGACCTATTTGATAAGGCTGAAATAATAATCAAACTGGATACCTCTTCTAACAAACTTTTGAACCTTACTAATGTCCCACCTGTGCAAAACAGTAAGATAAACTTTTCTAATTTACACCCAGGCACTGGGCACGCTGGATTTAGACCGCCTCAGGATTTGGCTTTCTACAACAATTTTCTAAAGCCCCGTTGCCGCCACTGGATGTGTTTCTAAGCATAGGTACCTATTAAACAAGACATCTCATAAGCATTTAAATTTGCCAGAAGGAAGCAACGTATCCCCCAGGTACCCTGTCATTCACCTGTGCTGTTACATGTTTAACTTTTAAAAAACTGACTTCTCTGCCTATTGGGGTATGCAAAAACATGTCCTTCCTTACCAGTCTCCCTCCACACATCCCTCGGCACGTGGAAGCTGTTGTTCATCACCTATCAGCCAACCATACTAATATGAACTGGTGAAGCATCTTGGCGATGGCCTGTGCAAACCAAGGCTGTCTCCAGAGGAATGCAGAAAACCCCTATATTCACTTCATTTCCAATTTGTTGGAGCTCTGGAGAACCCACAACACCAGAACTCTTCTTAGAGCGCACTGCCTGCCACTCCAGGCTTTGCTCGGTCATTTACACCAACATAAAGTGAGCACAGACTGCAAAGGAAGAATGAAAATCAAGGTCTTTATGGCCAGCTGAGCAATAAACAAGCACCTCCGCTAACAGGATTAAATCTCTTGCTAGATTACAAGTGTGTCAAATTTACAAATAATCAGACTGGGGCCAAGCCCTGAATGTGCTTGATGCTACAGGTGACAGCTAGCTCTGGGGTAAGCATAGCGAGCATATTCACATTTGGAAGTTCCAGATAGCACCCTCGTCCTCTGTAGCCAACCCACCATTTTCCTGTTTTCCTTTCAGCACATTAAGTGGATTTCTACCTCCCCTCCTCTGATCAGGTTCAATTTGCCTGTCGCTTGCTCCCACGCTGACGACACGTGCTTGCTAATGGCCCCTGCACAGCAGACAAGCCAAGTGCAACACGGAGCAGATGTTGTCTCGGTGAGGAAGAGAAAGTCTGTAAATTACCTCCATAGGGATGGAGGAAATCTGGACTCAGAAGTCTATTTTGTCTTTTGCAGTGTAAACAGACAAATGGTTGGACTGATAAAAGTCCAGTTCCACTTACCAGATTCTCTGATGAGATTTGGACACCTCGATATTGCCTCACTGGTCCAGTCTGTCTATTTACTACATTTCTGTAAACACCCAGTAAATTACTGAGCCAAAGTAGAATCTTTAAAGCTACTACTAGTCTTACCCCCCGCTGAGGTGGCGGAGGAGAAGGAGCTGTACCCTGGGCTAGGGAAAGCTGCGAACAGCAGGAGCTTGGACGGCTAACAGTCCATCTCTGACACGCACAAACAGAATAAACCCGAGATAATTAGCAAAGCACCTCTGAAGAAAATTTCCCTTCTAAGGTGAACAGAAGTGACTTCTCGGAGCTGCTTTCTTTCCTGTTAAATCCAGCTCATTTGCCACAGCCCAGGCGGTTCAGCTTTTCCACCGAGCTGAAGCAACTGCTTAAACAAAGGATTTGCTGGGAGCTCGGTTACATCATTGCTGCTGGCTCTGGCAGGCTGCTGAGGAGGAGGAGGAGGAGGAGGAGGAGGATGTGTGATTTACATATCAACACAGATGCTGAACGGTCAGTACGAGTCAGGCTGACTGCACTAAGCTCCCGTTCTGCTGAGGGATGCGTGCTACAAGGGATGCAGTTGCTTAGAAATTATTCTGACCTGCTCAGGTCAGATAAATGAGGGGAGATTTTTCTTCTGCATTTTTTCTTTCTTTCCTCTGCAGCAATAAAGAGGACAAACACCAACCCTCCTGCTTGGAGTTGCCTCAGGTGTTATTTGGCAGGAGGCAAATAGTAAAGATTGTTTCACGAGGTGGTAATCTGGTGCCTAAATGGATAAAATGGCAGATTTGCTCTTAGAGGAACTGGGGTAATTGCTGAGACTGGTAGAACAATGCTTCCATTAACAGTGTCATGTTCAAAATCCTCTGAACACCCTTTCCAAATATGTTTTTAACCTGTCAGCACTTAAGCAAGCGACAGAAATAACAGTATTAGGAAGAACAAGGGCAAGCAGTAAGAACTACATTACTTTGATTTTAAAGCAGCTTTAGGAACAGATTATCAACTAGTGTAAATCAATAAATCTGCACTGTTTTTAATAGAGCTTTCCAGGCTTGTATCAGTTCTTACTCTGCAAATAGCACCTCAGACCTTCCCATTTACAGCAACTCAAAATCTTGCTTTGGGGATACTCTATTGTCAAGAAGGATCTATTTTTCTAACAGGTTTCTTGCAAACATAACCCAAAATGTGACAGCCAGGCAACTCCCAAACCAGCTCTGTTAATGGATTTCTGCAAGTTCAAGACCTGCATGCATTGTGCTTTGGGAATATGTTTGATTGCTGTCAGAAATAGCATCTCTGCCACCGTGCCAGCTCAGGGAGAATTACATGGGTGCTACTCACAAGTAATTCTTTTATGGCTCTCCATCGAGAGTTCGGCATCTTCCTCCCAACTATCCAACTAAAAGGAGGAAAGGGGATAAAAACCTAGAGTATCATGTCTAGTTGTTGCAAATCCACTTAACTGGTAATTGATGGTAGCTGAGGATGCAGCCTCCTGTGTCTCATATTAAGTCTAGCCCTGTTAGCAGCACAGAAATAGCTAGCGTTCTCAGGAAGGAGTTCAAATATTGAGGCACGGTGCCCAAATGACACCAGTCAGAGCCAACATGACCTCACATCGACATTACTGATGTGCAAAGACCAGGGGAATCCAGCACCCCCAGGGCAGCAGGAGACACCTGAAGCAGATGAGAGAATGGCGAGGGCAAGGTGAAGACCCGCTCTGCACCATCTGGCAGGCACAAGAAGAGATGCACTCTGGGTCCCACAAAATGGTACAGCAATGGCTATTTGAGTATCTGCTGCCCCAGTGATCCCAGAGCCGTGGCACCTGCCTGTGGCGTAACACCCCTGGGAGCTGCTGTCAGTGCACGCGCCGCTATCGACCCCCTGTGAGGACGGTGCCTCCAACTGCTTTATGCTGAGAGCAAGGCCAGTGGGCATAGGCTGAGAATCTGGCTCACCACTCCCACCCCCTTTACTCTTACTACTGCAGTGTAGCCTGATGGAAGCAATAAAAACCTTGAGGCTATTTATGTTTACTATGTTCATGTTCCACATTTCTGTCCAGAGAAGCAATGCAAGACAATACTGAGCAGCTGCTGCATTTTGATCTATGCTCTAGTACACCCACAAACACACACCTTCAGTCACGCATTACCTGCAATCTCCCTTATATTAATCAGCACTTACAACTGGTAGAACTTTCCGTTTGATGGGCAAGGTAGGAAGCCTGGCTGGTGGCTGAATTAAGACATTGCACTTGTGAACAGAGTAGCCGTTACAACCGTGGCAATAGGGATGTTCCCAGTCTGGGGCCAAGGTCTCAGTCTGCAGAGTGAACGTTGCAGGAGGGAGTGAACGTTGCTCCTCTCCCTCCATGTGCTGGCTGACGAGGCAGGTTGGACGTAGGAACTGAACTCCATTCAAGGCATGATCTGGTGAGGTTGGAAGAAACCTCTGGGTTTTGTCATTTCTGCCCGAACTGCAATGAGATACTTTTTCCTTCCTTCTAATTTTTTATAATAAATTATTGCAAACTTGGCGTAGGTATGTGGTAAAGATATAAAATGGTGAGCGTGGAGATAAACACAGTTTGCTTAGGAACCTTTACTACAAGAAAATGCTGATACAGGACATCAAAACCAGGAAATACTAGAATTGCTTTAGTCAAGCTGCAAAAATGACATGCAATTATCAAAACCATTAGAAAAACCCAGAAAAGGCTGCATTTGCAGGGGATCCACACAGAGACTTGACTATTGCCACAGCTTCCTCTGGATTTCTCAGGGGTTCCTCAGTGTCACAACCTGGACCCAGCTAGGACAGGGACATCTACATGAGGGGACAGCCCTTCTGTGGGGCCGAACGCACACAGGTCACTAAGTCCATGCTAGAGATGAGTTAAAAAAACAAAAGGTAGCTCTTGGGGATGCTGTGACCTTTGCTGTTACAGATGGGTTTATTCTAAATGACAGAAGCATTTAAATAACTGGGTAACAGTTTCCCCTCCGAAACTGCATTTCTTGCTACATCAGACATTGCTGACTCTTAAATTATAGTTTGTCATAAAGTAGATTTTCCAGTCCTTGCTCCACAGGAGCTGGCTGAGACAGTGATATCATTCCCAAGGAAAAGCCACAAACGCTTAAGTGAGCTACAGTCAAATTTGATTAAAAACAACGCAAGTATTTAGAGTTACAAAGAATGAAACTTTCCACAGCCAGCTGGCCTGGGGGGGGGGGGGGGGGGGGGGACCAAAAAAAAAAAAATCAAGGCTTAGTTTGTGTAGAGTCTCTTGTGTAGTAGCAGATTTGACTCAGTCCGTTGGCATTTTGGATGCAAATGCTCAAAGGGTGGCACTAGTAGAATGGACTCTGCAGAGAATAGATATAAAGGCCTGACTGTTGAAGAGCCTCATTCGTGCACCGGTGAGAAGCAAGTCCAAACTGAAGCGTCTAGTAACCACGGGGCAAACAAAGAACAGCCAAGAGGGACTGGAGCTGCAGGGCATGGAATAACAAGCTTCTGCAGTGAGAAATAAACTAAAACAAAAGGCTGGTTTGGGAAAGCTTTGGCAGTGGAAATAACAGGACACATGTACACAGATTTCTTCCAAATGGCCAGCTAACCGCTGTTGCTTGTAAAGCTGTGCACACATTGTGTTCTGTGTTAGTGGTTAATCCACAGCTGATTAAGATCCACCCTGCCTGTGCGTGCATGAAGAGACCCCTAGCAAACAGACTGGGGGAATGATGCTTAATAACAGCACATCCAGTTGTGTGATTTGCACTCGCAATTATCTTTACAACCAGCAGCGCAAGAGACACAGAAATGGTCCTTCTGAGCCTGAGAAAAGGAGCCTCTGTGTGTAATGCAATTACTTCTCAGCTGTGATGTGAAACACGCTGGTGCATCATTCTTTGCAGAGGTGGTGATTCAGGAACAGCGCTGGTCTTCCCCTTTGTCGTGGAAGACCCTGAATACATCGGAACATCAGACTGAGGTCGTGGCCTGTGGAAGCCTTCCACAGACTTCAGTGAGCTTTGGATGAGGCTCTGCAGCTGGGTAAGAAATAAGTATCCATGACAGAGAGATTAATACACGACTATATAGAATAGGATGAGTACAAGGCACTGCCCAGGCCCCTCCGTGTGCCATACTTCAGCTTTTTGAATGCTGCTTTGAGCTTACATAATAACATAAATTACAGGTTTATTCAGGATGACACCACACGCACTGATTGACGCTTCTTCCAACGCGAGCAGTGGAAGCCCAGCGCACGATGAGCGGTGCCAAGCTGCGAGGCATTACCTGGATCGCTGCAGGGGCTGGGAGGGAATCCTTTTCCTCCCGCTCCTATAGACTCAACTATCACCCAGGGAGCATTTCCAGCTAAAGCAAAAAGAGCAGGCCAGGGGCAAAACGAAGGACCTGGTAGGCTAATGGTCTCATTTGGTGTGGCAAATCCTCTGAAATCCACTGACAATTTAGGAGCATAATCCCCTCACTTTTATTAGTGATGTACTTCAGTCTTCCGTACAAATCGGAGACTACGGTTTCCCTATTACCACAAACTTATATACAGTGATTTTTCTCAAAATAGGATACATTAGTCAAACTGCCTAGTAGGAATGTCTTTGCCCCTGAACATAGCGAGGATTAAGGTGTGAAATTCCTATTAGGGCAAGAGGATTAGGCTGTTGCATTTACATAAGGATTTGACACAGAGGATCAGTTCATCGGTCGGCGCGCGCAGGCTGATGCACAGCCTCTGTGAGGGGCTAATAGCTGATGTTTCAGAAAAGAGGGAAGCTCCTCCATCACAAATGAACTTACATCTTTTTGCGTGATGCTGCTTGGAGAGGCCAATTCCTTCTTGATCCCTTCAGTGAGCACTCTAAAGCATGAGATACGGGATTGCCCTGATTATTGCCTCGATACATTTACATCTAAAGTAATAAACTGGAAAGTAATTGATGAGAAAAGCTTAGATTTTGAATCAACAATATCTATGTAAATACCACGCACACAAAAATATCTGGGAAGCACCAGCTCATGGATGAAAACTATGCCATAAGTACCTAGAGAGTAAGAGTGAAAAAATGTTTTCAGATCAAGAGAGAGACATGCATGTTTTTTAACAAAGAAACATCCCCTGGGATACTGTCTCGTCACTGAAAAGGTTCATGTAATAAAAGCCCTGTGCGGGCATGTCGGCATTAAAAAAAGGTCCAAAACCCCAGAGTGTCTCCTATAACACCTGCTATTATCTCATCAATGTGAGACACTAAAATTCAGAGTTCCTCATTTTCACTATCAGGTCAGAAGATCACACCAACTTAGTCTGTTCCCTCAGCAACTCCGCACGCTAGATTTAGCGCTGGGTTAGGCAGGTACGTTTCCACTTCAGTTCACCTTCCTCAATCTTCATTGACTTTAGATCTAGGAACAGAGTGGCCCAAACTCTCAAAAGGTAGTTTTATTTCTTGGTACCTCAGGGAAGAAAATGCAGAAACCAATAGCACTTTCTGGTGTTGACCTTAGTATATTCATATAGCAGTTTATTCACGTTAGTGTGCATTTCATCAGACCCAACTGATGCTGGCACTGGCTTGAGAAGTCCTGCTACTCCAAGGTCCAGCCAGTCTGACCCTAAATAGAAATCAGCTGAAACACCAAATAATTTAGGATGACATAGCCTACATAGGAGCAGAAATGAGAAACCAGTTCAGAAAACCAAGGCCTGTGTCCAGATCATTAAATCATAACGCTTTCACCTCTGAAAGTCATTCGTTATTTTTATCTTGCACAAGATCTGAGCAGCGGTGTATCCTTCTGAGGTCAAGTCATTAACAGCTATTTCATAGGCGTGACCTGCGCAGCATATGATTATTACCAAGAATTAACAGGCAGGCAGTGACACATTGGATTAAGGAACAATGATTCATAAATCCAAGACCCAGTCTCACGTGTTGCTTCTATATGGGACCTGGTAAGAGCCTTCCTGAACCAGAAGTGGAAATCACACCTTTTAATTTTTTTCCTGCATTTCTGAAATAACAGGCCACTTCTGGCGCACGCCGTCTTTTCCCTGGCTCAGGGAGAAAAAGGTGGATGTTAAAGAAGCCATAAATAGTATCTGGTGGTGCTCGCTTTTCTATTATATTGACTTTGATTCAGCTCTCTACAATTAAGGGGAACAAGAGAAAAGACAAATAAAATTATCCCAGCTGTTTGTGGCCGACAGACCTGGCCTCCCAGCTGAGAGCTCTTTGTGCTGCTGAGAGCGTCACCAAGCAACCGGCCTCTGCAGCTGCCAGAATACAAAAAAGAAGTGAAAGCATGACTTATGGAAAGGAAGCACATGTGAAGGGGATAAAGGTTGGGACTGAATCAATCTCCGCTTTGTCTCCTGCCTAAATATGGCACCAGATACAAGAGGAGATCACTCTCAATGGATCTCACCCGCTGAGGGGGCAGAACCTGGACATTTATTTCATTTTAAAAGCCAGACTCTTGGAGTACTAAACCCAGGTATCCTGTACGCAATATCTGGATGCAAGGAAAAGGGGAGGGTTGAGTCTGTTATGATGCTATTGAGATTTAGTATTCTTCATCAACGTTAGCTGGTGGTCCAAAAAGCAGCAGAAGGTGGCCCACAATACAGCTGCAAGAATGACTCTATTGTCCCAGTTGTAAGTCAAACCCACGTATAAGTCAAGTGGAGGTGAAAAAAGATTGTCTGATAATTGAAACAATATGGCAAGGAAAGCAAAGCAAGCAGGCAAATCCCCATGCACACAAGCAGGGGATGAATAAAATGGGAGGTGAACAATGGAGAGATAAATGACCATTCAAACCGTGCTGTATGTTTTACTGATTAGCATAGCAAGGTTAGCTGTTAGAAAACAGTTAGAAATGGGTTAAAAAAAAAAAGGGGGGGGTGTTGAGAAACCCTGACTGATATCATCCCTGACCTGTATCATCCCTACAGCTCTCAGCAGTACAAATAAGCCTTACAAGTGAGTCATTCTCTTTTTTGCCAAAAAACAGCTAAGACCAAGAAGCATGAAAACTTTTCAAACTCAAACATTAAAGACAAATTGATAAACTCATTTTGCCTCCCTGTGAGTTTAAATATGTCAAGGTGTACCTGTCTGAAAACATCAAATTAATTGCCTCAAGCCAGGTCACACACTGCAGCTCAATCTAGGACTGCCATCAGGAGCCCCAAGACCAACTCTTACTGCTGGCACATCTGAAGCACATGCCCCTCATCTGTGATGCAAGATATTTCCCGCAGCAGCTACCTTCTTCTGAAGAAGAAAAAAGAAAGCCTATGCTTTTATGGTAAGCTATGCTTAGATGAAAAAAACAAGCTGGTTTTCATCAGTATTAAACATTATGAGATCTGTAAATTGGTGCTCAGTGTATCCACTTTCAGCCCAACTTTATTTTTCCTTGTTTACTGTCCATTTTACACTAAATTGAACTCTTCACACATGCAGCTGGAAACAACCCAAACAATGAATGTCAAAATCAGATGGCATTTTTTCCAGCATCTACTTTCTGGAAGAAAAAGCATTCTGCAGAAACAGTGTAAAATGGAATTCTGCACTGTTCGGCACTAAAAATCACTACCTGCTGCCAAGAGCAGTGCAAAAACTTTATGAAGAAGCTCATGATATGGATAAAAATTCATGGAAAAGCAGACATTTCAAAAACTGTTCTCCATTTTAAAACAGCAAGAAATGCCAAGATTGTAAAGATCTCTGTTGCTTTACAGTGCTAAAAATAACATTTGCCAACAACTCTGTCGAGACTCTTACAGAAAATTCAGCCAGCCTTATGGCTTCCATTTTGATTGTGAAACACACACATCATTTTTGCAGCCCTCTGTGACTAGGGTTGTCTAAAATGAAGGAAATCCCCGGTACCATTTACTCTCAAAATATTAAAATTCACTAGAAGCAAAAAGATGCCTTAATTTTCAGCTGGTATTAAGAGATGTAAATTCTTGTTTCTAATCCATTATGAAGGACTTTCAAGTAGGCAAGAATAACATTCTTAGCTCCTAATGTTGGCTATCTAACTCGACTCTGTGATACACTTAATTTACATGTAATCCTGCAGCCTGCCAGCAGTTGATAAGGTTCCCGATATGTGCACATTTGAGAAAGAGAAGTTTAGTCCTCTTACTGCCTTTCTGGAGAGCTGAGCTCTGTGATGGAAGGCTGCTCTGGTTTAAGGTTTCAAACAGATTTGGGCTTCTCTGCAAATGCTTCACAGCATTTGTCCCCAAGTAATTTATCTCCTAGGTTTAAAATTCTTGACAAAGTTGAAATGGCTGCACTGCATTTTTGCTTGTTTCCACTATTAAAATACTTCACAGGCTCTTGTAAATACGAGGTGGTATGGGAAAAGGGTGAAGGGCATAATTTTTCTCTCCACTCCAATGATACTATTTTGTAGACATAAAGACAATGCAAAAGTTAGACATATCAAAGTGGTTGACAGAAGTTACAAATGCTGAGTTAATGGCTATACAACCCATCCGACTGAAGAATGGCCAAGTACACATTATGAGCAAGACTTTTACAAGCATTATATTTTGTCCCCCCAAAAGTAGGATCACTCCATGCAGTTTTGACAAACCCATTTAAAATGTTCCACCGTGCAGTGGGGTGACATGTGTCACCTGTCTATAGAAAGTTAGGGTATTCCCCATCTGTAAAGCTACAGCTATAGCTTCTCTCAACATCTTTGCATAACTTGGACCTCCAGAGGAAGTTAACTTGCTGGTTGCCAGGTCATCTCAATACACCAGCCACAGGCAAACTCCCAGTTTCATACTTTCAGGCACAGAACCAAAGACTTATCAGCCATGGAGAACCATGCAAGCCTGGGTGATTTAACACTAAAAACTCCATAGCATATGTACTCTGACCATTTGTAACCTACTTCATGTCTCGCCGGAGCCCAAGTTATAACATACTGCATTAACAAAAGAGTTAGCAAGCACCTGCATGAGCTTCCCCTTCTAGCTGCTGCCAGAGAAGATGGGAGAGTTGCAGAGGGCTGCAGTGCAGCACAGTCACTGAAGAAACTTCGTATTTACTTCCATATTCTGAAACATATTTGTAAATATGGAGAGGTGAAGTAGAAGGGTAAATGGAATACAGCACTGTTTTTAAAAGCTGTTCCTTTCTGTTTGTATTTTGAATGCATACTTTATGCTTTAGCATGTTTTGATTCTGTGCTAAGACCTTCTTTACTAGCCTGCCTCATCAAGACCAATCCTCTTGGTAGAACAGTTATTTTTAAATTAAAGGTAAGTATAAAAGTAATTTCTACCAGTATGTGCTGCTTTGCAACAACTAAAATATCAGTGTGTTATCGACATTATTCTCATCCTAAATCCAAAGCGCAGCACTATACCAGGTGCTAGGAAGAAAATTAACTCTATCCCAGATGAAACCAGGACGCTCCCCTATCCGCAATTGTATTTGTTCTATTATTCTATACTAATAGGTCATCAAGTGAAAGTTTTTCTTGCAGAAGTTATGTTTATTCATACTTTGTTATGCCAGGTTGAGTATTTTGCAATTTCAACTTTCATTTCAGTTGATTTATCTAATACAGAAGCTGAGTTTCCTAGTGTACTTTCACCTGCAGACGTGCAGGGAACAGGTACACCCATTGGTCACCATTCCAGTGTCTCTGTTCCTCTTTCAGCAATATTATGGGCATGAAGGAGTGAGGAAGGGCCCAAGAGATTATGTCAAGAGCACAGGGGTACGTCAATAGCTTGAAGAAATGCTTCTTTCACAGAAGCACGCAGGCGCCACAAGATGTTTTCCTAACCCAATTATTCTTTCCTGTTCAGAGAACCCAAATAAAAGACAGACATCTGTAGCCAGAAGCTGTTCTCCCGGTAGCAGAGGTGCTAGGTGTTTCACGCGGTGGCTTGAGCTGGTCCATCACACCCAGGGAGCGATGCCCACCGCGAGGCGTTAGCAGGACCAGAGCTGTGGGCCCTGGCAGCCGCAGGGGACCGAGCACCAGATAAGCAGCACAGAGCAGATGGTGAGGGCAGGGGAACACAAGGAAGGAGCCCAGAGTCCTGCTCTCCCCTGCTGCCCTGCAGGCTCACTGACTGCCTAATTATTCCTGTGGAGCCAATAAAGCTCGTTGTGTTCATTGTCCTGCAGATAACAGAGCTCAGACCTGGAGGACTGGAAGGACTGACCTCTCACACCAATTCTGACTGAAGCAAAATCCCCCGGAAAAATCCTTCTAATGAATGGTGCATGTTATCTCATCTTCCCCATGCCTGTTTTTTGTCCATTTTTTTCATAACTAAGTCCCCCATTTGGGGAAAAAAAGTAAAAAAGTTTCAGTAAAAAGTATGCACTCTCTTATACCCACTCTAGTTGAAAAATCCTTGATCTGAAAAATCTCTCTGAGAGAAAAGCATCATGAGCCAATATGTACAAATTTCCTATTTATTTTAGATTATGTGGATAATTTTAAAAACTTCTAGTGACAACGAGATTTGCATTTATCTCAAAGAACAATTTTAAAGTAAGCAAATATATTCAAAGTGCAGTTAAAGACTCCAGTAAAATGCTTTTGGTTTATTAGAGTAAGGGAAGGAAAAAACCCAATAACAAAACTCAATGATATCACTGAGCACAATAGTCCCTGGGATCCTTTAACTAAAAGGAAAGTTCAGATTGCTTAGACAGCAAGTCGAGCTGCAGACTTGTGTTCGGTAACACTTAGTGAAATGTATTTATACAGATAGATACACATGTGTATACTCATACACACCCCGCTAGCTGTTAACCAGGAAACTAGAACTATGTCTATTAATTCAGAAAGGACCGGCTGTATGTTCACAGGGGAGAGGGTGTAGCTTATGGCTTGGAGCAGTGAATGCTCTGGTTATTAGCCTTGCTTATTTTTCCCTATTCAGCTGGAATTCAGAGCTAAGCAAATCTCCAGGAGCAGCCCTGCAATTCCAGCTCTGTATGCTAATCCATTTGCTGCAGCCTGAGAAGCCCTGAACACAAGCTGGAATAGCCCTCAGCTTTCACGGCTTGTCTTTGCACTTCCCCACATATGCAGGCCTAACTTAGCCAATTCTGACAATCTGGATGGATTGGATCCAACTTTTTTCCCTCCTCAACTCCTTTAGACATACTTTTATTACATATTTCTGTGCCAGTATCTTTTGTCATCTCTGGCAGACCTGAGGGCAGATGGAAGCTGCGATCCTCTGCACATGAGCAAAGCTATCACTCCTTCCCTTGCTGTCCCGTACAGAGACCTTTGAATGGCACTGGCATTGCATTCGAAGGACAAGATGAGGCTTTTGACAACCTCTCATGCTCAGTCTGGACCCTCTGCGACATGGATTTGTTTCCTTAACACTTAAGCTCCATCAAGATGCACGTACTACATACCAAAAAAAAGAATAATCACTGCTTCAGGTCCATGGGCAGTTCCAGGGACAAGAAAGAAGGAAATGTTGTGCTGGATGGTAGCCTCAACACATTATTTCTTTGTTATTAAGCTGTATGCCTTTACCCACATCTAGTGCAGGCTCTTCCTAAAGAAAGGTGTAAGCATGAGCTGCGACATAACTTGCCTGCTACTGAGTGAAACCAGCTTTTTGACCAAAGACCTGTAAGAGCTGAGAAAGGAAGAACTGGTTGCAGGCAGACAAAAAGAGGCAGAACTTGCAACAAGATGTGGAATATTGGCACCAACCACCATCAGATTCTCGAGGTGTCTCGCACTGGGTGAACTCAGGGGATTATTCACGCAGCCTGTGCGCTGCTGCAGTAGGAGATGTGAGCAAACATACTATACAGGATGCCACTCACAGCCTAAGACGAAGGACCCTGGCGCACCAGAATAAGCAAGACATTTCCTCATTACAAACAGGGAAAATACACCTCTTTGATTACTCTTTGTGATCAAAAGAAAGATGTTTACTAGAGTGCACGCACTGAGGTAGGAGCTTGCTCAGAATAACATTCAGTGTAACCTACTCCCTCTCAGAGCAGGAGGAACTCCCATTCACACCAGTGGGAGTTCTACTTGAGCACCAAAAAGGAAACAACCTTAGTTTCATGTGACAGTACAAACTAGGAATGGAAAAACCTACAAGGCTTTCTTGGCCTGTCTCAGCTTCTGATATTCAGCCTAATTTCCCTTGCTCATTTTCAGCCCATTTATTCCTAGATAAACCCTCTGGCACTACAGTGAATAATCCTCTTCTCTCCTGGGATTCAGAGTGAAAAGGGAACATGTCACTCTCCATGACAGAAAGAACTGCCAAAGTAAAGATGCTAGTGAGGACTGAATTTTTAGCATACGTCTCTTTTGGGGCGTGAACAGCACCAGGATTCAGTAATAGGGGCCACGTACTTCTAGGTCACCAGGTCAGCTCTGACTGCATCTTTCAATAATTTTGACAGCCTGCCATCTGTGACACGAGTAGCAGGTGTTCATGTGGATCTTGGTAGTACATGTCTACTAGCAAGGCTTGTGTTTCTAGAAGATCAACAATTTTCAGCAAGCAGCAGTGCAACTTAGGAGCCTGCTTCTGAACTTGGAGCCTCACTGCCCTAAGAGGACAATAGATTCCCCACAGCTTTAGTAGTATTTGCAAAACAGCAATATGCCAATGAATACACAGCACCAAAGCCCCGCTGGATGGCAGGCGGGAGCACAACATCTCCTCCAGAACCTGAGGCAAAGCAATGGCCAAACATCCGCCAAAGTTGGCAGGGTGATGGCTGTCTCCACTGTCTCCCCTTGCTCCACACATGCCTTGGGCAGCTGACTGGAGACTGCACTGATGGCAACCAGGTCAGTCTCAAGGCTCACAGGAGAACAGATTTGATCAAGACTTCAGCTGCTGAGATGAGATTGCTTCTGCTATAATAAGTATAGGAATTAGGATTCACGGTGTTCCAGACAGGCCTCTTTTCATTCTGTGGCCCACAGACCTAAGTAAACAGAACTTAAGCATAAAGTTTCTGAATAACATCTCAGAAAGCCTTCTGAATATTTTATTGTAAGTACTTAGATACACATTCATGGAAGCTTGGCTTATTCATTCTAGCGAATGATAAAATCCTTAAGGAAAACCTGCGGACTAATTGGTTTTGTCTGTGTTAGTGTCTAGTCATTGCATGAATCAGTCTAGGCTGGAAATTCAGCCTTGCCTAAGAGCTCCCTAAAGACAGAGAACTAGGCTGTCTTGTCTGGCGGTGTAAGTGACTTGGGTTCAGAAGTTCTTCAGCCCATACATTATTACTACCCTTCCTTGCACGACACATGGTTGCTAGAGAGGAATAATCTCATGCAAACACCCTAAGTCAGAGCAGTCCGCAAAAGCAATGAGTGGGAGAGAAGCTGGGAGTTAATCCTCACCCCGAGCGATCTGTCAGGGGAGGAGGCAAACATCCTGCCCGCACGATTCCTCTGCTAGCATTTGCCATCCAGACCTGTCCTCTTGGTATCAAAACAGGAGATTTATGCAAGGCCTGCCAAATCTCAGCAGTTAACAAGAAGCACTGAGAAGAAAGGACTGAGAAAAAGATGCAAAACAGATGCAGTTTTATTGTTACAGCTTTATGCAGCAGGGAGGGAAGATGGGACTTGCATCTCCCCTATTAGCACCGGCTGCTGCAGAGCCTTTTGCAGGAGGCAGGATACAAAACACACTTGCACCCATCTCCTGCTCTTCCTTCCCACTTGCTTTGGGGCTAGATCCCAGCTTTACCCAAGTGCATGAAACTGCTTTGCTCTGGGGTTACTTCAGTGCAGTTTTTCAGTATCCAAAAGGGCAGTCAATTATGAAGTCTCAGAAGGACGAGGAGTTTCTGACATCCTACCCCTCAATGTGTGTAATAACACGAACCAATTTGCTTGCCTTGTAACCTTGAACCTCATGCCTCAGGGTGTAAGTTAACTATCTCCAGGGCTCTAGAGGGAATATTTTCCCTCTGATCTTTCAGCAATGCAGATGTTACTAGATACGTCGTGGAGGTATTCACCTTCTTGAGCATCAATGACAGATTACAGCCATTGGAGGCATTTGTATATTTTGGTACAAACCTTGTTCTATGTCACAGTAATCAATAGAGGTACACTATCCTGGCAGAGTTTGGTCCACTGCTAGCAATGACACTTGAGTAATTACATTTTTACTAGCTTGTTTCTAAATACCAGCTTAAAATCAGCACAGCAGCTCCAAAGTTTGGTTAGTTTCTCCAGTGCAACTTGTATGGATGCATCTAAGGTAGCTTTTTACTAGTACTGCAGTACTAGGAGCTGCTTTATCAACTATTTTGCTGCCTTTGGTCCCAGTCCAAACCTTTAAACTGTTGTGAGCTTAATCATCCTGCTTCTCCCTCTGTGGCTGCTGCCCTTCCTCAATGCAAGTCATCTAAAATGAAATGGCAACTTCTTCTCTGGACAGGAGAGGTGGGTTGGCCTCCTAGGCATTTGCATCAGCTTTGCAGCCAGAAAGCTGAACTTTGCTCATACCTGCCACATGACATCCTTATCAAAGCAAAGACTGCTAGAAGGGACCATTTTATTAAGACTAGAAATTCTTTCAGGAGCACAGTCACAAATGCCCAGACATATGAAAATGTATATCATTTCATCAGATGAGACAGCTAACACCCAGGTGGAAAGAAGCACTTTGTCTGGGCTAGGTAAAAGCCAATGAATAGCACATGTGTGACTTCTCCCTGCACGCAAAGATTTCAAAGTCCAGAAGAGATCATTGCATGTTATTATGGCTAAGAACATACTCAGTTCCCTGCTTGTTGACCAGAATATCTGTATTTATGTGGAACTTGAAGCACATAAGCTCTCCCTCCTCTGAACAGGATTACTAAATAAGCAGAATAAGATGCTAATTGATGGGTCGCAGAATGGAGTATTTAGTTAATTAAGACATGGGAATACATCAGCTGGAGAAAAAGCAGAAGGAATTCCATACCACAGAAAATATCTTAATGCTGAAGTACAACAGAACATGCCTGATGAATTTCTTGTCGCTCCAGAATATCACCCACTCAGCCAAACACAAAAAAAAGGGACTGACTTTTATTGCTACATCTCTTCATATATTTGCTGAACAACTCACAGGCTTTGGAACACAGGACCGTGCAGGAAAAGTTCAGTGTGTACAGCAGATGTTAGCTTTTACAGGTCACTTCTTAAAGCAGGAATGAATGCAGACAGACACCACTTGCAAAGCAAGGTGCAGAAAGCAGATGATGGGCACCGGGCTGTCAGTGATGAAATAGCCTCCTCTTTTCCAGAAAAACACCTACTTATTGTACACCACGGTGAGAAAGAAGCTCAAGCACAAATAGGACAGTAAATCTATACAACATTAGCAAAGTCTAGTTCAGACTATTCCATTCAAAATATTTGAATGCAACTTCATCCATAGTCTCAAGTTCTGTTTTCTAATTTGGTTTATTAATGACATGAGGCAGAAAATGTCATCATGTGTTTATAAAGTAGCCAGTGCTCCCGGGAATCCAGACTTACTTGGGACACTGGATATAACTAACAGTTAAAAAAAAAAAAAAGAGAAAGAATCTACCAAAATAACTGTTTTCCAACATGATCCAGACCAGACCAAATTTAATCCTGCATACATATATATTAATTATATGTATTACACATCTCAACACAACAGCAGTTGTAGTCATGAAAGCAAGTGCTGAATTTGATCCACTGTATTATTTGTTCAATGCACTGAATTCTTTGACCTATACCATTTCCTATATGGCTAGGAAAGTTCAAATGTTAGATCTCTATAGTGATTCTCTGTCACTACTGATTTTTGGTCAACAACTTGAAACCCCTTTTGAATTCTGGAGTGTCCATCAAGAGGTGATGCTATGCTCCAAGAGTGGAAAGAGCTTGAGTACAGACAAGGCACAAGGCATTAGAAATAAGTGCGAGACCAAGTTAAATAAACTACTTAAACACGAGATGCTATTTTAGCAGTTTCAAAAGGGCAATATTTCTACGGACAACCCAAGATGTAAAAAAACCCCAACATTTCCTTAAAAAACCCTAAACCCACTATTGTTTTGAGCGTTACATTTATTCAAACGCACCCCATCCAGCTCTCAATTAACTGCTTTCTCACTCCAACTGCAGCAGGTCTGCAGTGCATTGAAATGTAATTATTTACACAGTGCTCTATCATTGCCACTACTGTCTGTGCTTCTAAAGCATCTTGATTACTCTACTGATGAGCACCATGGAAATGACTATAAATAAAATAATCATCTCCCCTCATTAAGTTACAGCTCATGGACTGAGGAAGGATGATTTTCCTTTGTACATTCCTTTTGTAAATTTTATCATTTCACAACAGAGGGAGTAACATGCCTCTGATGACACTCAAAGAGACAGACTGTCAGGATTCTTGTCAGTATTTCAGCTTTGAGCAGCTTGCGTTTTTGCATGAATTTTTTCTCCTGAAAATAAAGTACTGTTTGTCAGAATTAGACATTCAAGAATCTCTTTATAATGTCACAATCAGACATGCAAAAACCTCTAATATCATGTCAGAAGGTCAGATTTTATGGAGCAGTATATCATGGAAACCCTAACAGCAAACACTGCACCCACTGCAGAAGCTTCTAACTCTAGCTTCAACACGAAGAACACATAGAGGTGGAAAATTTCAAATAAACTTAGATTTAAAAACAACAAACACTCATTGAAGGAAACCTTCCAATAAGAGAAAAGCCTTAGCGAACCAGGTTTGCTCTTCAGGAAGTTTCAACAGTAATTGATGCCGCAAACAAATATCCAACATTCCGTTACTGTCAAATCACAAAATCTTATTCTTTTCAGTAACTGCATTGCTGCATGTACATTGGAATACAGTGAAACTCCTAGTGGTGTCTCTAACACACAATGAAATATCACATTTCATAAAATGGTGAATCATAAAGGCAGCAAAACAAGTTAAATGTGGTATCTTTACTCAGACTACTGAAATCACATTTCTGCAACAAAAAACGATGGTGAAGTTGTTGGGTTGCCCCAGTCAAAACAGTGCTGAATTAAGGCATCAGTCACTGAACAGCTACGAGAGCCTGACACAAGGAAAATGAGTTTGTCTTTTATTTTTTCATTCAAGAAGAGTCTTGTATGGTATGGTGTCTGCTATGGACAACAGTTTGCAGTAGGAATTGCTAAATTACATAGATCTTTGTGCCCCTCACTCAGCTGTAGCCCCATGCAAGGCAGCCACTCTAACAACAGACTGCAGTCTACCCCACAGCAGCACTCCTCAAGGCAATCCGTAACTTGAGAGCAAGCAGCGTTTCCCAAATTCCCACTTAGGAATTAACACAATTTCAGAGGTTGGTGCAGTCACCAGGCCGCAAGCTCAGTTCAGTTTATGGGCTGTTTTGGTCTTGCTCTCCAGTCAGAGGTGGAGGGGGAAACACCACTTACTCCTGAAACTAGCTTAAAGGTGGAGAAGAGAACAGTTTGATGGAAGCTCATGGGGCATCCCTATTTCTGCACACCATCCAAAGCAACATCTCACCTCCAAAATGCTGGCTGTTCGAGAAGAACTGAGGCATTTTACAGGTCCAAATTAAGATCCTCATTTTATGAGCCTGTATTTGGGGTTGGAAGGATGAACATTTTCATAAGGAAAGCCTGCATGTTAGTTGGACGCATTGCCTAGGGTTAGCATAGTATTTCAAGATCCAGTACTTGAATAATTGAGATAGGAAAGAGTTAGTTTAAAGCAATGGCATCAATCCCTAGAATAGCCAGCGTCCAACCCCCACTCGAGAGCTGTGCTGCCTCACTCCAGAATCTAGAGCAAGAAAAATAGTGACAAAAATAAGATCATCCCTCAGTTACAGAAGACACAGAACTGTTAAATCAAGCTCAGAACCTAGCTTTTCCCAGTCTCCAAAGTTATCCTCCACACTCCTTTAAGGCTTTTCTTAGATACAGCAATATGAAATGCCTTATTGCTGTGTAGCTGCTAACAAGAGACAGATGTTTCCTTCAGTTCCAAGAAAATGTAGACATGAAGCACGTTATGATGACCCACCAAATATTTGTAACCCAAATCCCTTTCTGCATGTTATCTCTTCATGCATTGAGTCAAGAAAATGCAACACAGTTCCATGCTTTTCCTGCTAATTACTGAACTAGACAGAGGAGCATGCTTGGATCAATTATTTTATCTTAGCAAGCAAGGAAGGTCAAGCAACATATTTTCACTTAGTGAATCCAAAGCTTGAGAGTTCTTGCAATTACTTCAGAGCCAAATCAACTGGTGGCTGTCAGCCGAACTCCCCGTGTTATTTATTTAGCTAGTCCGGAAGACACGCACTGCATGCTGGCGTGCAGGACAGAGCATCTGTTTCACTCAGACGGTTGGCTACATTCTTTGCTTGATATTAATATCAGTGAAAATTTAGTAACCTAACCACTGGCATGAGAAGTCTGACTTCTAAGAGAACAGATGGTAGCGATCATCTCAGGTTAATTTTAGGCTTCAAAAAATCATTCTGAGTCAGCAAAGCCTCAAGATAAGAGAAAGAAAAAGACATAACATCTGTAAAATCTCCTACCTGTTTCCCATCCAAGGTATATAGCTTTTTGACCACCCCTGTCTCCAGTTTTATAGCTTCAGTGATATCGGTGAGAACTTGCTCAAACGAATGGGCGGTCTTCTTGTTCAAGAGCACACGGACTGCCTTCCGGGGCTTCACCCCACTGCGGATGATGGTTACCAGCTTGGGACGCACAAAATCTTTGTTCTCCTTTGCCTGGGCGCTGTTGCTGCTGGCCAGAGACTGAGGTGCTTTCTGGTTAGCAGATGTCTTCACATTGACAGACCAGTTGGGATTGACGTTCTTGGTGTATTCCACCTTCTTGAAGAAGTTGTCAGATGAGCAGACATAACTCTCCCCTTTTGAAAGAAATGAACATCAGTCTAATTCTACAGTTATTACCATAAGACTGCTGAAAAACAGACACTATACATTTCCCCCCATTAATCATGTACATCATTCATCATTGTTTTCATTAGCACTTCCATGACAGTTTGTTATTAATTTTATATTTATACTTGTTTAAAATACGACTAGTACTTCCCCAAAGTAAGCAAGTACAGCTTGCATCAGCAAATACATACTACCACTCAGTCACATGAACCAGGGTTTAAAAAAGGTTGAGAGTTATAAAGGTATTTAGGTACCTGAAGATGCAATTAGGCTGTCTAAAAGCTCCTAAGCCCAAATTCATTTAATCACCTAAATTATTTTGAAATTTGCTAGCTTCCTTTCCATCTTTACAGACCTAACTACTACTTTAGTCTGTTATCCCCTGCCAAGAGGATATCAATTCATCCACAAAGTACCTTGTGTCATGCCTGGAAAATAATGAAAATACTCTCTACCAAAAGCAGCTTTGATAAATCTAGCAGACATAACAAGTATGCTTCGTTATAGTGTCAGTGGTTTATTAGAGGACAGACCTAGTGGCAGCTGAGATAAAACACTACACCAAATACCACTGCTTGCTTTTATATGGCTGGTACCAACCAAAAATATATTAAATCCAAATTTAGACATGGCAGAGAAGGGTTACACAGTCTTGTTAGTAATTCACACACACAAAAAAACCCCTTCCCTATCCCATTCAAAATTAGTTTCAAGCTTTGTCTGTAATTTACAGGATCCTATCTCTCTAAGGTTTTAAGAGCACCTTAAAGGATTTGTAGGATCTTCTTTTGTCCTGCAAATCTGATGGATGCTGGAAGAGTTATTACTAGAATGAGACTGTAAAACAGTACCCCTAAGGGAATGTAGCTGTCTAGTCCGAAATGACTCAGGCTGCTGAGCACTTGAGGATGCACTGAAAAAAAAGTCAGTCATTGCTAGAGGAAGAAGCTTTTGTCTTACCATTAGATAAAATTTTAATAGGAACTGAAGGCATAACATGGGTACCTGTAGGATCTTACGGAGTTTCTTTTGGTGTTTTATTGGGCTGACCTTACAGAATGAAGTTCTTAAAATATTACAATAGGTTTGAAGTCAAAATATAGATTTAACTATTTTGAATAAGAAAAAAAATCCTTCTTCATATAAAGAAATTGGCTACATTTCCTTATTTGTTCCCTACAGCAAACTCCAGGGCCTGGACATCTTTGAAAAACCTACCCAACATCTGAGTCTGGCTTTCCATCCCTAGGACAGGATTTGACACCCAGTTGACAAAGGTGTAAATATGGTTTTCCAAACAGCCTGCTAGTTTCCAGAGAATTTTATGGTCCACATATGTAATGTATCTAGTACACTGTTCATACAGTGATCCTCCTGCTGACTAAATTGCATTTTTGATGGAGACACTGAGATGACCCCTTCAAAGAACATACAGTGAAACCACTAACAGGTACATAATAAACAGAAGGCTTTAATAGGCTTAAAACAATGGTCTGCGCAGTATTTATGTCCTTATTACTGCTAAGTGTTTGATGTCACAGGCAGCCATAGAAAAGATGCAAGATGCTAACTTTTTTTAACCCTGACTTTGTACCTAGTTTGCCAAAAAGTGATGTGTACTCATGGTGCTTACATCTCCAACTGCAGCTTTTCTCCATCTCCCCAGCTGCATAAAATGACCAAAATAATTTATCAACAGGCATGAGATATTCTGTTTTCCCTTCTGAAGACGGAACAGAAATACAGAAGGCAGAAGAGACCTAACAAGGTTCATGATAAACACTGTTTGTTGGGCATTTTATCAACTAGCATACCCCAAACTAACACAACAATCCCCGCAGGAGGTTCTGTTGGCTTGAACAAACAATACAAATCTGTATTTGAGGCATGTATGCTGTCAACAAAACCCTTCAATAAACTGAACATGTAGTACCCATAGCTAAAGCTCCTTAATTCCTTATGTTTCTTGAATCTGACTCAATAGAAGCATAAAGGTACCCCACAGGGTACTATACATCATAAAAAAATTCCCACGAGAGATACTGATTCTTTTCCAGAAGCATTGATTCTGATTAATAAGTGATAAATTGTAGTTTATTCATCTGCTTCAGCCAAGCAACACCTGGTGCTGAGGAGGCCCACGTTTCTCTCCAGTTTCACAACTGAGAGTGAAGTGCAGCAAGGCACATTCGATATGCTCACAGGGAATCAGCCCTCCTAAGACCCTGAGCCCTCCCAAGCCCATAATCCCTGGGCAGCAGAGCCTTTTATAAGCATGCTCAACAGAACTGTAGCATTATCTTTCGAGAAAAGGGATTTCTATGTTTAAATGCAATATGGAATAAGTGATTTGAATACTATTCTCACCCCTGCCCCAGCTCTCCTTGTGTAAGCTCCTGACCTCAACTGCATCTCTGTTTCCCTACCTTAAAAACAGAAGTAGCAATATCTGCCTCTGCAGTGTTGCAGTGCTTGACTTTCATCTGTTTACATACTACTTTGGGATGGAAGATGCTGCAATGAAAGAAAGTATATATTTACACTGCATTCTATAAACTCATGAGGTGTTGGAGCATATTTTCCATTAATAAGTTCCATGTTTTAAAGCGAACAGAAGAGATATTGGTCTGTTTGGTAGTAAGTTCTATGTTTTAAAGTAAGCAGAAGAGATTATTGGTCTGTTTGGTAGTCTACCTACTACTCTCAGTTCCAGCTGAGTCGTTTGAAATTCCTCACTGCATGCTGTAGCTGTCTAGTGTATTTACAACAGCGTACACTGAAGGCAAAAGTGGCATGAAGGCAATACTTTTCCAGGCTTTGTTTCCACAAATGTGGTGTTAGGTAGTTGTGCATGTATATACACTGGTCTTTCAAATTATACTCACAGTCACAAGTGGAAAGTGTAATCTGCCCTTTCTCACTTTGTTTCATTTAACCCAAACCCTAGCAAATATTTTCTTGAGTTCTAAAACTGAACATAAATTTGCTTGGAGTGACACTTCAGAATAGCAGTTCAGAATAGCAGCACTTCCCAGCATCTTTTCTGCAGTTACAGCTCCAAGGAAGAGGACCTTTTCTTTCCCTCTTCCCTGACCTAAAGATGTAACCTGAAGCTTTAACTTAATTTAAAAAACATTTTAACTGATGGCTTCCCAAACTCAGTTTACAGCCCTCAAATAGCAGCAAAATTACCATTAAAGTTCCTCAGTGAAGCACATCCCTTTTACTGTTTGCCAGCCAGGAGCACGTCCTATTTCACTTCCCACAGCTGAGTTTTACCCAAACCTTACCATGAGGTGGTAGCAGGATTGGGCAAGCATGGCCTCAAGACCAAAACTTTCCAGCTTTGAACATCCATACTGTGGCCAGAAGATCACAAAAGAGAGAAGTCTTATGGTGAATAGTGCTACCATAGAAAAAAGGAGTGATTTCTTGGTTTCTCTGCTACATCTATCTATGCTAAACCTATCATGTCAAGGCGTACAACTGTGCCAGTCAAAGAAATCTAACTGATAGACACAGCATGGTTACAGAAGATTTGCACGGCATAACAGAAAGGGAAGGAAGTGGACGTGAGATTTTAACAAAAGCAAAAGAAACAACTCCGAGAAGTATATTGCTCCCCAGCCCTAAGCATAAAAATCTGTGCACAAATATTTTCAGGAACACGTCTTTAGACAGCAAGCAGCTGCATACATGTGCAGAAATCTGACTATAAGCCATGAGAAGGTAGGATGAACAGCCACGTCATTACTTCCAAACAAACCCCCAGAGAGACACACTTGTTCATTGGGAGTGGGAAGCTTTTCCAAGGGTGAAAAGCATCATCCTGTCAAGATCCAGTCTGCTGCTGAACACCATACGATGGGCGTGACACCAATGGTGCCAAGGACAGCGAGGTCAGTGCAAGACACCCTTTCTACACTGCGAAGACAAAGCCCTGCAAGATGATGTGCACTTGTCATCATGCCAGCGTGCTCCAGAGATGTCACAATTTCTATCATGCCACCAAACCAGCCAAGGCATTTATTTATTCCTTCCCTTAGTAATAGATGGACTGACTGTAGACCTTTGAGCTTAAGTCACAATCAGCATATTTGCCATTTGAAGCCATGGCTTGTATCACACTGAATTACCGTGGCTACAAGTGCATTACACATTACTGTGCTACCAGTTTGATAGAAGCACAAGGCGATTATTCAGCTCCTAAAGAAAGGATGATCTCAGCAAAGATAAGGTTTGCCTTAGAGAAGATTCTTTAGAGAAACTCTAAGCTCAAGATGAGCGCTAATCCTTCAACCCTCTTACGGCAGCTCCTTGTGACAATACTAAAAATGACAGGCTGTGCTTTCAGAAAAAGTTATCCTTTCTCAGCATGCACCAGCAAGTTTTCAAGTATAATGAACTGTGGGTAGAAGTCTTGTGAGAAAAATTGGGAAATCTGGATTGAGGCCATTTTGAAAGTATAACAGCTAACAGTTATTCCAAAAACAGTCTCTGTGGGGTGCAGTCAATTATTTTGGTTGTTAGCTCTGCTGTTGCAAAGTTGAGATTGTGCGACTGTGCCCAGCTTTCATGTTTCATGGGATTTACTATGACTTCAACAGGAATTAAGTGGACTTAACACCTTACAGAGTTCATTACATATGGTGTTAAAGTAGGCTTTTAGTTTCAAATGCATGAACTTCCTGCTGCTTTATGCATTAAAAAGGATCTTCTGCCTCAAGACCTATTCCACCATGGCAAAATGAACTCTGGACAAGCTTCCTTCCTTTGGCTCTTCCACAGGGAGATCCCCCATGAGAGAGAAGCACCTCTTGTTCTGTTGAAAAAGGGAAAGAAATGCATGATTATCAAATCACCTTCAAAACCATGCAATGCCCATAAAGAATTTATGGGACTACACCAGTCCTAGTGTGACAGCCAGGATGAGCAAGCAAATAAAACAGAACCACGAGGATAAGTTTTGTTATACAGGATGTAATTAGCCAAGCTGTCAGGACAACAGCGACACAGGTTCCAGGACTTCAGTATTGGACTACATGAATTTCAGTTTTCCAGGCAAACTGGAACATGCACACATTGGGTGGAGATTTCAATATATTGCCTATAAACCCCTTGGTCCCAGCACACACCAGGCTCTGTACAGCTCCAGGGTGGAGCCCCTTCTACAATTACTTTAAACACTCCTGGACTAGATTTTGGAAGATACCCCAGGGTATGACAGGATACAAGAGCTTGGAAACGCTTTCTGGAACATCTCACACAGCCCAAGAACATTTGCAGTGAAAACTCACTGAGCAAAACAAAATCCTATTCAGCTTTTTCTAGTGTTTAATCTGAGGCAAGAACAAATTTCAGACAAGTAGCCCAGCACAGGACAAGGGCATAAATCCACCCTCAGACAGGCCCTCTGACAAGGAGGTCTGTGCCCTGCTGAACAGCCTGAGCTTACCAGGAGCTCAAAAGGGAGCAGCTCTACAGCTTCAACTTAATGTTGAGTGTCTCAAGTTTTGGATTTAATCTCAGTCTGTGTTTCTGTGTTTACTGACCATGTCTAATCCATGCTATATTTGTATTTGATGGGTTTATTTCCATGTGTATTTCTGACCCTGACCATACAGAGCAAAGGTCACTTAATTCACATGAAATCAGCCACTGACTAGAAGCAGGTCCAAAGCCCGCTTGTAATAAAAAACTTGAAAGATGCAAGTACCTCCAAACCACTGGCCAGACACTGAAAAAGGCTCAGGAATGAAAGCACTTGAACAAGAAATCTCAGAGCCCTGACTTTCACATTTGTCTCGTCTACAGACTTTGGACAAACAAGTCAGACTGCTTTTCTGCACCTCAGCTCCTCATGGGTAATAACACCTTCTTCCACCTTGACGTGTTCAGACCATAATCTCCCTGGGCAGGAGCTCTCTCTTCTTACACATTTAAATAGCACCTTGCACTGTGGGATGTCCCCATTAGGTTGGCACCTCTAAATACATTGTGACAAATGTCTAATCTTTCCAAGTGGGGGAATTTGGCTTCTGGGGAAGTGTCAGTTCTCCCCCCCCCCTCCAGAGGAAACAAACCGCAGTCTCCACTAGCACTGAGGTTAACTCGGAGCTGCCATGGCTTCAGCAACGAGGAGTCTGCCTTGTGCCTTTCCCTCACTCTCAAGGTGCACCTCAGTGTCCCTTCCATTATGTCAAGAAACTGCTAGTGGGGCCACATGGGAAAGCAGCAAAATTAGGGAGTGGACTAAAAAAAAAATCTTTTGTCCCACAAAGAGCTCATTTGTGGGACAATGGAGACAGTAAGTTGCAACCTGAGTTTGGAATACATGGCCAAGAACAGCATTTCTTAAGCCATCTGAAGTCAATGCATAGCATCAGCTTCCACCTTTATCCAGCCCCTCTGTTCAAAGAAAAAGAGCAGCCAGAGCTGAGGCAGGGAGAATTTGCCATCTCATCACAATGGGTCTACAACAGCATAGAGGCTCAAAATGAACCAAGGAACAAGCCACCCTGTTCAGATGTCAAAGGCAACGAGATTTTATTAGAAACTTGGATAACAATGTGAGCTGATCTACTACCAGCTTGAGCAAGGCTGTAAAAGATGGCACGTGATTTTTTTAGCATTTTTCATATTCAAGTTTTCTCACAGCACAAGGCACAGAATTAACTGTTACGACAGTGGCTCACCAATAATCTATAAAGGCAGCTTCATAATATTGACTTCCTAAAGCCTTGGTCACTAGAACCAATTATAATATGAAAAGGAATAAAGATCACCTGGTGCTCTTTTCCAAAAGATTCACTTATTGACTAAAACAACCATGATAAGTAGTAGCACTTGGGTCCAACATCGACTCCTGACTCAGCCAAGAGAGTATGCAAGTGGGAGATGCTGTCAGCAATTTACCTGTAGTCAGGATCAGCTGTAACAGTGCAGTAGTAAGATGCTGTACTGCATTAAACCAACATATGTATTAATGAGGAATACAGTCCTGATCAATGGCAACATGTGCATTATTTACAAATACATTAAAACTGAATGCTGAAAATGGGGAGTCAAGATTAAGACAATGACTACAGTGACGGAAGATGGCCATTATGAGTAAAAGGAGGGAGGAAAGAAGTGATCAAACAGGTGGATTTTGAGAAGGTCATTGGAGACATGGACATAGACAGCTGTCTGGTACAGGAGGCAGTATGGAAAAAGCAGCCAGTGAGAGGTGAGGAAGAACTCAGCAAGCAGCAAAAAAGCACCGATGTGACAGAGTCCTGGTGGGCTTCCAAAATGCGAGGCATTAAGGGTCAGCACAGGAAAGGACCAAGAGTCACAACCCAACTGGCAGCTAGGAGGGATGTGATCAAAGAGTAAGAGAGACTTCACTTGTTCCATCTTGGACAGACTGGGAAGTAAAACATCCATCCAGAACCTTATGAGAATGACCCTAAATGCCAGGGAAGACAAGACTACCAAGTCTGAGTCTGGAGACCAAAAGGATTATTTCCAAGTCCCATTTAATTAGCAGCACACCAAGTGGTTTTTGTTTACCTGAAATGTCTGCCTCAAGGACCTTGGTATCGTGCAATATCATTCTCTACTCTCCACAAGTAAATTCAAACTACACTATATAAGCACATTTTTAACTCATGCAGAAGTAATCAAGTATTTAGAACATGATGTGAAATATTATCAGTAATTCACCAGCTTTTGCAATTGAACTACTGAGATGAGCCTCTCTGATGACATCTTTTCCTCGGTTCTACTTGTTTACTGGAAATTACAATAAATTAGTCACATTATAGCAATGAGAACTGGTTTAGTTACCCTCAGTCTCCAAGCAGAAAGCTAATTTATATGGTAAACATATACTGTTTGTGTATGCACTGTTCTTGTATGCCACAGCACAATTACTCTGAAGTTCCGTTTTTCCATGTGTGTACCTAGTACACGGTTGTACAAACACCCAAGCTAATAGCATAGTTTACCACAAGGTTGGTTACAACCATGGTGATATAAATCAAAAGTAATGTCTTTCCCAGATTGGTTTTCTACAGACACGTAGGTCATCCCTAGAAATACGGGAATATTGTTATCATTAAACTGTCAATAACAGCATGCAGAGCTACTTTTGCATTTTCAAACACTGGATTCCTTTGTTTTCACTCTGCTCAGAGTGTATTTTCCTAGCTGATGCTCTGTTGAGGGGACAGCCACACAAACCTATTTTTGTTTTAGTGCCACTTCTGCAGTGCCGTTCCCAGATACCATTTTGGCAGAACAAAGCCAGAACCCAAATGCCAGCATGTCCTGCCTGTACCTTAACCAGTAACAAATACTTTCAAGGTACCTTCTTACCTCCAGCAAAACCCAGTGTAAAGCAGATATAACAACTAAAGGTTTCTTAACTTCATTGACAAAAAACAGGAAAACTATAAAAGGAGGAAGAGTATAAAAGGAGAATAAAGAACTGTATTTTCTCCTATGGAGTTATTCCTGAAGATTTACATAAAACCTAGGACAAGCAGGACAGAGCTGCCATTAGAGAAAGGCTGTGGCCATATTAAGAGATCAGAATGAAACACTGCAGAATCTCTAAAATTAAGGGAGGCCACACCTCCGTTTGACAGCTGGAACTGGGCTGAGAATAACTCCACTAGGACTGCATCATCTCTTCAAAAGGCAGCAATTTCTCCCCAGTAAAACTCCTCTATGGTAACCGGTATTTATTCTGTGCACTTGTCCCCACAAAGTATTTTGGGGAAATGAGTATCCCACTTGACAGATAAGGAATTCTAGGGAGACATGCTTTAGTCAAGGTCACACAATGACTCGCTGCTGAGGCTGCCCCTGCAGTTCAGTGACTCGCACACTCACATCCATTGTCTTTTAATAAAGGCAGAAGCCGGGTGGATTTTCTGTAGTCACCAAATCAGCCAGGTCATCTGCTTGGAGGAAAGCATCAAGGAACAGGGAAAAGTAACTCCCCTCTTGCAACAGAGTAATCAGGATATTCCAGGTCCAAACAAAGAATGGAATATCTGAATTGCTCAGGGAAGAGAAAAGCAGGGTGGCTGTGGGTATCCTCTGTACACCCCACTCCAGCTGTGCCATCAGCAGAGCTTGCCCACAGCCATGCCTTGGGCAAGGAGGCAGGACCAGCCATGTAGCAATTTCATCCTGGGGGTTCTCCTGACACTCCCTGAGAAAGGCAGCACCCATGGCGGCAGCCGGCTGCTGCAGAGGCAGCTCCCCAGGCACAGCTGGCAGCTGAGCTCCACAGCAGGTCACCCCCTCCGGACAGAGGATTGATTTTTGACTCATCCTTCATCCCACAGTCCAAGTGACACTCAGAGGAACAGGCACACCAACACCCTCTCTAGATACAGGGATACACCCAGACCTGCCCTGAGCATCCCCTGCACGCTCAGACCTGCCACGCAGGGGATGCCTTCCCATGCTCCCCTACAGACCTACCACAGCAACCCACCCCACTGCACAGCCCCTGCAGAAACACTCCCCAAATAAATACGCCCCTTCACGCACACCCCATCTGAACATCTCAATACACCTCCCTTCCATACAGACCCTGCACAAACCATATTCAGATGCAGCACATCAACTCCCAGTGCCCTCTCCACACACATCACTATGCAAGAACCCCCCCAGCACTCCCCCTTACACACACACAGACCAACACACTTCCACACACACCCTGAGCACGAACACGGTCCATGAACCCCCTCAAAGAATCCCAACACCCTCTCTGCAATTAACCCTCCTTACATCTTCCTCCACACACACCCCAAACTCCAAATTTGACCAAGTGCAACCCCCCCCAAAACACCCTTCTCCACAGACACTTCTTCATTAACTTCCCCCTCTAACCACACTGCGTGAACTCCCAACACGCCCCTCCACACACACGAGTCCCTGCACAGCCCCGACCACACCCCTGTACACACACATTGTGCACGAACCCCTCCAAACACCCCCATACACGGAGTGCATAAATCCCTCCCACCCCCATTACACACACACTGCACGAATCCCCCAGCACCCCTCGCTTTTCTATTCATACCCACCCTCCCCAGTGGGAAACTCACATCGCTACTCAGCCACCCCGTGCACCCATCTGGGGACCCCTCCAAGCCTGGACAGATGTGGGGACGGCCCTCAGACAGCCCCCTGAGCGATGGACACAGCCATGTCTAGCCACAAGTAAGACACACCCCTCTGGCTCCACATCTGCACCCAAGCGAGCGTGCTGGGGGACACCCCGGGGTGTCAGCCCCTGCACCACCACCCTCTCCCACACCTCTCTGGAGGGGAAGGCAAACGGGCAGGCTCAGCACAGAGGGGCAGAAGCATCCCTGCACGCCCGAGGAAATGTGACCTTAACAGCAGACCCAAGTGGTGCAGCCCCCTTCCCACCCCGCCTCCTCACTGCACCAGACAGCGATGCTAATTACCTTCCTCCAGCTCATCCATGCTCCCGATCTTCCGCGACCCATCGATGGTGTAAATGTAACGGACTCCCTGAGGCAGATTAATATTGTCGGACAGGGACCGGGTCAGGTCAGCCAGGAGAGCATCAAAACTTCGGAAGCGGTCAGAGGACACGGCATATACAATCCCCTTGAAGTAGCGGTCCCCGTTGCGATAGAAACGCACCTTCTTTGCTTTCTTCTCGTTACTCAGTGCCTGTAAGGTCCTGGTTCTGTAGAAGCTACAGTGAGCACTGTGAGTGGGGCTGGGCAACCCGTTCATACGTGAGCCACGCATGTTTCTGGACGCCTTGTCTCTTTCGTCAAAGTGTCCAAAATCAAGTTCCATAGTTTGGTGAACCCTAAAGATCTGAAGCTGGGCAGGAAGGAGATGGGGAGAGAAGGAGTGCAAAGGGACAGGTTAGAGCCAAGCAGAGCCACAATCCAGAGAGAAAAATGACACTAATGCAAGAGCTGCGACTGGAGCAGGACAGATGTATTTGGGAAGTGCCCCCATCCCCTGACCCAGATTTGTATCGATCTGGGGATCGAGGGTAGGAGGGGTCCTCACATTTTGAAAGGGATCCAACTACTGGGGGCAAGGAACACGAGAGCTGCCTGCTCCTGCACCTGGGAGTTTTCAAAGTGCAATAAATTGGGACTTGGGGCCAAAGGGATACATGGCAATCACAACCCAGCCCCAAAAAACTCATCCAAACACCAGTTGGCAATGAATTAAACCTCTGAGCCCTGTGAGGTTTCCTTTGGCAACAGAAAACAAGGAGATCCCAGTAAGTCAGCCCTTCAATCTGTCGAATCACGGAAGGAACCAGAGCATGTGAATGTTTAACATTAGAATAAACTGGCATTTATGAAAGAATGGTCACAGGGGAATAAGCAGTTTCTTTGTGACAGCCTGTTCAATAAGGGTTAGCAATGAGATCCAGCCCACCCTTCCCCCTATCCGCAGCCCCCTCCTAGCCCATCAATCAATTCCCAGGACCAGCCTACATCTCTAAGAAGAAATGACTGGAAAGAAAAATCTGTCATTGAAACGAGGCTTCGATAAGCGCTTTTCAGCCTGAGTCTCCTCTGAATTGCATTTCTGCTGCCGTTTAACAAGGAGGAGAAAATAAAGGGGCTATTTCCACCACCCTCCTTCCAGCCTTAAGTGATTTAATTGCTGGAAGTGCCCCTGCTAGCTCACCTTTCATTGTTCAGAGCATGGGGGGCTCCCAGCACAGAAAAAACCTGAGACTTGAGCTGACACCCAGCAAACAGGAATTTCTGCACGATCTCTAGTTTATGCTCAAGAACACCACCCCAAACCCCAACACAAAAGGAGGTGGAACCCCCAATCCTGCAACAGAAAAACCCTTCCACTCCCCCAGCACAACCAGAAAAATGCAACTCACTTATGTTGCTTGCATGTTAACACAGGGCAGAAAAGGGATTTACCCCAGCTCTTGGCAGCCAGGTATAAATCTAGGAAAAGCTGTTGCTATCTCTTCCCCACCCCTCACATCTGCCAGAACGAAGCTCCTTCCCTGTATTTTACAATGTCAACGTGACCTGTGCAAGAAAAATCATTGTCCCCAGTCTGCAATAAAACAGAAGATGCCAATGCAGGCGATCTGCACAGAAACCCCAAGTTGGGAACATTTTCCCCACGATGCCAGTTGGGGTAGATTCAGTCTGGTGTCATGCAGTGAACAATGAAACATCCAAGCAACTTCGGGAATGAATCAGAGGATGCAGGGGGTTTTGATTTTAAAATGAACTGCAGATGCTGTAAGGTACTAAGAGAAAGATTCTTCCTTTCTATCTGACATCTGTTACTTTTCTGCATGCAAGTCACTCAAAAAAGCTCTACTCACCGGTTTTCAGCGCGCAGGGTGGAGATGCTGAGAGAAAGAAAACCAGGCTCACTCTGCCTTTGTTGTCTGAGCTCCAAGCAAGAAATTCCTGCCAGGGTGGATGAGACGCCTCCTAGGTCCTAGTGCCTTGGTCGATCCCTCCACAGTAACTTTGCCTCAGTGGTTTTTACTCTCATCATCAGTCCTCTGCTTATAGTCTTCTCTGGATTTGGGGGGGGGGGGGGGGGGGGGGGGGGGGCAAGGTGTGTTCAGTCCAGCTCTGGATATGTTTACAGATTGGTAAACAAAAAGTTTAAAGGGGCAAGTTTTGGGGTGATGTTCTGAAGGATGCAGTTTTCCCCTTGGTTCTAGCTTCACCAAGAAAGCATCTGCCCCCCCCCCCCCCCCCCCCCCGAAAAAAACCCAAACAAACCCATAATTGGACTGATGCACCAATATTACAGGATTACCAGTACAGGGAGGTCATGGTTACAATCCTATAGCACGCTACAATGCTGGCACAAGACTCCTGTGTATTAGGAAAGCAACTAAGAAAAAAGTTGACCTGTGGAACTGGGCACAGTCCTGCTCCTGTACTGGTTTTACACAGCATTCATGGTTTACATGGGCAAGCAGAAAGCAAGAATTCACTTGGTGGTTCTGCATGTGGTGCCCCTGAATAGTTTTTCTCCGTTAGTGTTGGACACAAGCCAAGGCAGAGCTCTGAATCCCAGTTCATTCAAATCCCCAAGGAGTTCAAGATGGAATCATTCAACACAAGCTTAACCCAACAGATTCAACCTGGCTCATATCCCAAACTAAGAGAAGTTTTATTTTCTGATTCCACTGCAGTAGGACTCAGCTGTTACAAAATTGTACTAGGCTCTTCCACTTTGACAGCAAAATCTTTCACCTGCTTTCTGGATGGAGATTTCTATCCTGCAGTTAGAAGAGCAGCACCACTAACCCCACTGGTGCTGGTCCCATCTTTGTTTTAGAAAAGCACAGGATTTGGGAATGGGAGGGTCTTCCCATCTGTAAAAAGAAATCTTTCCTAACAACGCTGTGTCTGTTTTGAATGAAAACATCAGATGTTGTCATTTTGGCACATCACAGCAGTATCACATTTACACAGAAAAAGTTAGTATTTATTCCAGCTTTGTCTGCCCTGTACACGATAGTCCAGGCAACACTGACACAAACGCACTGAAAGCTCATCTTTGTTCGCCAGCAACTTTCACACATGACATTTGTGAAGCTTCTTATGCCCTGAAACCACCCTTTTATTGAAAGACTCCTGTGCATCCTCTGCTAAAGCTGTCAGCTGCTCCCTTTTGTGCTCGATGCGATCACTGCAGAGACCACAGATCTGCTCTCCTTCCTCAGGAATTAGCACTTGAGAGTACCACAGGAAAGAGTAGGGTCTGTGTTCTCCAAGGTGTATTTCAGTAGGTCTGTGGATGATGATGCAAGAGGTGTGACTTGAAGCCTTCTCCTTCCCATTAGGTCCCACTCCAATTTGGATAATACCTGGCCATTCATCACTATGTGCTTAACCTCACCAGGATTAACAATTCTTCCCTATGCCACAATACTACTGTAAATATAAATTTATTCATACTTTTAAAATGCACCAAAGATACGAGTCATTATGTATGTGCTAAGTACCATAACAGCAAGAATAGAGAGAAGGAAACTAAATTGAGTCTTCAGTGGTGCACAGAGCTTTGCTAAAGAGGCAGGCTGTTTGGGATGATGTCTGAGGACCTGGATACTACCCCAGGGTAACCTGGCAGGATGATGTAAACCCATGTAGTCAGTGGAATTGTACAACAACTTTGTCATCTCCCAAGTTTGACTTGTGTGGAGAGTTCTGAGGACAAAGGGTCTCAGACACCATACCTGCTGGTGAGATGAAGCATGTCTATATGGACATGTCTGCTCAGGACACCACTAGAAGCTTTGGAGCATGGGCACTTCCTTTTAAAAGCAGAATTACTCCAGCAAGAGACCTGGTATTTGTTCCTGACAGAAGGATAAGGTTTCTATAGCCAAGGAAGGTTACATTCATCTCAATTTATTCCTGAAAGGAGCCCAAATCACCTTCAGTACAGTTGTCCTCCTTTAATCCTGAAGAGCACTGGAGCCAGATTGATTTCACATCTTCTCAGTGGAATTGAGCCATATTTGCTTCTCTTCAAATGAGAACAGGATCACCTCATACTACAGACATTGCCTGGGATAATAAGGCACAAAAATAAACAGCTCTTTCGTGGTGAATGCAAGGGCCTGCTCCTGACTTGATTTCTGTTGGTCAGGCACAAGAGCTTCTTCACTGGCCTTAAGGAGTTAATGCTAGTCAAAACCTGTTTACATCAGAAGAGACTTCCCCCCACAACACCATAATCTAAACCATTTTAGGCAGCATGAGCAATTGAGAATTGGAAAGAAAATTCTTCCCATCAATAATTTCATCTAGCTAAAAAGGAAAGATAAATTTAGCTCTTCAGATTAAATTATCTGCTTTAAATCAGGTGAATCATCTTTCCTCCAGGAAGCTAACATTTAGACTTTTGCCTGTGTAACTAAATCTGTATAAAGACATGTTTGTTGACATTGCTGAGCAACTGGGATACTTTGGAAAGGGACAGACTGCAGGTAAAAGGGATTTTGTGACTGTTTTCTGCTAACTTCTTCACATACACCTAGAAAATCCAGTTTCTAGCATCATTAGGAGTTGCAGTCTTAAGTACTCTCTATGCCAATGCCCAGTTGCTTTGCTATACATCATCCTGACTTCTATAAAAATTGCATCCAATAGCACAGCATGTTCTCCGATCAGGATGTAAGTTAGGGTGATAAGCAGCTGAGCTCCAGCTGCACCACAGATAAGAATTATGAAAAAGTTAAATCAAGTGATCACTACTTTTGAAGGAAGTCGTGGGTCAACATTTTCAAGTCAGTATTTAGATGCACGTTTAACTACATTTATTATTTTAATCTCTGGATTGCTTTGAAAATATCATCCCTGATCACTGCTTTTAAAGCTTTGCTTGATGTGAACTTACACACGAAAACACTCTGAAGTAACAAATTACTATTTCAGGGCTCTGCCAAATGTGTCAAGGCACTCAAAACTGAAAGCCCATAAAGCCAATGGCTCAGTCTTGACCCTATAGAGCAACAGGCTTTAAACCTGAATCTTCAGAAGAGCTGACAGTTCATTGGAGAATTATCCTATATCAGACCATAGAGTTAAGTCTCTCCTACATAATACTATGAGCTAATAAGCAACGGGGACTTGGCAGACTTTCACCACATAACATTTGTTTCCTTTGGAGATTTATTTTTACAGGGACCACACACATCTGAAAGTCTTTTAAATACCAATGCTAGTGAGCCAAAGTCAGCTCAGCCACTGGGGAGAGAAGGGTGGAAGAAGACCTCCATAACATAGCTTCACTACTCCAAGCCTTGTAACTATCTGCAGAGGCTGTTCAGTCCTTGAAGTCAGAAGGCTGGACCCTTCTACAGCCTGAATCACTGGAAACCCCAGGGAGTAGCAGGGACAAAGTCTGGGGAAGGAAGAAACAGTGGAAGCAGAAGCTGGGCTCCAAGGCCACCTCTAGCAGCTGGCCAAATTGGGGGTCCTCACCTGTGCTCCACAGCACCAGTATCTCTTGGGTGAGACCTGTCTCTCCTCCAGACTCCAGAGGCTGTGCTGAGTCAGTGCATTTCTGCTGCAGCCCCACACCCTTGGCAGATGTCCTCAATCTCAGCAGGTGACTTTGGCTCCAGGTAAGGTCTTGCTGAAATTTGGGAGAAAGAGGCCCTTACATCCTTTGAGGGATCAACAGGAAGCAGGCTGCAAATGAAAAGGCTGTTTCCTGTGCTAATTAAGCCTTTTTTAAGTATCTGGAAACAATGCAACTCAATGAGTTATTCAATGAACTCAAGACATTCCCAACACATCCAGATACAAGAAAGCATTACAACACACAACAGTCATCCAAAAGAAAAATACCTTTTGCACTAGATTTCTTCTGGCTCCATCCCCTCCTTACTATAAGCAAATCACCACAATCAATAAATCTTTCCCAGCTGAAAACAAATTCCCTGACAGCAGAAAATGAAGCACCTCCACCCCAGTACACACCCCATGATATCTTGGGTAAATCCTGCCAGACCCAGTGAGTTCCACAAGCCAAATTCTGGTGGCAATTCAGTGGCAGTATTTTCCCTTAACACCAATTTGCAAAGCTTGCAGAAAGCCATGAAAACGTCTGCCACATGCATCATCTGTACCCTGGGGGACATGCAGAACCTCTCCGAGGTTGTCAGTACATTTTTGCTGACCAAATTATGTATGAAATATAGTCTGCAAGTCCCAGCCAAGGTCATGACAAATGGAACCACAAGAAAGCCGGATGTCTCCTTTCTCCAAGGTTGTCCATGGGCTGCATCATAGTAGTTAGAAGGGTCATGACCAAGAATTTAATAACTTCTTGATAATTTCACTTTATACAGTAATTCTAACTGAATACATCATTGCCAGCCTCTTTCAAATGCCTGCTGAATGTAACATTGGTTTGAAGGACTTTCCTGATGGAATATTAAATGATGGAAAGGAAAATCCCAAAGTCATTATGGGGGGGATCATGTCACATTCAAGGTGGAAATGCAAGACATTTCCTTACAAACATAGATCCTCTGTCACTCTGAAGGCAGTGACAGTGAAATCAGGTGACACTGGGGAAGTATTTGTAAGAGATACCCAAACAGCTCATTTTACAAACTTAGAAATCACACCAATAGACCATTTCAAAAGTCATTTTCCACAAGAGACTTCCACTCAGTACACTCAATGTCATCCCAGACCAAGCCCAACAGAGGGTGCAGGGTTAGCCATAGAAGTGTCCAAGGCAAATACTTTCTCGTTATCAAATAGTGAACACATGCGATCTACAAAACTGACATTTTAAATAGAAGACAAAAAGATGCCTTCAGTCACCTTAGGAGACATTGAGCTCTGATATTCAGCATGACATAGGACAAAGACTAGAGGTCACATTACACCAGCCTGGAGTTCTCATAGTCTATCTTGGTCTCATTTTGAGCTTTAACATTACAAGCATTTGTCAGGTCCATGCACCCCAACACATTGTCCGTAATTAGTCTCGATTCAGGCCCACGCTGTCTTTGGAGCACACTCCTTTACTGGTAGAAGGCTCACACTGGCACAGCCTGTGTTTGTGCCAACACATCTGGCCTCTGGCAGCAGAGCACGGGTGCTGGAAACTCCCAGGGTAGCTATAAGGCTCTAAGGAAACCTGTCTCTTGGCAGGAGATGAGTAATCAGTATTTAGAGTATGGATTCTGGCTGAGCTCAGCTGTTGTGTAGAAGCTTTGAGCTGTCAGTTACAGAGTAGGAATAATTGTCATTCAGCTTGCTCACCTCCTTCTACCAGCAGTAACAGCTGAGAGATAGAGGCAGCTCCAGGTTTTTGCACTCTCCTGGAAAGAGGAGAGCAGAGTGGGGAAAAGAGGGCTTTTGTGCTGGTGTTTTATTGTTTTCAGGGGATGGTTCCAATATGTTTTATCCTAAAAATTCACAGAGATCAGTCATAAATGGCAATTTTTTATGGCTGCAGATACTGCTTAGCTATTTTGCTACTGTTCTTCAGTCACACATAATTTATCTATAATAAACTATTGATAATTATTGCTTTGCATCAGTATTGAAATTTAAAGGTAGATCCAGCAATGAAAAAACTCATTTAGCTACTTTAAAAGAAACTTATCTGTTCAAAGTCTCATGCAAATTAGAATACACAAGCACACTGAAAGACCATTTTTTAAAATCAATGAACTGAGATTTTTGTTTGCATAGCTGCAGTCTCTCACTCTAGAAGGATGCAGACTCACAGTCAGACAGAATGGAACAACAATAAAATATGCTATAACATACACGGGCAGCACTGACATCTTCAGTCCCCTTTCTCCAGCAACCAGAGCTCACACTCCAAACTCTATCCTGAACTAAACTAAATCTGATTCCTCTTCTGCCAGAATTACTACCAGGCTTTGAAAAGCTGGGTCTTGCATGCAGCAGCCAGCAATACCCTGTTTATTTGTAGTACAAGGCACCCATGAGCACTGCAAGCATGGGAAGGAAGCAGGTTCCAAACATATGCTGACATGCAAAGCCCTGTCCCTAGCAGCTATTGATGTATCCAGGGATTTTAAATACTTCCTGAGAACCTATATAGAGCTACATGTATGTTTTATCTTTAAAGGTTACAGTATGGAAACACTAAGACACTCTGTTTTTAAGTAGTTCTATTTCAAGTACCGAAACTCCAATCTGAGCTTCTGCAGCTCTTCCCCTGTTCTCTCCATGCATACCAGAGTTGTGCTGACAAGTGAGAGATGGCTTCAGGCAGAAGTTCTTGTCTACAGTGTGACCATCAAGAAACAAGCACAGGGCATCCTCCTGCTCCATTAATGTCCCTGAACAGACTCACTGGAGAGAAGCATCTCATCCAGCAGGAAGACAATGATTATCAATGCTTTGGTGCTGCCTTTTTTTGGGGGGGAATAGTACCCCTTTTTTTCTTTTGAACATCTGCAGCTTGCTGATAACTAGGACATTGATTAACATTGCAGGAGAGTACTAGATGATGATTTAAGAGCTATTGTGCTAGAAGCTGGCACCAGAAACTCCACAGTACTGATTCTGATGCCATTTCATCTTCAGATTATGCAGGTTCTGTTCATTAAGAAACCCTCCCAATGTAAGATAAAAAGTTTTTACACATTGCTCACAGATTATGTGCTCTTCCTCAGTAGATGACATTCCCAGCCTAGAAAACTTTGTGAACCACAGTATAATTGAACAGGAGAATAAGAGCCATACCAGAACATCAGGACTAGTATCCCAAAGTTTGGATCAAGAACCAGATCAGAAGAAACTCCTGGTCTTGTCTGATGGTGCTGTCAACTGTGCTTCCATTCACTGAGCTCTCATAAGGGCTACCCAATACCAGCTATGTAAACACTCCAATTGAGCAAGGAGCTCGGCACCAGATAAAGCAGGATTCCACTTTACATTCATTTCTAAGCAGTTGTTGGTCACCACAGATCTAGAGCCAAAAAACAGCTACTTGCAAGCCTCAAGGAAATATGGATGTTTCCTGTGACCTCAAACTCCAGAGAAACAAGTCCTAGAGCCACTTACTGTTGAGTCTGTAAATGGGACCTGGTCTTCCTTCATTGTGAATTTGAGAATGGTCTTTGCATGGGGGGCATCTCAAGTTGGGAAAATCAACTCATGAAATGCTGTGGTAGTGCAAAAAAAAAAAAACCCAGACAAACCCCTCAAGTTCATTCCTGGCTAGCTGCAAGAAAAGGATATCAGTAGCAGATTGGCTTTACCCCAAGGGCCCTGCGGGCTATAACCATAGCGTCCCCTCCCCTCCTTTAGCATCAGCTAAACTACAAAGGTGAGGGCCCTCCTGCAGCAACAGGCTTCAGCCCCCAGACTGCTGTGTGTACATGCAGTCCCAGCAGAAAGTCATCATCACTGTATTATACAATAATTGCTACAGCCACTACTTTTGTCCATCTCCTGCTTTATTCTAACCACTGGAGAAAGGCAGATCAGCTGCCTGCAGCCCCACTATAGAAACAGGGTACAGCCATAAATACTAACAGGCCATTTTGTTCTTTGTACCCATGAAGTGCTTTCCTACTCTGAGTTAAAGATTGATTCTGTTTCCAATTAGAAATCCAAACTGCTTGTTGGATTAGGTGACTTCCACTCACTAAGCAACCCAACAAATATTTTCAGGTTGGATCCTTACAGTTATTAACCCTGAAAGCACATGAAGCACTCCGCTCAGATACCTTTCTCAAGATTGAGTCAAGGCCCACACCACAATGAATAGCCTTTGCGTGTCTCCTGGGCACAGTCATGACTTGTTTCATTGTGGTCACCCTGCAACGATCCAGCCCTCAGCACTGCCAACTGGCCCAAATCTCCAGTTTGTGGACTAAGTCTGTAGATGTAACCCTTAAAGAGAATTATGAAAGGGACTGCTTGTCTCACTTTTAGCCCACACAAGCCCAGTCATCTCCAGGCTGGTCATGAGATCCTCTCATTCTCTTCATGTCACTCTCACCTCACTTCGGGGTATCCAAGGGGCACTTGCAGAGAGACATCTAGTTGTACTTCCTGCAGTGCTAATCACAACCCACATCACGCACACACACCACTCAAATGCAGCAACACCAGCGCACATCAGCTCTCTGCAAGGTTGGCAGACAACAGAAAATATTTACGAGGCACAGATGATGCATGAGTTGGGTGCTCAAGGGGTATCTCCACTGTGCCTTGCAAAGCAGCACACACCTGCTGAGCACCCATGCAAGCTCCTGCACTGGCCAGCAATAGCTCTGTAAGGACATCCCTGCAACCCTCGTTCAAGCTATGTGCCACTTCTTGTGCCATAGGTGTCTAAGGCAACAACGATGCCACCCTGTGGTAAATCTGAGCATCAGGAGCGGAAACAGTCATCCCTGGTCAGGCGCTGATCAGTTTGTATCGGGTTTGCATGGCCAGGTTTTGGTAGCGGGGGGCTGCAGGGGTTGCTGCTGTGAGAACCTGCCAGAAGCTTCCCCCATGTCTGACAGAGGCAGTGCCAGCTGGCTCCAAGACAGACCCACCACAGCTGAGGCCATCAGCAACAGTGGTGGCACCTCTGGGATGACATAGTTAAGGGGGGAAAAAAACCTGCTGCAAAATAGCAGCTAGGAGAGAGGAGTGAGAATATGCAAGAGGAACAACTCTGCAGACAGCAAGGTCAGTGAAGGAGGGGGAGAAGGTGCTCCAGGTGCCAGAACAGAGATTCCCCTGCAGCCCACGGAGAAGACCATGGTGAGGCAGGCCATCCCTCTGCAGCCCATGGAGGATGATGGTGGAGCAGATATCCACCAGCAGCCCATGGAGGACCCCACACCAGAGCAGGTGGATGCCTGAAGGAGGCTGTGACCCTGTGGGGGAGCCACACTGGAGCAGGCTCTTGGCAGGACCTGTGGCCCCATGGAGAGAAGAACCCAGGCTGGAACAGGTTTGCTGGCAGGACTTGTGACCCTGTGGGGGACCCACACTGGAGCAGTCTGGTCCTGAAGGTCTCCACCCCATGGAAAGGACCCATGCTGGAGAAATTTGTGGAGGACTGTCTCTCATGGGAGGGACTCCACACTGGAGCAGGGGAAGAGTGTGAGGAAGAAGGAGCAGCAGAGACAACTTGTGATGAACTGACCACAACCCTCATTCCCCATCCCCCTGTGCAGCTCAGGGTGAGGGAGGTAGAGAAATCAGGAGTGAAGTTGAGCCCAGAAGGGAGGAGTTGGGGGAAGATGTTTTAAGATTTGGTTTTATTTCTCATTACTCTGATTTGATTGGCTATAAATTAATTTCCCCAAGTTAAGTCTGTTTTGTTCATGACAGTAACTGATGAATGATCTCCCTGTCCTTATCTCAACCCATGAGCCTCATTTTCTCTCCCCTATCCAGCTGAGGAAGGGGGTGATAGAGCAGCTTGGTGGGCACCAGGGTCAACCCACCACCGTAGACTAAGCACCCACTTCCAAGAGCCTAACAAGGCAAACAATCTCAGCAAGCTCACCTGAGCCCATGAGCTTTGAACTTCTCTCAAATCACCTATGAATGGTTAGTCAGGCCTGCACCACCACTTCTTGGCAATGATGCAAATAGATTCATACACACCTTTCAGTTTGCACATTGAGATTTACCATCCCTAAAGTGGAAGCGGAACACAGACATACCGGTTTTTGCCTTACAGGATCATCAAAAGTAGAATGGCCCTTGCTTACACTGTACTATTTCATCATTTGAGCTATTTCTAGGGAAAAGAAGCCCCAGAGATGGAATTTTAGCTTAATCAATACTGCATTAAAACATTAGCTGTGATGTGCCTTATTTGATTCAAGTCAGACCAAATGAAGGCTGTGCAGAAGCTAATTATCATTTTGTTTCATGTGGCCCATTGGGTGATAGCAGTAAGAAACCATTTCAAATTAGAACAGACACTAGGAAGAGGCTCCCTACACACCACCACAGCTGTATTCTCTTTAACACAAGGCCTGCTAAGCCAGTGCAGACAATTGGTTGAAGGACTTATAAAACACTTGAAGAAAATAAGTTTTGGGCACTTTACCTTCAGGCTTGCTTGACCCCTTTGTGTAGGTGGCCTTTTTGCTACCCCCAGTAGGAAGCAGTTAGAGGCAGTGCCAGCAGATGGCAACCCAGTAAGAGTTTCTGTGTAGAACAGCTGTCAGAGCCCTGCAGGCCAGCAGCATGGGCAGCCAAAAGCATCTGCTTACCTGCCTGGGCAAAGTAGCAAGAAGATCAGAGAAGTTCTGTGTAAATCTTTGAAGGAGCTTAGAGACTGAAGAGAATATCTGGGTGTTTAAGAATCTAGCCAACCACTCTGCAGTAGAGACACCTCCATGGTATTCCCTGAACAACCCATTTCCATAGCCTTTAACTCATTCCATAAAATTCTTGCTAGCTTCTCAATGCTAACACATGGGAAGTTCACACCACATGCATGTGGTCACTGACTGCTGTTACTCTGCAGTGTCAGAGTCTCCCTTTTCACTTCCACACCTTTGCTGAAGATTAGACACAAGTGGTTTCCTTTGAGCAGCACCATCCGAAGCACAGCTTTGAATTCACACACATTGGCATTTCAGGCAGCATAAAACCACATGCACACAGACCATTTCTACAAGTTCCCATGCCCAGAACTTCCTTTTGGCTAGCTCTAGGAGAGCTCCTACTTTATGCTGTGAATTGCTGTGCAGGCACATTCCCCTCTTCCTTCAACAACTCCTGGTATTAGGTGGTCAAGGTTTACATGCAAAAAACCCATTTTCAGTATTGCTTTAAGCAGAGTCTTCCTGGATTTTCAAAGGCTGATAGATAGTAGCAGGGCTGATGTTCCCTGCAGATTTAACATACCACCTCTTTTGAAGGAGCAATGCTTGCCCACAGCCACAGGACCGGGTGCCCAGGGACATGGCAGAACCCCAAGGACTGAAGCTAGAGCACAAAATCAGACAAGCCACAAGCTTTTCAACCATGTTTCTGCCATTAACTCAGCTCTAATGAGAAAGCACCCAGCTCAAGATGCCTGCTTGCTGACCCTGCCTTACCAGCCTGGCCTACACAGCATACAAGGAATATCTGTTCAAGAACAGAGTCCAGTCTATTCCTGAGCCTGTGCTTCTGCATCTGCAAAGGGGAGAATTTAAATCTGAAACCAAAGACTGCTCAGTATTCCCAGCACTTGAACAAACTCTAAGCCCAGGCACATGCTTCATCACATCAGCTTTCTTAGTATGGGATGAAAAATATCCTTATGCAGGGTGATAACTACCAGGACAAACACATGTGGAAGGACTACTTGAAGTGACCATTTTGGAGTCATTAAAGATACAAGTGAGCTGCTTAGTGAGGGAGGAGATTACAACAACATCTAGCTAATTATGGAGACAGGAGGTCCTACTCCTACATTGAACTACTGATGGAGCTGGTGCTTTTAATTAGGATCTGGAGTTGCCATGTTGGAGGGCTGCTTTCCATTCCTTCACCCAGGATAGAGATTAGCAGTAGTTTTATGTTAATTTGTGTTGGCCAAAAAGCTAGTGTATTAGGAGACATGTTTAGATTTCAGAGAAGGACTGCTTATTAATATTAATCTCCCTCCTATAAATATATTTCTAATCCACTGCAGGATTTAGTAGGTTGTGGATGTCAGATGTGTCACTGTGTACATTGGATTTGTCTTAGGTCATGTGGATCTCAGAGCAGGAACAAGCCCATGCTGTGACTAGGATGAATGTGACTGCAGATGATGTGGAAGGTGGCATATCTGTGTTTCTGCTACAGTGATACAAGCTGGACAAGTCCCAGGACAAACACACATGATGTCTCATAAGTAGCTGCCACAAACAGCAGTCCTTTTCTCAGTCTCTTGGGCTTCCCACATTTCTGGCTTCTCATTCTAACTTCCAGTTACTGCTCCTTAACAGAGCAGGTAGATCTCAGCTTTTTCTTATGCTTCTTCAGGGGCTCTCACTGCAAAACTGCTTCTGAGCATCTCATTCACATAACAGCTCTTCTCTCAGCCTTGTGTTTCCCAAACACCTTTGTACATCCCTTCAGGATGAAGGGATGTAGATAGCTCTAACCCAGCCTATACTTGTTAATATGAAGCAATTACCCATCACAGTTTCAACTTTGCTACTCCCTACCAAAACTCTGCTCTCCAGTTTAGCCACAATCCAGCTGAACATAGACATCCCAGAAGGGGCACAATTTTCTAGACTCTCCCCATACACTGACCTTTCCACATGCTTCCACTCACTTTCCCATCAGTAAGAACTGGTTCCAGGATAAGATGACTTCTTCCTTGTGACTGGCCCAAACAAGTTCCAGACACAGCAGAAGCAAAGCATTCGTTGATTTGGCTGCCCTACTATAAAGTCTTTGGTATTTGCAAAGTGTCCAGAGGATATACAACAGGACTATGAGCAAAATCATGACATACAAGACCTGAAGCCCTTGATCCAAGGAAATAAGATTTCTAGAGCACTGAAACAAAGAACACAATATAAGTAGAACCATTCCAAACAACCATGTGTAAGTTACTCAGAAGTTGGGAGAAGCTGCATCACACAGGCTGGCAAAAAAGCTTTTGGTTCCTTTATGTTCTGCACACCAGCTGGAAAAAAAAAGCTATGAGGTGGTTAAAACTAGCAGTCCTAAAGTGACAGTCGTCATCAGACTAACAACACCAAGGAGGAGAGGTGCTACTACACCTTTGTTAGAAAACAGTCTGCTCCATGCCTCAGTCATGAAGTCCTGGAGTAAATTCAGAGTGACATTAAAGAAAGATATCTTAACTAGCACAGAATACATCCTTCAGAAATGAAGCAGGCAATAACTCATTCTAGTATAACTATTCCCTGAAGTAAATAGCATTGGATTTGTTTCTGGAATAACTAGCTCATTACCTCAGCCTGTGGCAGAAGCAGCAAGTGCCAGCCATCTGGAGTGCTAGGTGGCCCGTTGCCAGCATAATGATGCTGTGGGGAGGTGGAGAGCAGGGGTGAGTTAGAGCAATGAGCACATGTACAGCATAGACAGAAGGGAGAGCAGGGGAGGGAACATGCAAGAAAACTGTAAGAGAAAAAACTACTCTTTAAGAGCCTGTAATTGATGTTTAAGAGCAAGCAGATGTTGGAAACAATGTTGTTTCCAGTCCGATTGCTAGCATGAAGATAGGGAAAAAGGTGAGCTAACCAGAGAGCAAGATTGAAAAAAAATAGAACACCATTCAGGAAAGCACTTAACCCCCTGCACCAAGTCAGAAAATCCCCAAACAGTGAAAATACCACAACCTGAACACCAAAACCACAGCAGGGACACAACAACCTAGTTCTCTGCCATACCTGCAGAAACAAAGCTTGTGAAGGGAACCCAAGGTCTGCAACACTTAGCACACAGGCTTTCCACAGACACTGCTTGGTGTCTTTGGCACAAGCCACCACACAGCCTCTCCCTACCTTATTCTAACACTTACAGCACAAAAAGTACCTAGACAAACCCAGGTCTTTTGCACAACCCAAAACATTTTTTTCCTTTTCAGGTTAAAGTCCAGTACTACAACTATTTTACCAGCATAAAAACAACTGCTATCCAACCACACATAGACACTTTCTACAAGCATGATTCAAAAAAAATAACCCAATCTAAACACCACCACTGCATGCACCCCCTACCCCCTAAAAAAAATCCACAGAAAACTAAAACCCTAAAGGAAATACTGTTTGCTAAATACAGAAAGGAGCTTCAAATTACTAAAGCCTAACAAATTTAGTAGAGAGAAAAAAACATCAAAACCCACAACCACCAGAACCTACCAAACAGTTTATTCTCTGGTAAGGGACTTACATACCTTTTAAATAGAGGCTTGCTGGCAAGGATTGGTTCAAAGCAAAAGCCAGGTGTGACCATTCAGAGTACTTAAAGGAATGGGCCTAGGATCATTTCCTTGTCTTCTGCTTAGTATTTGCTGATACTGGTAAGGTAAGTTTATGATAGTGTAATTGCACTACTTGAACAGTATCTAAGTTTTATAGTAGCTTGCTATATGAGAAGCCTGTTTCTATTTTCTGCTACTATGGGCTCTTAAAGTCTGAGCTCTGTGCTGTAAGGGGTCAGAATCTGAATATAGGAGTTAAGGCAGCTCTGTTTGCATTCTGTTGATCTGGGGATATCAATCAGCCTGTAGTACTTTCCTTTTACAAAGTCAAGGTCTCCAGTGAGCATCTCCCCCACTTTTTCTTCCTTGTTTCCTCAGGCTCCTTAAAGAAATTGTTCTACTGCTTAGGAAACTGCATATGAGAGTCATACCTGTAGAGAAATAACATGATATTGCTGTGCTGCAGAGCTGGTATCCCTTTCTCTGGAAGCAGGGGAGAACAAAGCTTTCCCTGTAAAGGATAGGCAAGCTGGTTTTTAGGTGAAACATACCAAAGAGTTTTGTTTTTTCTTCTCAAATTAAAATGTGCTAGTTTAGGCTGATTCTAGGGAGAAAATATTATGTCACCAGACAATCAGGAAGCCAGCAGCTAACACTGATTTAGCCAGCCACAAACTAGGAAGCTAGATCACATCAGGGTTCATCTGGTTTTGTTTGTCACAGACAAAGCAAGACAGCTGCTGTAAAACCTGAGTAGTAACATTTGGGCAACAATCTCCCCCCAGGTTGTTTGTCAGTCCCAGATGGTTGGTGGTTGCCCTATGTGGTAAAGTTGTAGTAGTTGCTGATGCTACAGCAGGACCCTTTTATGTCAGCTACTAGCTTTTGGGCTCTTGGTTTTCAGTTGTACTTTCTGCTGAAGAATCTCAGTAAATCTGCACTATCAGCTACAAAAAATGGGTTTTTAACTCCTTTATAAATTTATAAATACTTCTTATGTTGTATTTATTGTCTAAACTTGTTAAATGTTCTGGAGCCTGACATCTTGGCTATATCAAGAAACAATGACTTGTAGAGGTTATTTACAAACTTTTAACCAGCATCCACTAAACAAAGCAGTTGTCACTGGATACTCCTGTTGATTACTGCCTATTGCTCTTTATAAATGATTATTGATACCCAATAAAACAACCTAATAGGATATGCAGCAAAGATGTGGTTGATATTTTGGGCTTCTAGTATGCTAATCCATTCTTTTCCAGTGACAGAAATCTTAAAGGTAATGAAATTATTATTGCTGTGGGTTAAATATCAGCCAGATTGGGTACTCGGTGAGAGCTGAACAAACCTTTTATCACTACAGGGATTTCACAGATGTAAATGGAAACACAATGTTGTTCTACCTTCTGCACCCCAGAAACTGCCCTGGACAAAAAAGATGGGATGGCAAGGAAAAAAGAGCCCTGGCATTCAAATGTGTCACTCATGCAGCTGATCATGTGGTTGAGGAAGCTGGGGAGCTTCTGGATACAGCCAAGAGAAAACTCACAGCTGTTTCTATTGTGAATCCAAATGTACTTTGAGTTCAGAGGCAAGTAAAGCTGAGGACTAGGAATGTTTCAAAGGAACAAGGGTAGGATGATGACTTTGCTTTATGCTTTTTCTCACCTTTGTGCTTCCCACCTATTTTGGCTCTCCAGCCCCTGGGCAAAGCATGACTACAGGTGGTAAATTTGAGGACTAGTCCAATCTCAAAGAAAAAAGAAGATAATGGAAACAAGCAAAGCCCTCAAAGGAACAATGATCCCAACTGGAGACAGGATTTCAGGACTGGCCAAGACAAAGCATGTTCCTAGCCATTTCTCCCCTTCTGCTGATGTAATAACTTCTTGGTAGTTGCTGATGCTGCATCAGGTCCCTTTTACGTGAGCTGCCAGGTTTTGAGGTCTTGGTTTTCAGTTTGCACTTCCTGCTGAAGAGTCTCAGTGAATCTGTGCTGTGTCAGCTACAAGTGATCGCTATCCCAGCCTAGTTCCCTGCCTGGCTCTTGTTCTCTGCCACTCTCACTGTCATCCTGAGCTAGTTCTAGGCAATACAAAGGTTACCCCAATCCAGGTACAAAAGAAGGTACACAGTCTTCTAGTAACACAGACCTGATATACCGGATATGGAGAATTTCTCTTCAAATACATTAGTAGTTTGTGAAAGCCAAAAGAAGCTGTTAGAGCCTCAAGTCCTTGATTGGATTCTTGGTGTAACATTTCAGTAAGGATGTAGAGCCAATAGCCATCACACCACTATGATTTCTAATGGAAAAACATTCAAGTTTAACCTGAAGACATCAACAATAGAAAGCATCTTGTCCGTGGGTTTTGATTCAAGTGGCACTGGCACCCTGCCTGCAGTTGCTGCATCCCTCTGGAGTAGTTGGGCTATGCAGTAGGAAAAAGTGCCTACTGGCACTTACAGAGCAACTTTTGCAGCTGCCAGGGGAAAGTCTGTGCTTTCAGGCCAAACCGGGATGTTCCTCTTGTTCAAGAGGACATTTATTAAAACTTCATCCAGTTCTTTCAGGCTAAACCCACTAAAGCAAAAGGAAGTATAGCTGAGAGATTGGAAAAAATGTAAGAAACTAGGATAAGGGGTCCCCAATGTAACAGCTGAGCCCCTTTCCTCTCTCTGCTGCAGCCTGAGAATAGGAGATGCTGCCTATAGTAAGTGACCAAGGAGTTCTTGTACCTTTCTATTGTCTTCCAGAAATGAATATATCTCTTTATGGCAGGGTCTCCAGGACCTCACTAATGAAAAGCACCCTTTTTGTTTCCCTGAGGTCATCTGTGCTGGGAAGAGTGCCATGCTTTGCTGGTTTCAGCCATCTAATTAGGAAAGGGGTTGTGTGAGTAACCAGGTAGCTTGGGAGCCAATCTTTTGTGAACAGAGCAAATTTCATTTGTGCAAAGAGAAATGTGGGGCTTAGGCTGAATTATCAAATGAATTATAACAACTGCATTTGCAGTGACTTAATTATCAAAGATTTTTCCAAATGAAGGGAGGGGGGAATCAGAAGAGGGACAGAGCATTTCCTGAGGGAAATGTCAGCTTGCCAGTTGCATCCCTTACCTGGAGATGTCAGGCCAAGGTCATTAAGGGAAGGTGACATGGTGCAATCATTTGTGATGGTTTGTGTTGCCAAGCACCAGCTTTTCCATGATGTGACATGCATTGCCATGCAGGAATAAATATGCAAATCAATGTATTCAAGGGAAGTGGATTATGAACCATCAACCAGACCTTTAATACCCAATGACCAGCTTTATGGTGATTTTTGGGACACTTGCATTCTTTCACCTATGCCCAGAGTTTTTCAGCCTTGTATTTTTATGCTGCATAGAAACCTAGTAACATACAGTTATGATTCCCAGGCATCAGCAGCTCAGCTTTTACTGTCCGAGTTTGTTACCATTGCTATTACTTGCTCATGGAAGTAGCTCCAGGCCTGGTATCTGTATCTTAAATCAGAAACTGAGCTCAGTTCAGATTGATGTACCAGTCAAAACAGGCAGCACCCATCTCCCCCATCATTAGCTTTAGGAGGCAATAATCAGCATACCACTTAAACTTAATCCCAGTTTATCTCCATTTTACCCCAATGAGTTGAGGGTTGTTGCATCATTTTAAACAACCTTTTCCGAAAAGGCTTTGGCTTGGCCTTGCACCACTCTGTGCTGCAAAAGCATTGGGTGCAAGTCAGGAGTAAACCATATAACCACTAAGTTAAACCCTGTGACTTTGGACACAAACAGAAAGGCATTTAAATGGGCTTCTGTTCCTACTGCCAAGCATTGTCAGTAGGGATACAATTTTAACTGCCTCATCCTCTCTGGCACACTGGTTCACTTTAAGATTGCAGCAGAAGGCAAGGAAGCTTCAACCATACATTGGGAAATGAAAATGGCGCTCAGGTCATTAGGAATATTGGGAGGTATTTCAATGTATTGAGACCTGAGCAAGATCAGGCTGGGGCAACTGAAATGCTGCTTTTGCTGCTCGGATGAATGGCACTAGAATTCTTCTGTTCATGTGCACTCTCTTCAGTTGCTTCTCTGTAGTCCTTTCTGGCAGGCTAACATGTTTCTTGTGCAAGGAACTTACCCTCTTTTTCAGATGAATTATCTGAAGTACTTCAGACACTTTAACACTTCTTGTCATGCTCATAAAACAAGTCTTACCTCAGCTGGCAATGAAAATGTGACAGTCACAAGCAGGGCAACAAAGAGGATCATTAAATCTCAGTAGAGCTGAGAAAGACCTCAATGTCCCACTACCAGAAAGAACAGGATGTGTCTCCAAAAGTGACAGTTCTGATTTCCGCATACAGTAATGCGTGAATGTAGAGACTGATGTGCCAAGATTTATTAACGTGGGTTCCCTTTGAAAAGAGTTATTCATTTGTGGACCTTGTCTTACCATTAGATCTGAGATTGTGCTTTTCTGTGGCAAAGAGCAGGAAAGAAATCTGTTGTCTTTGTTGCTTTTAAAAAAAAAGCTTTCCTGCCTACAGGAAACATTTGATGGGAGAAGTCAGCTCCTATATCACAGGTCTTGCATTGCAAACTGTGTATATGTTTTACACAATGTGAAGGTAACGTGGAATTATAGCCTCTGAAAATGAAAGATCTCAAAATATGAAAGGGCAACAGAAGTTTTATGGCTAGAAAAAGTAGTTGTACAAACCTTCCTGCTGCTTTAAAGGAGATCAGCTGGTTCAGGAAAACTTAGAGGTTTAAATTTCTTTCAGAGAACTTATATTTACATTAGCAGAGTTGATTATACTGCAGGGTGTTCAGATGTTGTTCTTCAGTGGCTGGACTTTACTCGCCCCCCCTGGAATTTAAGCTACATCACTAGTGGTCAGAAAGACTGATCAGAGGAATTGTCCAAGGCAAAATCACTGCCAGGGTAGAAAATACCCTTCACTTTTGCTGTTTCCTCTTCTCTGGTGGCAAGTGCTTTATTTAAAAGTAGACTGGGTGAAGTACTTGTAAGTGTACTGCAGGGAAGAGCTTTCCCTGTGACAGGGAGAAGAGATATTTCCTTTCCTAACATCTCTGCTTTTGGTGAGAAGGGAATATGTTCACCAGTCACTGCTGGGTGGACACACAACCAGGTGCAGGGAGAAGGTGCCAGTTTAATTGTGGGACTTGTAAGACTGCCTCTTTCCCTTCTGTTTTTTCCACCTGCTTTTCCTTAATGCTAGCTGAACTCTTGGAATAGCCTCTGCTCACCAGAACATACAGCGGGTGAGAGCACTGAGAATGAGCTGGCTGGTGTGAGGAAGCTTCATGGAGCTGCAGCCCACCACAAATGGTGACCTCTTGCAATGTCCTTGGGGTTTTGTCTGGAACAGACATGAGTACCTGGATGTTGTCCTGGGCCAGTAAGAGTCAATCAGCCAGTAAATTTCTGTACTGTCCTCAATTCTGTACTGCAATTTAAAAACTAGAAGAGAGGCAAGAAACTTTTTCTTTTTTTTAACCAGAGAAAAGGCACATTCATTTTCATAAGTGACTGGCTCTTTTCACTCTAGTACAGCCTGGAGCTTTCCTACAGTCCCTATGACACAGAGGAGAGCCCATGTGCCTTGGCAATAGAAGTCACAAGAATCAAACACTTGCAGACAACAATTATGTTCTGGAAAGGAGCTAAGAGCTGCTGAGGTTTTGCTGCAGCAGTGAGTGATAAAGATTAGCTAACCCTGCTAATGAGATATGCAGGCACTTAGTCAATCTCAGAATTCAGGAGCAGTTGGCTGATACCCAACCAACCAAAAAAGCAGATGCTAAAACCTTGTTTAATATTCTGCTGACAGCGCTGTGGAGGTTACATGTGAATAAATGGGAAACAGCTGCCCACTGCTGCTTTTCTGCTGCAGCCCTGTCCAATATGACCCACTCACTGAAATATGAACATTGCAATAAATTGGCTTTGCTCCTGCACACTTTGAGTTGAAGGTGGAGGAGGATGGCTTGGGAAGGACAAGGACGGACAGTGTACAGAAAGAGTTACAAGGAATAGGAAAGAAATTGAAGGGGGGGGAAGCCATATTTGCAGACATGAATTACTGCTAAAGCAATGAGGGGTAGCTCGGACTTGATGAAGTAACCAAATTTTAAAAGGTATCTCCATTCTTGTAAGAGCATTTACATTGACTGCCAGCAGGTTTTGAACAAGGCTTCTCAGTGTCACAGGTGTGAGCTGCTAAATTTTAAGCTACAAAGCCAGGTCCTGTGCAACATAACAGGCCAATCTCTGCTCTGTGCTGAGCAACAAGAACTTGTCAGCGGGTTATACCAGCCCACTCCTGGCTGCAGGCTCAGAGCTTTGGCAGTGGTAACATCCAACGCTGGCATGGTGAATTCCAGAGGGTCTGCCACCTACATGACATTGGGTAGGCTAATTCAGCCCCCAAGGGAACACAGCATCTTTAGGTGCTGCAAACCATCTGTTAGCCTCCAGCAACTGAGTAATTCAGTTTTTGCAAACAACCAAGGGACCAGGAGTATATCAAACACTGGTGGCTAGGTTAGTACTGGGCTGGTTCTAGTCCCTATACTAACATCAGCCCAAATGTGCATTGGATGCTGAAGAAGGGTAGCTATAACCCCTATTGGTGATGTTATTGTGCAGCAAAGTTTGTGTCAGGACTGCACTCTCAGTATGCAGATTGGGTACGTAGCCAGCTGTAATGTCAGTGATGAAGTTGCCTACACCACACTCACAAATGGCTCCTCTGAGGAGCTTGGCTCTGGGAAGTGAGCACACAAATGGTGGAAAAGTGCCTGGGGAAAGCATGGCTCCACCAAGGAATGACTGTAGCACAGCCCAGCACAGCATTGCCATCACAAGCTTCGATCATCAATACAGAGGCTTTGCATCTGGGCAATGTGTGGATGATGTCTTCAGTTATTTGTATGATTAACTCATGTGTTTGCATTAAACTAGGCAGAGTGCTTGCTGCAGTCTGGTGGGGTCAACACACAGAAATATCTACAGAGTGGTGTAAAAATCTTCGGGTTGGTGATCTTGGGTCTGCTCCAAGCACATGGAAATTGAGATATCCTCATTTTAAAGCAGTGGCCCTTAGAAGTCTAATCTCTTATACTGTCATCCCATTTAAATGCATACATTTATTCCCAGGATAATCTTTGCAGGACTGACCCCTACTGAGAGTCCCAGAACATCTCACACACACACTGTACATGTTCCTGGACAGCTTAAGAAAGAGATTAGCAGCTCAGTGCATTACTCCTACATTTGCTACACTTTTTCTTGATTATTTTGAGCCATTAGAAGTAGAGTTGAAGCAGGAAGAAATGTTTGTTGTATGAAGCAGCAGATAATGTGCCTTCTCCTTCCTGTTGCACAGGACTAAAATCCTAGGAAATGGAAACAGGGATTTTGTTGGCATTAGCAGGTAAGATAGTAAATTACTATCTCTTCCAGAAGTGGAAATAAAGCATTTGAATGCTTTACAGAGAGCAGCACTGACACAGACTTAACATTTCCTAAAGCCATTGCCAGGGAAGGGTCAAATGCCCTTGCATCTCCAGTGGAAGCCATGTGTGTACGGAGAGTGGACCTGGCCCAGAATGTTTAAATGTCCTTTAATCTGGGTACACGGAACTGCTGTTTAAATAACAGGGACCTGCCAGGGAAAAGGCTAGTCTTCAGCAATAGCATGGCATCTATAAGGTGTGTCTTTTCAGCATCCTCCCCTGTAGCAATGTACATCTCATTTGGCCGCTACTGCCCAGCAAGGAGGCTTCCTATTGCTTCACAGGACAAGAAGCCTCTCTCTCTTCAAAAGACCATCACCCCATTTCAGCACAAGATCTATGTGGCAAAATGGTCAGAGCTGATGCCTAGGCACTAGAGAAGTCTGGGGTGTGAGAAGCTGGCAAAGTCAATCTGGGGCATGGATTAAAAACCTCCTGCTTTTGGTGAGAACTTTTCTGTAGAGCAAGGCAGGGTGTAGTGTGCATTTGACTTCTGAGAAAAAAAGGAGACTAGGTGACCAGTGGACTTCATGTGTGTCATGCAGGAGAACCATGTGGTAAATTTTTCTGGGTAGAGCTCTTTGTGTTGAAAACATATCTTCATCTATGAAGAATGAAGCAATAAAGCAACTTTTGTTGGTAACATGCTAAAAATAGAGATCAGTCTTCTGATAAAAAGGAAGGGATGTTCAATAAGCTTTTTGTCCAGTCTTTTCACAGAACAGTGACTTTCCAGACAACTCGATCCTGGAGACAGAAGGGAAATGTATTTTGTGGCACATAGGCTGGGAGGGGGCTATTAATAGTCAGGCACATTAAGCACAGTCACACAGTGACATTTATTCTTTGCTTCAGCAAAAATGAACAATAACTAAGTGGAACTGGCCAATGAGCTTATTCTGTTACTGACCCAGAGGCTAGGGAAGAGGGGAACTTGTGACTGCTATTAGACAAAGGCATCAAATGGAAACACCCCTGGCTTTACCATAAATGTATAGCAACTGCTGTCTCTACTGAGATGGAGACTCTGCCTAGGCTGAGGTCCTGTCTCCACTGTTGGTGGAAAGCAGTAGTTGCTAGAAGTTTTTGTATAAAGAAGCCTCCAGTGAAACAGTGGGAATTCAAACATAGATACTATGCAGTTCTTCCTTTGTCTTCATACTGTCTGCTCTTCTCTTCAGCACTCTAAAAGTGCTGATTGGGGATTAATGTTTGGAAATAGGGCTCAAGACCTGTCTACTTGGAATTCACTGGTGATGTGGGTTACTATTATTGTACCTGAGATGAGTGACAACAGTCTGGCATCTTTTCATCCAATGAATCACAAAGGATTTCAAAATTGTTTTATGTGATATAACTCTTCTCCTGTTCCCTCGCTGCAGTAGAATAATGTGGGATACCATTGCACAGGGCCAGGGCAACGTATGGGGTCTATGTGACAGCACAGAACTGTGGGGCTCTTTGGCAGTAAATGGCAGGTGTTAAGCCACAAATGCTTTAGGGTAGAAGCAAGAGCAGTGCTTAGGGAGTCATGGCAAGAGAGGGATCCCCGCTATTGGGAAACGGATTAAAGAGAAATACCCAAATGGCTGTTTGATGATGCAAAGGAAGAAAGTGCAGCTGTTTTCCCTACTCTGATGTCCCTGACTATTTCAGTGATAAGCACCAATGGGTTCTCATGCCTACCTACAGGTTAAATACAGATGAGGGCTTATTCCTAGACACATCTGCGATGTTGATATTTGTCCCAGGAGGCATTATGTCCCTCTGCACCACAATCCCCATGCAGACAGAGGCCATCAGGAACATCTTCACTGTACAATGAATTTTCCTATGTTGTACAGGTAATTACAGACAGCCACCCAAAGACAATGGGGCTGAGCAGCACCGATTCAACACACTTTCAGACCCATGGTACATCTGACACCATATTGAGGAAGGTGTCAGAAACTCTGAAGCAGACAGATGCAGGATAATCTGAACCCCTGGAAGATTTAATCCAATGCCATGCTAGTCAGGTACAGCAACATGGGCTTCTGTATCACTTGAATTTTTTTAGATTGAACTATGGTAAGTCTTTTAGTATAATTGGCAGCAGCTCAGGATTTCTGTATAGAACAGATATATCCAAAAGGAAGGCTTCTTCAAAATTGCAGTGAAAACTGGTGGCAGAGCAGAGATGGCAGTGTTCACATCTATGACTGTTTTTCACTCTCCTGCTGCAAAGATTTCAACCATATTTCCTCCAAATGGGTTTAGAAAGAGTTCATCCAACCCTGGATGGAAATGCTGATATCTGAAATGTCAAAGTGTGTGGGTGGGCAGAGTTCTCTCAGCTGCATATTTTGTAAATGAGAACTGAGAAAAGAGATTTTCTTCTTTAAGACTGGAATTAAAACAAACAAACCAAAGAAATAAAAAGTGATGTAATGGGGTCATCAAAAAATTGTTTTCCTTTCAGTATAAACTGTCATATTATTATTTAATGATAGCAATTGGAGAACTAGTCACCCCTCAATATAGGCATGAGCCCATCTGTTAACTGTGAATCATGCAAATAACATGACATCGGAGACTTCACAGAAGGGTTTAACTGTTTTGCAGCTAGCATTCCCCATACTCTACCTACTGTATGTTTAGCTTTATGGTCTGGCTGGGAGCATTTGGTTAGAATTCAGGGAATATCTGTTCATATTTTAAAGATTCTGGAAATTATACTTCATGGGTCCCTGCCAGTTGTGAGTTAGTGAGTACTTGAGTCTATGAGCTCTGGGCTTAGACCAAAATACCATCCTGCATAACAGTGAACTCCAGCTTTAGGATGGTTCTGCTCAGGATTTGGAGAAAAAGCCTTTTACTGATCAGCATTGTAGTCACAGCACTGCCTGGCAAGTTCAGGTGGTACTTTTGACTGCAACAGGAGGAGAGGCACATGTTTTAACATGTGTGATTGTATCCGAAACCTTCCTCACATCATCTGTGCTGTGAAAAGCACCTTTCAGGGAATCACATCTAATCCTTAATCCTACAAGCTGTTCCTGCAGGCAGAAATGGGTGTGAAGTCCACAGGAGTCAAAGGGTTCTTCGCACACAGTCCCAGCATTGGGTGGGATAAGATGGGCTTTGTGGTGACAGCGTGTCTAGTGGCTCGAGAGTCACTCAACCACTTGCCCATGGACCAATATTAAGTAACGCTGAAGGCAATGCTGTCCACAGCCACAGCATGGAGCCAGGCAGTGGGGAAATGAGGTGGGAATAAAAAATAAACATGTAGATTTTCAGGTTCCATCAAGAATGTCCAGAGTTTCAAGGGGAAAAAAAACCCACAACAGATAGAGCACCAAAGCATAAAACATCCACACTTCACACATACACACACTTCAGGTGTTGGGTTTGATACTGAGGTCTGTGCCAAGTCTCCCCTGGGGCACCAGCCCTGCCACGCAGACAGGAAAAAGAAAATTCCATGATTCTGTGAGTGACCTAATTCCCAGCAAATGCTGCACTGCCCACATGGATTATCTGTCCATCATGCAGAGAAACAACCTAGTCTCCTGGAAGCCAGTCTGCTATCTGGTTGCTAAAATAAGGCCCAGTTGTTAGTAGTTATTGTGCATTGTCATCAGGCATGTTAAGATCATCTGGTAAGTGGTGCAGACAGGCTGTAAGGCTTGATTGTGAATGTTAAAAACAAGTGCCCATTTTAAGTGACTAAACCAGAGTGGCTCACTGTCATGCAAGCACCTCTCAGGTTGTTTCTTAGCAACTGGCTAGCCAAAACCAGATGATCAGCACATCTGAAATCTTCTCCAGGCTTACCTGAAACTCTTGGATCTCAAAATTGTGCTGAACTCCCTAAAAATAGGCAGTGCTGCAAGAACTGTCCTACTTCAGAGGCAATGATAATATTCTGGACCATGGGCTGGAGAACACGTGATCTGTTGAAAGTTCTATCCCTGACTCATCGTTCAACTCATTTTTGCCAAGGCCCACAGGAACCTGTGTGGGACCTTGATGGAGGGTGGCTGACATGTACTTGCAGTTTGGATCCAGGTGGAACCTACTTTTTAAATGCCCCTTGCTCCTAGCGTTGTCCATGCAACCCTGCTCACTGCCAGCTGGCCCTACCTGAGCTAGATCTTATCACCTTCCCTACAGCACTGGAAGTCTCCTTCTGTGAGTGGTAATAACACTGTTTTGGGGACCTGCAATATCTTCTTCACAAGCTCACTCATGAAAATGAAGTTTAGGACTGTTTCAGACAGAATTCTGTGCAGGACAATGTAGCCCTTCACTGACAACAGTAAATTGAATTAGAAATGTTCCTAAAAATTAGCAGTAACATCAGACTAGGCTGAATTTCTTCAGTTATCTGTGGGAGAATAAGTTTCTATAAATAAACTGAAGCATTGCAATATTTTTTGATGAAGGAAGTTCAAAACAAATCCAAATTGTCCAAACAGCCCAAAGCCTTTCAAAGCAACAAAACTCTTTCAGTCCAAACAGATGAGCATTTTCAGACTCACTGTACTGGACAAAACAAGATTGTGTGGGAATGCTCAGAGGGAATGGCATTCGGCTCTGCCGGAGCAGTGGGGACATGTCCAGATGCATTTGTGTAGCACTTAGTACTGACAGTAATGACAATAATCATTTTTCCTTTATGATGAAAAAGAAATGAGACAGAGAGAAGTCAGTAGATTTTCTTGGGGCCTTTAGTGGCCTGAGCAGGAAACAAGCTCCAGGCAACTTTCTTTGCTTTCAAGGTTGCCATCCCACAGACTGTGGTATTTCTCCCTTAAAGTTGGTGGCAGCTAGACCTATTTCACACAAATCTGAGCAATAAATATTTGAAAGTCCAAACATTCATTAGAGACTCCTGATTCAAAACCTACTGAAACATGATTTTTCATCTGTTCCACAAGCCTGTTTGTGGTATAGATCATCCGCCACTCTGTGCCATGGCTATAAAGACAAAACATATTAAAACAAAAACATATTTACAACAGATTCCACTCTGCCAAGACAAACGGCACTAAGTGCTGTCACTTGCTTCAGCATCCCTTCTGTAGTGACTTACTCCCTTGTTCCCAACACTTGTACAGTTCTAGATGGAGACTAGGAACCATCCTGATCTTTGGAAGAACAACTCCCCAAGCAACCACTGCCGCAGTTCCGGTTATCTACCTCTCCTCATGGCAGCAAGGGGCCTCCCTGCACCTCTGTGGATGGCCAGTGCAGAGGTGGGGAAGGCAGGGAAGGTAAAGGACAGGTCTTTTTCCATGTAACATGTCTAATGTCAGCTGAGCACCTTGGGAGTTGGACCTTGTGGCCTCTAATGCTAGAGAGGGGCTGGGCACCTCTTCAAGGAGGTGTCCCATGGGTAGTCACGCTGCACGAAGCCTGTAACAGCCACAAAAGCTGTTAAAAATCGGATGCTTGGCAGTCCTCTTCAACACTGGACCATGTAACTGTGAAGTGTCTTGACAATACAGAAGTGCTAAGTACGATTATTATTGCCATGTGTAATGAATCCTACTAGAAGTTCAGAGTGCTGAGCTGATTTCTAAGCCATCTAGTGCAGGTTCCTAGCAGTGGTCTCAGGGGAGAAGTGGGTGAACCCCCCTAAGCCCTTTAAAAGCCAGTGAAACTCCAGGCAAGCCGAGCTGCCTCAGCTCAGCACAACAGCTCAGTCAGCCAAACTCACATCCAGGCAGGGATTAACCGCGTAGGTGAAGGAGAGAAATTGTTTTAACAGGAGGAAGGGGAAGGATGGTAATGGAGAAATGGTGAGTTGGTATTAACTGTCACCTCTAAACAACAGGTAGAAAATATGTCCAAACACAGAATACGCTTCAGATCTTAACAGCTCTGAGTTAAGTCTGCTCTAATGTAACACGCTTTCTGCCCTTAATACTGAAAACTCTGCCACTACTATTTTCTCTGTCATCTTTGACATGTGCACAGGCACCCACCAAGTTATGGCTCTTTCCTGAGTTCAATATACAGAATCTACATTAGGCAAAGAGACCTCTGCTTAGCCCTGACCCTCCCACACAGAAGCAGCTCCAAATGATGGAAGGTTTTTACAGCTGAGGGATTGAATAAACCATTCTGGGATGTGTCTGCACAGCTCTTTCTCCATTCACTGCAGCTGCACTGAAAGTAATTTTTAAAGACCCAAAGTATGCATTTACTGTGTTCATATGATACATGAATTTGGATAACAGAAGCAGCCCTATAGGAACACACCGATTATACTCACTAACAATCATTCAGAGATCTTATTTGCTCTTTGGTAAATCCAAATTTCGCTCTAAGACTTGTGTGGGACCATTATGAAAAGATGTGTAAAATGACCTGATAAACAGGTCAAATAATGCAAAAGAAAGAACCTAAGAAGCTCCCTGGTCTTTTGCACCCAAATTCTTAATGGCTGCTTGAAAAATTACTTTCAATGGTTTCATATCTCCATGTATTTCAAAGGGAATTTGTACACCTTCATTTTATGTAGCACAAATTTGTCATTGATTGGCCCAAAAATTTACATAGAGAGAAAGCCTTACATACTTCTCAACAATTTGGGAATTCAGCAATCAGTCAGTCAAGCATTCATCAGCCTCAGCTGGTATAAATTGTGGCATTATCTAAAATTCATCTGTCTTTATTATACCCTGCTACAAAGGAAACAAGAAATCTAAGTATACCCATCCAGCAAACAGCAGCTTGGTCCCACAAAAGGGAGAGATAATTTACTGCAAAATCAACAAAGGGAAAAAAAGCTGAGCAGAGAAGCTGGATTGCACGGATTGCATGGACAGGAAGAGGGAGCCTTTCATTTCAGCGATGCTCATTAGCATTACATAGAAAGCAGGGTCGCAGAATTTCAACACGTCTGTCTCTTCTGGGTCTCAACCAGCAACATAATTCCTGGTTAAACAGAGCTCTCGCTCGTTTCTTCTTATATAAGAGGACATGTACCCAGGGTTTGGAGGTGCTGTCAGGTAGTTTGTTGGTAAAGCAGTAATTGTACAGATTCCAGGGGAAAAGACACACAGCCTTCTTTCTGGTTTATCATTGTACTTTCATTCCTATGTGCGTAGCAGAGAATCATGGGATAGACTGCAATACTGGGCATTGCACATGATATTACAAAGGAAATGTGAAATAAAATCAGCAATCAAAGCTGCCTTATAAGTCTCGGTTTTCAGAGAGTTCGTCCCACCACAGAAACGTGGAGGAATTGTATTTTTTCCAGGGACTATGTTTTATTTATCTAAATACTGCTGCATTGCAATAATGCACTGTGCTTGTGAGCTCCAGAGATTGAAGCCCTTCGAAAGATAGATTTATAACACAGGCGTCCACCCCAGGAGGATGAAAGAGTTGTGCAGCTCTGGTTTTCATTACCCTTTGGCCCCTCGGCTCAGACTGTGGCCATGGGGGGACCAGAGAGGGAGAGCTATTCTGAGGAGACAGTTTTGAGATTAAATGTCTCTCTTTTGTCACACTAAAAGCTGCAGAGAGAGAATGAACTCGTCTTTCCAAAACCCCTGTGAAGGACCCACTTTCCAGAGGGGAACCCTTGCTCCTTGTGTCCCAAGAACAGGCCATGAAAGACAACCTGTAGGCACTGGGAACTACCACAAGCCAAGTGGCCAGTGTGGTCCTGCGGGTCATGTTCACCCCATGAGGTGCCTCCAGCCAACCCACCTACTAGGGAACAAGGGACACAGACATGTGAAATACAGCTCAGTGCTTAGAGCTGCAAACTGCAGCTACACCATCTATGTGCTGGTCACCTCCAGCTGTGCTCTACTGCTGGTGAAACCCTGGGGCTCACTGCAGTGCATCCCAAACTGACATCTGTCCCCAAAAGCCTGAGCCACCCTGCATAAAGCAAAGGAAATCTTGTTCCCCATCACTCTTCTGAAACATGCAGACACCTAAAATTATAGCAATTCATTGATACGGTTTACCCTAATTTGTGTCATAGCTGGAACAGGATCACAAAACATCCTTACTTGGTCAGCCAGGAGGGAGCTAAGAAATGCAGGTCAACAGGTGTGGTAATCAGAGGGATCAGGATGGTTTGGGTTCTCACCCCAGCCTTGGCTCCTTCTGCCTCATTTCTGTGGTGTCTTGTAGGTAGATCTGTGCTTCACATCTTCATAAATTGGTGGAAATAAATTTTGCCCACAACACTCCGAAGTTGGGGTTATGCTTATTCATGCAGAGTTTCAAACTGCTTAGGGGAGAAAGGACGTGTAAACTAAACCAGCCACATTGCCCTTCCCAAACCACCAAACAGTACGCACAGGGACAAAAATACATCAAAGCTCTGATGCCAAACAGCAATGCTTGGGGACTATCCTGAGGGTCTCAGCTGAAAAGTGATACCTGTCCATGGTTCCAGACAGGATCCCAGCTGGGAGCCCTCACCAGGTAACCCTTCCCAGGGGACACAAAACAAAAAACCTTTGCACCTTCCAGAAAACTAGAGAGAGAAACTGATAAGCTCTCCTCCTGACTTATGTTTTACTCCACAATTAGCAGGCAGCTCAGTCTTTACCACTTGCAAACAGGAAAGGGTTAAGACAAACCTTGCACAAACTTTGCTGCGAGCTGAGCTCACAGCCTCCCTCCCTTCCCTCCTTGCCGGCTGCCCAGACGCAGCAGTGCCGGAGCGGTGCCGGAGCATTGCCGATTCGATCCTCTCTGAACTGTTGCCTACTGCTGCTGAGGGAGGGGACCGGCTGTTTCCATCCAAGCAGTGAAGCTCATGAAGAGAAGGCTCCTTGCCCCTTTCTCCTATTGCCTGCGAAGGAAGGACAGCAGCAGTGATGCTGTTGACTTAGACTGTCAGTTGACATCTCAAGACTGGGAATAAGAACCATCCCTGTCAGCGAACCACGTGAATTCAAGAGCAGAGGGGAAGAAAGTGCACTTGGCACGTCTGTTGCTGAAAAGACAATATCCTGACTCCGGCAATAAGGCAGCAAATCTTTTCTGCACAAATCCCACTACCTGGGAGGAGATGTTCCTAGATAAATCACCAGCAAGCTCATGGTCCGAACCAGCTGCTCTAGTGCCTTGACTGCTCTGAAAGGTAACTATGCTTTATTCTATTCTCTTCCTATGCGCTCCCACAGCTGAGATGCTGACATACTATCTTGCACTTCAGCATGAGAACAAAAAATAAAGTCTGCCACTGAAAGAAAAGACACCACCACCCCCACCACCCCCCCCGCTTCCTCTCCCTCAGATTCCCCCAGAGAAAATGCAAGCCATGGATGGAGTTGATACTTTAATGCTTTGTTTGCATTTCTCCAATGCTGATTTTTTTTCTAAGAGTCACCAAGACAGAATACACCTGGTACTGTCTGTGTTCAAAACCAAACCCTTCTGCGCTTGCCAGCCAGTTCAGTGCAGTCTGAATTAACAGCCCTGGAAAAGCTACACAAGTATTTGTTGTGGTTTGTTCCACTTACTTCTTTGTAGTAGTAAAGAGTATCAGGTGGAAAAGCAAAAGAGAACTCAGAAAAGTTGCTTGTACTTTCAGAGATGCCTTGCTGGCAAGTGGCACTTAAACTGAGTACGGGAGTGAAAAGAAGCAAGTAGGCAAGACATTTACTGCAGTTGCAAAGCCAATTTGTCCTGTCTGCCTACACTGTTATTACTTCTACTTGCTATCTCTGTCCATAGGCTTGAGGGCTTCTCAGGGTAACCAGTGAGGTTTTTCCTCCTGTAATCTCAGTTATATGAAGTTATAATGCTGACCTGCTTTATACACCCTTATTTTTTTTCAGAATCTTTGTGTACTGCTTATTTTCACATGACTTTGTCTCCACAGTCTTCAAGCTTCTATTCCTTAAAGGGGAGGGTGCAAATCTAAAGCTACTAATATCTCAAAAGATATGCTCAATGAGATAATTGGTAGATTGAAAAGCAAAAATCTTTGGGGTTGCCTGGAGCTACTAAATTATTTCTGGAAAAGATGTAGTTAAATTCACAGCTTTCAATAGTCCAAATAGTTGATCACTCCTGACAATTCTATAGTTGAGACTAAAAACAAAATCTGTGCCAACTCTCCACTGCTAGTACTTTTTACTATTAATCTGCTCTTTTTATCAATAAATGCCCAGCTGAGTTTTGTTAATTCAATGTCTTGGTTTGTAGTTAATTATTGAACTCCAGACTAATGTCCTTAGCATTCTGCAGTCTAATTTTATGAAGTGTGTAAAGTCATTAGGCTCTCTGCTTCTTAAGGAGGGAAACTAGCTCTGGCTTTTGCTCTCACTAAGACAGCAGATGAGATGGACAAAGACATTGCTCTGTTCTTTAACTCACACGTGTATCAGATTCCGGACTGATTGCACTTCATTATCAACAGAGAAATTGTATTTTAAGAACAGAGGTTTAATATGGCCAGTAACCTTCACACCCTCTACTTCCCACCTGCTGTGTAACTTAAGAATATTCTTTGCGGGGGAAGAATTTCCATTTATAGGTTCAAAGTGTGAAAATCATGGAGTTATTGCCGTATAATTGAGAGCAAAAGTGTGTGACTGCAACACAACCTTCACTTCCATCTCCCATGCTTCTGCATCAGCACCAAACCTGCTGCCAGAATAACTGGCTCAAAGGGATTGGGTCAGCCCCTGGAAAAATACTGAGCAGCCCTTTTCTACCACGCTTGCCCACACCCTCCTACCCTCAGCACAGAATCCACTACCCATGCAGGGACTGCAGAAGTCAAATCCTCAGGCAATTTTTTTCAATCAGCAATTTGGCCCCGCTTAGCCAGCTTATTACTAAGCAGGATATGGCCCAATATTCCCTAAACTGGATTGCTGTTATCTCAAATGCATTGATACTGAAGAAGGTATTGCAGGAGCTGGGAGGTAAAGTGTAGACAATCCCCAGCGCCCCTTCTCCAAAAACTCAGCACATCAAATGTTTCCTCATCATGTGAGCCAAAGTAGGTCTGTCTTGCATCTAATGAAAGCCTGAATATCAGCTCCTTGATGACTCAGGCCTCCAGATTTCAACCACCATTCTCTGAAGAATGATAAGGTGTTGTTCCCATTGGTACATGGGGAGAGCACAACCAAATATTGTCAATAAACCAGCTACATTTTACAGACTGAAGGCCCATGAAAGTCAAAATGTTTTGCAGCAGTATGTCTTTTAGGTGAAATCTTTATCTAAAAGCATCAGAGCTTTTATCATTTTGACCTAATGTTTCATTTTAATCTGACTGCCATAGTATATTAACATATTAATATTACTCTATTTACATCTCATGTAGGTGTATATGTAGTGAACATTATATGTGACTGCATCACTTTTTGTTTCAGTGTTATCATTTTTGCTTCAGCTACAAACAAAATTCTGGTCTTATCAAAGCAGAACATGGTGCTTTTGGATGCACTATTTACAGTGAAATTTTGGCATTTACATTTTCTGTTTCCAGCTAGAAGAAATGAAAATGCCAAAATGTGAAGATTCCCCCCGCTTCTAGTAAGTTCTGCTCCCAGGAGGCAAGTGTCATACCCTGCAGCAGAGTTGCCCCAGTAGGACAGGTAGGACTCTGGACACCTGCTAGGTGCATCGTGCCTCGGAAACAGAGGGTCCTGATAAACAATCAATGAGACACACATGGTGGAAGACACTGGCTGGATTCATACCTTCCCTTCCTCTGTGACATCTAATTCCATAGACTGTGGGACCTTTTCTTACCCATAAGTAAGTACTAAGTGTTACCAGAGCCCTTAACAATTAGATTTGCATGGTCCTTTTCTAAAGTTAAATACTCAGTGCTTCTCTTGATCTCAAGGTGTCTCACAGGAGCATGACAAGGGTTTTATTATCTATTTGTTCTAAAGATGCCACATATAGGCTAGGCTATTTTGGTACCTGGTTTCATTTCTCTCTCTCTCATTTTTTTTTCCTTTTAGAAAGCTGACTTTTTGACTGTTCCTAATGAGAAACTCAAAACTCCATACTCTATAAGGAAGTATCATTAGCCTGGGATTAGGAGAGAAGAGATCCCCCAGCAGTCTGGCAAAGCAGAAAACAACCTTCCTCATCTCATACAAGGATAAACCACCTGCTGTGGGAAAAGCTGGCAGAAAGCTGACTCTGTTTGGAAAACAATACTTGCAAAGACCAAAGCTGTGCAAACCTTTGCAGCTCAGTTTGAGAGAAGGACGGAAGCTTTTCACCTACCAAAGGAGATGACCTACCAAAAGAAGGACCAAAGCATTTTCAGGACAACATAAAAGCCAGACGGCAGTGTAAAACACAAGTTCAATGCCTGTTGTCATTGTAATAGCAACTTGCAGAATGATTTGCAAAGGCCTGTCTCATGCAGTCTGCTTAGCTGTGTGAACCAGCAGTCTTGAGACCAAGAGGATGGAATTCTTCTTGCTGAAGCCATCGTGCCATCTGCCCTAAGTTTCCTGTCTTGGCCTCCTTTGTGAGTCTGGTGGAGGAAGACAAGAAATCTGAAGGTAAATAGGGAAAATGGACCAAAGCTGACAGAGAGCAATGACTGACATTTATTTCAAATTCCGTGGAAACCTGACTGGCCGTGTCCACTTTCCAACTCTGGCTACAGAAGTAGACACAACAGCAGATAAATATTCCAGCCTCTACGTGTACGTGGGCTTGTTCCTAACACTTCTGGCTATCCTTCTCATATTGCTTTTCTCCATGCTCTTGCGCCTGAAGCACGTTATTTCCCCAATCACCACGTCTCCAGAGACCACTGAGAACATCCAGCAGTTCACAGATGTGGAAATGCACAGCAGGATTCCTACCACTTAGAGACCCCAAAGCAAAGAGGGTTCTGTGCTTGTGAAACATGTTTTGTTTGGCAAAATGGTGGTGGAAAGAATCTCTGCCTGCCTATTGAGCCCTACAACTTATTGCACAACCATCAACAGCAGCACAGAACATCTGGAGAATGTCATGCAACTCAGACTGGCTGGGACCCACTGGCTGTTGACACTACAGGCAATGTGTGCAACACTCTCAATAAAATTTACATTACAGAAACCTACTGCTGTCAGGAAAGACTCATATCCCTCCAAAAGCCCTTGCAGAAAATAGTAAAAGCCACGATAATGACAGCCAAAAATCCGGAGAGACACACACCAGAATGTGGAGCCTGTATTTGCTGACCTATCTCTTTGCCCTTAAATTCCTTGCTTGTGAAAAGAGTTGAATCAACAAAGTAAGTGGCATAAGCACAAAGAGCCCACAGGGCACATACCGAATTTATCGGTTGTTCGGAAATTCTCAGGCATTTCTCCCATTCAAGAAGGAAAACCTTAAACTGCTTTTTTTTCCACTTGAATGGCAGATTCACTCAATGGAGTTTCAGAAGTATACAAATGTTTCATCACCTGCTGGAACTATTGGTTTCTGACACAAAAACCATACAGTGAATAGGTGCATTCCAGATATCAGAAAGAGACAGAACTTTTAAAAGAGGAAAGAAAATAAAGAAAAAATTTAACAGAGGTTGAAAATAAAAAGAAAGCATCAGCAGGAAATGAGCAGCAGGAGAGAAAAAAATGTTAAAAGACACTCTACCTCTCTTCTTTCTTTCTCCATCACATTACCTGAGCTGAATACAAACACATTCATGTGTTTCAGCCTTCCTGGTATCACTCAGTAATTAAAATGCAGTGTAAAGTGAGTAAAATGGACACTGCTCTCCTAACAGACTCAAATTCATAATAACATTTCCTCTAATATCCATGTTGGGTTTTCTTTCTCAAAAGACAGACCAGTACTTCCAAAGCTTTTTCGTTTTCCTCCAAAGAAAGTTGAAAAAATGCCAGGGCCTGGCACTGCAATAATGAATAATGTGAACAGCTTTGGACATAGACTAGTAGGGAACACGCAGATGGAAAGTAAACTGACTGAGCAGTAAAAGACAGGACTGGATTCAAATATCCTGGCGGATCATTTGGAACAGTGTGGAAAAAAATGTTTACTTAAATTTATGAAACAACAATCTGACCCAATCCTCTTACCTATGTATGATGTACAGAGATAGACTTTGCTTCTGTGGATGGGAAAGACAGAATGAAATACAGCATACCACTTCTGGGAGAGCCACTGCCTCTTGCAGAAAAACATTGAGTGAGATTGTTTCAGCTACATTTCTAAAAGGCACAAATTTTACCCAGCTTATCTTCTTTATCAGAGTCTAATTCTAGCTTAGCGATAAAATCCCCATGTGCCTTCCACATTTATACACACTTATTTGCCAATTCTCTTGTCCCCAAGGGCTTGGAAAGTGTAAACTCCCCATACAAAAACAGTGCTAAAATTAGAGATGACACTGACTCCATGGATTCACGATAGTAACAAGAAACCATTTCTCAAATGCTTTGTGTACATCAGGTTATTTACCTTTGATGGTCTGCATATGGGTGAGCTGTTTGGACTAGGAATATGGCTTTTACAGCAGATTGTGTGTGTGGGAGAGCAGAATGACAAGTAACGGCCATACTGGATACAGGTGGTCCACAGGCAGGACTAGTGTTTTTCTCACTGATGTATTTAGTACGAAACTATTTAAAAATTGCGTCCTTATATTGAATAGGACCTTTTATACTCCATTAACCCCCACGTAAGCAGGTTTAATTGATGAAATAGCACAGTGACTGTGTAAGGGAATACAGCAAACAATACACTCTCAGCCATATCTCCCCATCCCATGCTCGGCTGTGTTTACCTGGAAAAGAAGGCAGGAGGCAGGTTGCCCTCAAGCTTTCTGCCATGGGGACAACACAGAGATATCACTGGGCAGGACTGTGGCTTCACACCCCATCTAAAGATTGGTTCCTCAGGGAGTGCTACCCTCAGTACTGCACAAGAGCCCAAATTCTGTGTGATGATGTGGACATTAATCCAACTAAGGCAGACAGCTCCCAAGTTAGTCAACTACATTTAAATTTAACAAAAATTTATGCAGATCAAGTTGGCTTTGTATGTGACATGCATTCAGCCATCATGAGTTAGACTAGCCTAAGCTCAACATCTGGCTTGCCTCTCAATTTTCTTGATGTGCCACTCAAAAGCTACAACTTAGACCATAAATGTTCTAACATACTAAATCAGCAACTAAACCCCATTAGCCTTCCAGCTCAACAATCTGTGGAAAAACCTTACTTCCAAGAAGCTGCAGGACAGATTCAAATATTGACATAAAATATCAGACCGACTAATGGAAAATGACAGTATCAGAATCTGAGTTGGGACCCAAATTCTGATTGCTCTGATCTCAGCTGAAAAGCTCCCCAGATGTAGGTGTCGAGGCTGCATTTCTTTTCTTCATGCTAAAGAATGTTAATTCAGAAGAGTCTCACAACCCTTGGAAACTTATTCAGTAAATATACTGTAAATAAAAGAGAGCAATCACTTTATATATCATTACATTATATCACATTATATTTTTGGGCAGACTGTATTTCTATATAATACTGCTAAGGAAGGCAGTCCTATCTTCTAACACAAAAATGACAAGTTTTCCTTTCTAAAGCTTCATTTCACAGGAAGTATCTGTCCCACTTGATACATCTACAGTCCCAGAGGCACTTAGAGTGCCTCATTTGTCTGTACAATGCCAGCAAATTTTAAAGCCTTTCCCACTGAGAAATAGAAGAATGTCTTTCCCCCCTTTTCATTGTCTTTTGTAATGTCCGAGACCAGATGTCTCTGAGAAAAGATACTGTTGGGATGTGTTGACCTGTGTTTGCTGAGTGGGCTTTAGCGGACTTAGGCATTCTTTGGCTATAAGGAGTGATAACTGGAACTTTTGCATGGATTTGCTGAATCTTGGAGAACTGCAAGTGTCAATCCCTATCCTTCCCCTTCAACAGTCTGTTTCGTTCCCACTTGTCCATCTGCTACAGAAAATCGGTGTTTTTTTACAAAAATAAAGAGACATACTACTATCAATGGTGAGTCACTGACTGCTCTGTACTATTCCCAGGTGTGCATCTGTGGTGCCACTCATTTCAAATTAATTGTTGGCCTCAGAGGACATCTGTGTAAGAAGACCCCCTACCAGTCTGTGTAAGTATTACTTGAATCAGGACAGTTTGCTCCCATCTTTACTCGCATCTTAGACACTGGAAACAAATATGACTATTCAGTAAATTCATCACCTCCTCCATTCCCTACCTGCGGGGGAAGAGCAGCAAAACAACTATGCATTGCCGTTCCCTGTGGGTGGGACTGTGAGGTCAGAGTAAGCCTACAGTCATCAGAAAACCACCATCGCTCCCAAAGCTCCCGGGGTATTTAGTCTAGAAGGTGTCAGGACCTGAGTATGGTCTAACTCCCCAGGCTATATATATTTTACAGGATTTTTGCTTGGGTAATCTCATCCACATGATTTCCATCCATGTCTATGAATTTTCTGCATTAAAAAACCCTTAAGTATTGAACAGAAAGGGTTGATATGTATTTTCATTCTCTATGTCAGAATATACAAACATAAATGTATATTTTCATATCCTCACAGGGCTGCAGAGAAGAACATAATTTTGCAAACAGCATAACTCAGCAGAGAATCAACCTTAAGCTCCCTGAAGGACCTTTTTGATTTTACTTGAAAAAGAAAAAAAAATGTTTGAAACCCAAATATATGAAGTCACACAGACATTTAACTGTCAGCATTAATGAAAACTTACTTGTATCCCTTGTCTTCACTAGGAGAAGAATTATGTCCTTACCCTGCAGTCACTAATGTGGTAACTACTTACGATGTAGCATCCTAGTGCAGATGATAGACAGCTATAGCTTTAAAGCAGGTTAGCAGACCAGGAAAGATGCAGACGACTCCTGCTATTTACCCTCTGCTGACAGTAAATGCCATTAGTCAACTTATTTGCTACAGATTAGGTAGCAAGTTAGGCAAGATTGTGGAATTACTGTATTTATTTTCCAAAGATAATACATCTTTGTGGTATGTCTATAATTCAGCTTAATTCTGGTACAGACAGAAAGTTTGTTCACAGTCCTGTTTATTCATGTGCCCTGCAAAAAATGACGCGCATGACTAAAAATTCAGATGCAGATAGATCTGAAAAGGGGAAAAAATCCCAAATAGTATTTTCTTGGTACATGAGTTGTAAACTTAGTTGTTGCCATTATGATAGAAAAATAAACCTAGAGATGGTGAAGTCTGCTTGATAGATGCAGTGGACTTAAAAAAGACTACACAAAATGTTAAGTAAAAAGCATCCAAATACATAATTCTATGAACAAATGCTAAAGCTACAAGAGAAGATTTAAGACTACATCCTTGCGGATTGGGGAAGATATTATTTTCAGTTCCTGCTCCTGACACAGATTTGACATTTGTTTGCAAAAAGGAACTGCATGTTATACATTCCATCTACCAAAAGCCTAACCCCATAAAGCCCTCTGAAATCTTCACCATCCTCAGGCTTTTACAAAAGGTTGTGAAGTTCCAGCACAAGTAAGAGCAGTCTTCGATTCCTGATATTCATTCTGTGGGCACAGATATCAAAACAAAGCCTGAAAAAATCAGAATGATAAGTTGATTCCTTGCACACTTGCTCTCTAGAATGCAGTATATGAAAATTTCCTCCTCAGTCCTTTTGTAAGAAAGAACAGTTAAAGTATCATCTAGGACAGTTGCTGTTATGTGTGAAAAATAATCCTAAACTCAATTTTGATGGACTGGATTTTTCAGAGGTACTCTAGAATTTCTTCAGCTGAAGCCAAAAGAAACTGTCAAGCTGTAGGCAATGCTAAGTTGTGCAAGCAGATCTGGATACCAGAGAGAAAGGGTCTGTCCAATTCATATGTAATTAATAAATAACCCACTCCCTATACTCCCACCTGAATTTCATGTCTATGTAAACTTGTCAACTGGGAAACAAATGATGAATAATTCAGAAGACCTTCCCTTCCTTCTCCTGATTTATTAACCCATTTTCAAAGTATAATTTGATCAAGCTAATAGCCACAGACTTCCTAAACTGACTCTGTCTGCATTAATTCTGTCTTCATGGTCATAGTCCTACAATTACAGTCCCATTTAATAGCAATTGATTAAGATACAACAACAGGCACCTGCAAGTCAAACGAGAGCTCAGCAACATTGTTTGATACTTGGAATCTGTTCTCTGCAAGTGAGAAATTAATCTTATTTAATCTGGGCTGTTGTCCTGAAGCTAGTTCCTCTTCAAGTCCTGAAACACTTGCACCACAATAGCTACTGACTGATGTTTATTCATGTAGTTTTATGACAAAACACATACCCACCCGTTAGGCTACCCGTTGAACTGTGTGGGCAAGCAGGTGCTGAATTGGGGTACTCTTTACAGGACAACACAAACCCATGAGCTGGATTTGAGGGTATCCCAGGCTTTGGCATCCTCCAGCTCCTTCCCACTATTCTTCCAATGTCCCTTAAACATCTTCCCATACTAGAATCCTGTCTTTGGCCCAGAACTCGCAAGCGGGTGTTTCCAGTGCTGTGGTGCACAGAGTGGATTTTTTCAGGCTATGTAAGCCTGTATTATCAGCTTGAAAGACACAAACCTGGATGCCACCTGCTGAAGCAAAATTTAGAAGGAAGATTTCCCCTTTACTCCTCATGCCTTAGCAATCCTAATTCAAACTAATTCATGCTCATAGCAGTTAATGTGCAGCACCTTTTATAATGTTACTCCATAATCCTCAGGTTACTAGGAACCTGTCCAAATAGCTGTGGCATGACTAGCAGATAATGCCCCAGGAAGCTCACATGGGGGCTGGTGTGAGATTGCTGCCATACACTCACTGGCAAATCTTACAGCTTGTCACAACAGAATCAAACTGATGTGGCTTTGCTGTTGTTCACAAATTTTTCATGCTTCCACAGCTTGGAAAAGCTCTGAAGAGCTCTTTTGGCACTGACTCCGTCAGGATGTGGAGTCCAGGTGATAACAGCACACTGGTTTGCATTTACTTCATGTTGGCACCTAGCGGGGAAGAAATGTGACTTGCTGTTGTTCAATGCATCCAACAAAACAGAGAGAGGAAAGAGAGGAGCATTCCAAATGCACTTGGATTTGGCTAATGTTGTCCTGAATTTCAAAGCTCTTTAATGTCATAGAGCATAACCAACACCGAAAGGGAAAGCTGACAGATAACTACAGCACAACGACATTCTCCATATGCACGTCTACTCCACAAGCTACTCGGGAAGAAAGAAACCACTGGGATCAGGCTGCTGAGGCTGCTTTTCCATTGTTTGACTTCTGCTTGTAACTATCCATCAATTCACTACCAGACACACCATTGCCCCACTGTCCTGCTTACCTCCACACCCAGATTGCTCAGCACCGGCTTAGCTGGCGTGAGGCTGAATAATAATTTGCTGCAAAGCAATTTGGGAAAGATATGCTGACAGACTGAATATATACTTACCCTGGGTGAGATTTTGTTCTATTTCTACTTTCCAATTAATTTTGCCTGGCTTAGAATTCTTAAAATATCTCCAAATGGATACTGCTTTAGTGGAAATTCAGTGTCTTCAGTGCCCACGCTGGACAACAGCAATAACAAAGAGATTAGGAAGAGTTTCTCATGCTTTAAGGTAGTGGGAGGGACCAGATGCTGTCTTGAAGGCCTTTTGCTGAACAACTGCCTTCCATATCCATAAGCAAGTCACAGTTCAGACATAATGCTTGTAGATAACACCTTTACATTTGTTTATCACTCCTGCCACTTAAAGGCTCGAATAAGCCTTTACATTTCATGAATAGTGATTAGTTCAGCATCATTGCCTCTTTTTTCCTCCTGCTGAGGAAACTTGAGATTACAGGAATTACTCACACCTCAAGAACAGGGGACAGCGTAAGATACTTATGATTAAAACTTTAGGTCAGAATGTCCAGTTTATACAGGCACACAAGTATCCATGACACAAAGAATAGTAATCCATACAACAGGTATGCAAGGCAAAGAAGAGTCTGTTGTGGGTAGATGTGTGACTGTAGCTTTCTCCTACTCTATGTTTCACTCATGATCCAGCTCTGAACCCGAGAACAGGCAGAAGAGCCACACAGTAAATCACAGCAACGAATCACAGCAGAGCGCTAGGGATGTTCATGTGACGTAAAAGAACAAATCTGGAGACCAGTTGCACATCAGACAAAAAGGTAAAGAAAAGCAGGACCTATAGAAGGACTAAATCATTGGTTTTGTTTTCTACAATAAAAAATAATAGCTCACCATAAATTGAACAGTTCCAAGAAAAGGCTCACTAAGTTGGAATTCAGGCTACTGGACGAGAAGCTGTAACGTGCTTCCTTTCTAACTGGCTGGTCAAAGAGGTCCATGAAGTATGGGACTAATCTTGTATGGAATACAGTAATGGTCAGAAGGGATTAGCAATTCCAGCAGCTGGAGGTACCATATAGCACTTTAGTTTCCTGCCAAGCTAAAATCACAATAGCTCATGATGGCAAAATGGCACTAAAATATGATGTTGTTGTTTCTAAGGAACTTTGAAAGAAAGGTGTTGTCTATGTGCTAGAACTGTCACATGCAATGACCATGTCAGTAACCCATTCAATTATGAGAAGCTTATGCTATGGTAGCATCACTCATAGAACCAGTACCTTCTCAAAGAAATCAGATGCTGCCGTGTCAGTCTCAGAGGCAAAGACATTGGCAAAATCAATTGCTCTCTTAGTGGTAGAGCTGATCTTTTTGGTCCGGTGTTTGGATTTTAACAACGCTTGACACATCATTCACCACAATTAACTTCACAAACCTGTGTATGTTTCCTCGACAGGGATAAACCAGACTCAGATTCCCAGACTCAGATTCCCAGACTCAGATTCCCAGACTGGGAATGAATGGTGTGATCGCCAGGGCTAGTCATTGTTGAAAGACAAGCAGTTCCTTGCATTGAGGTCAGGTACAGCAAATGCAACTGAGCTGTACCCAGTTTGTCTCTGTGCATGTTCCATGTGCTGCTGCTTCCATTTTCCTTTGCATATCACTGTGTCAACCATTTAAGAAAGAACAAGGAAACTGATTGCAAGAACTTATCTAAATAAAATCTTTACATTCTTAAATTTACATTCTCTGTGAATGTAATTTAAAGGTAAAATGAGGAGAAGCCAACCAGCTTTCCCTGGACTGTGATCACATAGATTGACTTCAGCGTTATTGAGGCAGGAAGACCTGTGAGTTGATAGGTTTTGTCTGTTTTCTGAAGATTTTGTCTTTGTGGGTGTATAAATTCTCTCAATTGTTTCCTTCAAGGAAAGACAAACATGACAAACAAATGTCTCCATGGCCAGGAAGCAGCGAGAGCCGTTGCCTGTCTCTCAGGTGATTAGATCCAGCTGTACCAGGTTTTCACTTCCCAAGGTATCATCTTTCAGCAGTAGTCATCATTTGTTTTTGTGGGGTTTTTTTAGTAGACCAATCTGTAAATAAATGCAGTCCTCCTCTGGGGAAGGCTGTTTATTCTTTCTTGTGAGTCTGAAAGATCTTTCATTCAGCATTATAAAGTATGTGAGACCATTCCATAGAATAAAAGTTTGGACTCAATTTCACCAGACAGCTGGGGAAGGCATGTTTTAGGCAATTTCAATGTTAAACACTGCCTCTTTATTTAATACTGCAGGTTTAAAACTCATAATAGAACATCAGACAAAATAAACTAATGCCTAGTGAAATGTCTATATGAGATTATCGCATCCTCAAGTGACCATAGCCTGTTCTTTGTCATTCTCACCTACAACCATCCTCTGTTGTGCTGAAGAAGCCTTGCAGCTCTTCTCTCTGCCGACTTTTTTGCCATTCAGCAGTCTTTTGAACAACCCTCAGCAGAGCTTTGCAGCTTAATGAACTATCTCAGGTTTGCAGAAATCCAATCAAATCGATGTTGGAACTTGGTCTGAAGAATAGGACTGGGAGTGAGGAAATCAGAGGTTTTTCCCTTTTCAATCACAGGCAACCCATTTCACGATATAACATGCCTGGTAACAGAAACTACAATACACAAAGCTAACTGCATGCCTGAGTTGTCTGGGTACCCATGCTAGTTTGGAGTGTCTCAGAACTTCATAGAAGTATACTAGAACTTCTTTTCAGCCATTTTCTTCCCAAGTCCCTCTAGTCCAACATTATTCCTTGAGTATATGTCAATAAATCCATCAACTCTCAATTGACAGTAATGTTTTTAGGCACAAATCAGTAATTATTTTTAGTACGAGCCTAGATGAAGGATGAAAGGAGTTTATACAAACCACTTCACATTCCCTCTTTGTCTCCTAGGGTAGTCCTTCATCTTTTTCTGGGTTTAGGGTTTTTTTGGTGGTTTTTTTCTGTGGTAAGTGGCTGGCACAGGCTCTCTCTGGCTCTCTTTATCTATTGAGAAATGTATAATTAGAGTTCTTTAAGATTTTTAGCATTTCTAGAGGGAATTAGTTCTTTACAGAAGAAGGGTTTTCTCCATTGTGGGATTCATACCATAATTAGACAAAATGATGGGCTAAGTCCCAGTGGAAAAAACGCACTGTAATTGGTGTTCATTTTTGTAACATAAACCCATGGAGATCATGCTGATTCCTCCTATTGTAGCCACTTCTGAAGCACAGCGTTCAATTTAAAACTGATGTATCATTATTATTTAGTACCCACAAGTATCCTCAAGGCTTTATCCATCCAAGAAGTCTGACGTGAACCTTCTTCCTCTGAGAAAAATAAAATGCCCCAAAGAAAATTTAACATCAGTGGCATTTGCATTGTCTAGTGTCAGAAGCAACAGATTACAGCCAGCCGTGCTCTTCCTTGTTCAGGCATCCTTGAACTTAAGTCAGAAAAAAAACACTTGGCATGGCACAAATCATATCTGTACATCAAAGACACACAAAAGAATTTCTTCAACCTACACAGTACATAGGCCAAGAAAATAGCTAATTACAATCATAGAACAGAGGTACCAACCACAAAAGACAGATCTCACTGAGTACAAGCAATATGTGGCAAGACTTTGTGAAAAAGAAATAAAAATATTTACATGGGTTTATTGCATCTGACAAATCATTAATGAGGATGGGTGTTATTAAGAATTAACCAAATTTTTGTAATTAATTTTTAAATGAAAAATACCAGTCTCACATTTTTTTTGCTATTGTTTTGCTGATTTCAGAAATCCAGGATGCTCACAATTAAGCCAAATAGTTAACTTCACCTTCATCACAAATGTATTTTTATAGAGGAACAATGCAGTACTCTGTGTATATGCAATTCTTCTAGCTAATTAGCACCTTGGGGTAGGTCGTTCATAAACAGAAAACAGTAAGGGACCTGCAATATATCCCAGCAGTACCTTGTGTAATATCAGTCTCAGAATCAACGAAGATTTCACTTAAATCCTCACCAAGTCACTGCCTCACAAAATAAAAAATAAAATTCCATGTCCAGAGAAACCAAAGAGAATGATTTTGCCTATTGTGACAGAAATCTAAGGCCCTGGAGGGAAATGGGACACTGTCTGCTTCAGAAGACGCTTCCTTTTGATCTTAGACATGAATCATTTATTCAGTATCAAAGCTCGCTGCATTCAGAAAAATTAACTTATTTCACTAGTTATGCCAGAAGTGTCATCATATTGACTGTGGGTGCTGCCAGGCAATTATATCCCTTTGATAAAGGACAGAAAAGGAACATTATTTGCTTCATGGCAAAGGCACTGGGTCAAGTTCAACACTGTCTGATAGCAACCTGATGCTGTTCTATACCACGGTTGCCCAGCAGCCTGCAAGTGTCCTCAGTCCAATTTCTGATAGCCAACTGCCCTTATCTGCAATGAAAGCTCAGAGCCATTACCAAAAGGATTAGAAATAGACCATGCTGTGAAGCATGAAGAATTTTCTCAGCCTTCGTAGTTCCACCTCCCAAGCAAGGCAAAGGAAAGCTGACCTGTCTGTATGTCTGACAAGTATGTTTCACCTTGCTTTTGGATTGATTAAAGACCTCAGTCTACCCTCAGCTGTCAGCCCAATCTGTGATACACTTAAAATATCAGACAAACCAAAACCAAAGCCCTTCACTTGGACTGATTTAACCATGAATCATCATTTTAATATGGCACAGTGACAAGAACAGTGCTTTGCACTGTTATATTGGTATATATTGGTATACAAAGCCTTATGTAAATGAACAGTCACATTTAGTATCTAAACATCTCTGAGTTTCATCGGGGAAAAGGAAAGGTAGTATTACTGTAGATGGAAGTACAGGTGGCCATGCATAAGTATGCTACAGGGTGAAGCAAACAGGACTATCGTGAGTTCAGCAAAGTTTTCTCTAGGGACAAGATAATGTAAAACAGTCTTGTTTTGACATTAGTGCATGCAGCAGTAATGACTCTCCCAAACGTAACACTGAGCTCTGTTTTAGATCTAAGTCAGTTAAATTACACTGAGGATGAATCTGGTCCAATATTTCTAAGCGAGTTCGAGCAAGATTATTTATTTTATACAGATTAATGTTATCCTGGAATTATGATGCAAAAAATCCTGAGAGAAGATTCTCAATTATATGTTGATACCTAAATAAGAGTATGTATTTGTAAAGTGCACAGGCACACACACTCAAAACAGTTTTCCAGTTGTAAACATGACTATATATCTCTCTCACACATCTCTCTGCATACATCATTAGGACATTAAAGAATAAAAGCCACAATTTTTTATCTTCACATCTTTGTGAATTTCACTGCATAATATTAACCTTCTGGTTTGCCTCTGCATAAAATATTGCTAGCATTTCTGGCAGTAAAAATGCAACCATAAACAGGAAATGCACGCAAAGAAAGATATTTCTGGTATTGATTCTTAGTATGATTCACTGCTATACAAACATGCAAACAAAAAAAATGGTGGCCCAGACAGAGCTCCAAGTTGAGCTGAGTGGTTTTGGCAAGTATCTAGCAGCTACTTTGATCCCTAATGTCTAATGGAAACTGGACTGCCTGTAAATAATAAGCTATCATTAAAACAAACAAAAAGGAGAGATAAATCAATCACGACTCCGTCAGTGCTGCTGCACCCCTGCTGCTGTTGCAAAGGCTTGGGAATGATGCAGAGGGTACAGTTCCTCTGAACAAGACTTGCTGGAAACAGGCGGACTTGGTGCACAGAACATCATTTGATCTTCAAGGCCTTGTTGGCTATCTCTGTTCGTCGGCTGGGAAGTGAACCTCACATGCTTTCTCTACTTCACTTGGGTTTTGAGAGCCAGATTGAGAAGAAAAAACAGGCATCGCAAATGTAAAGATGCTAATACTATGCTGAAAAGACAGACCAAAAAGGTGCCTGTGTGCTCGATGCCTTTTGATGCCCTGATGCCACTGACTGTGTATGCCCAATACCCGTGCTCTTCTGCTTTCTTTTCAGGCAGAATTGGAGTAGCTTTTCATTAATTGTAGGATATATGCAGCTAAACTACATACTTCCAAAATCCATTTACTTAATCAGCAGGCTGACTTGGGTGTCCCTGAAGACTTCTGAAGAGCAATTCAAAATACCCACATAAACTACTGCTGCCGAGCACCAGCTATTGCAAAACAACAGGCAAACAGACTGGGTTCATAGATCACCTCCTTACCTATTTTTATGCTGCACAAAGCAAAGAGAGATATTTGTATGTACTCGTATACTTGGGACCAGCTGGGAAAAGGGAGGAACTCTGCTCACTTGGAGCTCCTTCCTAAAGATCTAAAACTGTTGGTCTACTTAAGCCTAATATTCAAATTTCCTTCAAAAATGCACATCAAAAAGAATAACTGAAACATGAAGTCTAGCTCAGTGCTGTAAAAATGCATGCGAGGCCACCTCAGGATTTGATTACATGTGCACCAGCACAAGCTGCCTTCAGAGAACAAAGCTCAATTGATTTCAGGGAATCTGATTTGCCTGGATGAAAATGAATTTTTAATAGATTTGGTTGTCAGAGGGATTATGCAGGAATATGAAATGGCAGGGCACTCACACAGTGGATTGCTATGGAGGTGTTTGCTGGTGGCTAGCAGGCAGGAACAGTGGCGTGTGTTTTCCACAGACAGCACAGAGTAGTGCCAGGCTGTCACAGGCGGAGGTTCCCTGGGGAGCCAAAGGGACCAGTTGCCAGGAGACATCACCATACCCAGCCTTCGCAGTCAGGATAACATTCCTTGCAACAGACCTCAGACTCCCTCCTACGTCTGCATACCGGCCTGTTTTGCAATCATTCTTCAAATTATTTCCTTTACAATCTCCCAAATATCCCCAACACTTAAAGAAATTACCAGCTTTGAGAAATTTTATTTGATATGAAGCTCATTTTTCTGGTTCTTTAATGAAAGCATTGATCCTTGACAGAAACCTAGCAGGGGCATCAAGCATCAGTAAAGATTCAGTTCAACAGCTGGTACAAATCAGTTGAGCCATGCTCCTTGTAACACAGGTTTAAACACAGTATGTGCTATATCTCAGGGTAGAGGGGATATAGCACATGGGCAGGGCGAAGACCAGCAGCACTTTCATAAATTAGTAATTGCTGAGCTTCCAGAAATCAGGTCTCAAAGAATCATGACATTCTTTAAATGCAAAGCAAAAGAGAAGTAATAAAAAGATACATAGTTATATAATAAATATTATTTATGCGTTAGTCTTCAGAGACTTAAGATTCAGTGAGTCGTTTTTCGGTACCCTCTTCAGAAGTGTAAGGCCTTAAAAATCACAATTATGTAATTCCAGAACCTGAGACTTCAAGGCACGCCACCAAATATTGCAAAATTCAGAAAAAATCCATGAGACCTGTCAGATCATGGACTGATACAACACTCATTCCAGCTAAGCCACAGCCTCCCCTTCCACATCAAATGTGAAATACTTAGTGGACATAGCTCCTCCGTGCTGCTTCAGCACATCTTCTGCTAGTCAGCCCTGAAGAAGAGGTGACCCCACATCCCCTTTGCTGTCTCCAGTCAGTCTGAGCCTTTGTGTATCTGTAGGCTATCTGACAATCCCCACGGCCAAATAACAAGCCCACAAAGAGGCAATTCAAAGGGTATAGAAATGTTGTGATGAAATATTTCAAAGTATACTATTTAAATTTGCCTGACAAATGTTCCTCTGTTATTTTCCCAGACCAAGCACCTCTGAATCATGGTAATATGAAGAAATCATTCTGCAAAATATTCTCCATCTAATTTTCACAGTTCCCTACAGTGAAACAGAAATATCATCCCTCATAGGTACACCACTACATCTAAATGAGAGAGGAAAAGGAAGTGAACATTTTTTCAGTTCAAATTTATATCAAGCCAACTAGAAATAGAAGTAAGACTGTCTTTACTCATTTTGCAAATTCTTGAGAGTGCCTTACTTCATAGGAACTTGAGTGATGAATGGATGGCTGAAAGCAAGGTCACAGCTCAGGTACAATGGCAACCACTGTAAACCCATTATAACTGCAGAATGGATGCGTAGACTTATTTCACCATGATGGCAAGTTTCTTTTTCAATTTTGGCAGAGTAAGAGCATGCACGTGGTGAGTTATAGTGCTTTAGTTACTAATGAGCAGTAATTTCCTAAACTACTCTAATTAAACTAATATAAAATAATGATATAAACAGGAAAACACTCCAATATATTTAAATTATATCTTCCTAACTTAAAAAAAAATTACAATAATTTAATTATCCTATCCTTACCTTTTCTCAGAAAGATTTACACATGTGCTGACCCTCATTTGACACACCTGAAAAATTTAGCATCCTTCTTTTTATCCTAAAATCTGACTTCCTATCCATCAGTTGTCAGGGCCTTCACTGCAATAATAGGTCTTAATTGCCCTGACCAGCCTCAGCTGGGGCTTCCACCCACACCCTCTGACAGGGACTTCATTTAAGCTCAGGCTTTAAGTAGAATCATAGAATGCTTTGGAAGGGACCTTAAAGCATATCTAGTTCCAACTCCCTGCCATAGGCAGGGACATGCTCCAGGAGCCTAAAGCCCCATCAAACCTGGCCTTGAACACTTCCAGGGATGAGGCATCTACAGCTTCTTTGGGCAACCTGTGCCAGTGCCTCACAACCCTCACAGGGAAGAATTTCTTCCTCATATTTGATCTAAATCTCCCCTCCTTCAGCTTCAGGCCATTCCCCCTTGTCCTGTCACTCCCTGCCCCTGTAAGCAGTCCCTCTCCAGCTTTCTTGTAGGCCCCTTTAGGTACTGGAAGGCTGCTTGTAAGGTCTCCCTGAAGCCTTCTCTTCTCCAGGCTGAACAACCCCAGCTCCCTCAGTCTGTCCTCACGGGAGAGGTGCTCCAGCCCTCTGAGCATCTTTGTGGCCTCCTCTGGACCTGCTCCAACAGGTTCATGTCTCTTTTTATGCTGGGAGGACAGAAACAGAGGTGAGTTGTAGGTGTCCTTACTGTCAGTTCTGCTCCTGAGTTGCTGTTTGGGTTTCCTGGATTGACCTTGCAGATGGTTTATTACCTTGTCTTTGCCCAATGGTCACCAGGCTGCTGGACCTGCTGCTGTTCCGCTTGCTTTTCTCTGGTGTGGTCAGACTGCGTCCTGTTGGTGAGGTCTTTGCCTGGCTTGCGTTGTGGTTACCCAGCTCCTGGCTTCTTTGTCCTGAGGGAGAGCAAGGTGAGGCTGGTCAGGACCACTAAGGCCCTGTGCACTCAGGACTCTGATATTGTTTTGCTCTACAGCATGTTTCCCGAGATAAAGTGCCTTCTTCCCCCGGCCATGTCTGCTGTCAGCACCATTTGCTTTAATCAAAAAATAAATACATTTCAGTGTGGCTCATTATGCTAAATGAAAGCAACAAGGGGCTAATGAGCATTGTGAATGAGCCATTAATATGGCAATCAGAGGTATCCTCAAGATAGCTACATCTTTTCTGCATCTTTCTGGGAACACTCAGTAGCATAATAGAGATGTGACCCCAACTATTAAATTTAATTCAGGGAATAAACAGATTTAGATGTCTAACTTGAGTAGGTTTTTTGTAGAATTGTACATTGTGTTACACTTGCAGTTAAGAAAGAAAACTGCTAGTCCAGTTTGTGCAACCGCTAAGTGGTTATTCTTAGCCTTCAGTGGACAAAATGATTGTGTTAACAGATTTAATATTTGAATTTTTTTGAAACTGTTATCCCTCTCCCCACTCCCCCCAAGTTTTTGTCACTAAGGGGAAATGTACCTGAAATAATAAATTTACTGGTGGCTTCATATTTGCCATTGAATTAATGTGGTTTAGCACTGAACAGCATTATTATTTTTCAGAAAGGGCCTTCATCTCCAGCTGGACTTCCTGCCTCTTGGGTCTTAGGATCACATTCCACAGGGAACTGACTTGCTTTTGCTCAAGGGAGTACTTTTCCTCAGTCCTCATAAGAAGGTAGTAAGACCAGCCTGAAACAGCATCAGAAAGAGGTGCGCTTAGGAAAAGGGCAACAGGGAGGAGGGGATAACTACCTGTACTCAGTGATACTGAGAATGTATCTCTCAAAAGGCCAAGGGAAGGAGGGTAGGCAAAACATCTATGCAATGCCTTTAAAACTACAGAGAAGATTTTTAAGACTCAATTCTTTGCACATTAATATAATTACCTCCACAGAAAGCTTCAAAGGAGATAAATTGGCAAACATTGCCTTGCAGGTGGAGAAATAGAAAAGATGATCACCTGCCTGAGATGCTAACACTGGGCAAAGTGAGGAAAAGAAACCAGGAGGATACAGCTCCTAGCTTTGATCTCCATCTCACTTTAGGGTTCTCCCTCAGTTGCAGTCTCAGCTCCTGTGACAGGTTCATCTATGCAGGCCAAATAATTTTTATGTCTGACTTTCTGGGATCAACTAAGAACCAGCAAACAGCAGTTACTATTGGAGTTTCCAGCATTTCTGGGATTTTTTGGGGAGTGGACACAGCCAGAATGAGTAAAGTTCCCTAAACAAAGCACAGAATGCAGAGTCCAAACTATATTTGACTCTCTTCATTCCATCCCCCATGTTCACCAATCCCTGTGGTACCAGTGGAAGGATATCCGCATGGCCAAACCCCTGAAGCTCACCCACTGATAGAAATCTGCACATTCTTCCCCTGTCTTCAGTCATGTGAACTTGTCTCTCATGCGTGCGCTCGGCGATGCTCTGACCAGAGCGAAGCATGTCCCTCAGCGAGGCCCAGTGCTCAGGGGATGCATCAGTCCCCCTCACGCTTGGGCTGCCATTACAGGACTCGCTGCAGCACTGCTTCAGGCAACAACTGTCTGAAACATCAGTCTCTCCTCCAAAGCACGACAGCACCTCATTTGCTACTATCCTTTTATGATGTTATTCCCACTAAGCGCCGTGGGAGTTTTCGGCCCGGACTAGGTAAACTCAGGACTACACAGCGCGCGTGGAAGAGGGCCTGCCCTCCCGGTCGCGCGCAGACCCGCCCCCTCAGGCCGGCAGCCATTTTGGGAAGCGCTGCGGCGAGCGAGCGGTGCGCGGCGCCCTCTGGCGGCTCCCGGCCCGCAGATCAGCTACGAGCGGGCGGTCGCCGGCCATGAAGTCCGTCTTCGTCACCGTGGGCACCACCAGCTTCGACGACTTGATCGCGACAATCTGCTCCCCGGCGGCCCTGCAGGTGAGGCGGCGGAGAGCCCGGCTCCGCCGGCAGCCGTCACGGGCCTCCGCGGCCTGCACGCAGCGCCTCACTCGGGCGCCTGCGCGCTGGGAGCTGTCCCACCCTCCTCCCGCCGCGTCCCGCCAGTGACTGCCGGCGGTGTCTGAGAGGGCGGGAGACGGGGCTGTGGTGAGTGGGCTCAAGCGGCGGTGGAGGAGGAGGCGGCGGCATGGTCTGTGGCGTGGGGGGGTGCGGGAGAGACAGCAGCGGTCGCCGGGCCGGGTTAAGTGGGAGCAGGGCCAGGCGTGCTGGTGTCGGAGCTGGGTACACACACGCACCCCCCCCCCCATCCCACCCTCCCTCCGCCGCAGGTGCTGCAGAACCGCGGCTACGAGAAGCTGGTGCTGCAGGTCGGACGGGGCGCGCTGAAGCCGGCGCTGCGCAGGAGCCCGGCCTTGGCGGTGGAAGCCTTCCGCTTCAAGGACTCGCTGGGTGAGGACCTGCGGAGGGCGGACCTGGTCATCAGCCACGCAGGTAAAGAGCGCCCCATTTGTTTGCCTGTAATCCTGGGGGCAGGAGTGGAGGTCGGTTGGATGAAGTCTGCTTCTCTACAGCTTGGGGTGAGCTGGCAGTGAATATTCAGGTCCACAGCTAGAGCTGAGCGGTTAAATGTTCACTGTCAGAAGTCTCCCATGTTTCAAGAGGAAGTAGGGTGGTATTTCATCTGTCAAGGATAAAACTCATCCTGTTTTCTGTTTTTCCTGTAGGTGCAGGTAGCTGTCTGGAGACTCTAGAGAAAGGAAAACCACTAATAGTAGTAATAAATGAAAAGCTGATGAACAACCATCAGCTTGAACTGGCAAAACAGCTCGATAGAGATGGGCACGTCTTCTGCTGTAATTGCAGGTATGGAGCTGCTGTGGCTGTCCTGACTGAACAAGCAGTGTTCAGCACCATCGCTCAGTGTGTTACTGCAGAATTGAGAATGTCACGAGGAAATTTACATCCTGCTCTGTAACAACCACTTGTTTGCAAGATAGGCTTTCCATAGTGTATAGGTTATCATTAGGTGCTATTTTACCAAACTTATAAAGCCTTTTGACCACAACTCTTTTTTTTTTTTTTTCTTTTTTTTTTTGAGGGCACATGTATTCAGCTTGAAAGAAGAACAATTTAAACCAAATAAAGTGGTTGAATTTGGAACAGTCAGGTAGCATCCTAGAGGCACCTAACAGCTTCTGTCTTTCTCTGCTCTTTCTCACTAGCTGGATTCCTTTTTGAAGTCTAGAAATAATACAACCATCAGTTTGTAACTATGAGCCATAAGGAATAAATTGCTTCCTGCAGTCTTAGGACTCCATTTCATCATTTTACTCTGTGGATTTTCCTGTACAGATGTACTGACATAACAAAATTGAAAGTACCTGGAGTATTTAGAACAAAACATAAGCGTGGCCTGACTGGTGTGGATCAGGAGTCCAAGTAGCTCAATATACTATCTGCAGTGGCCATGTGCAGATGTCCAGCCAAAAGCAGAAATGGCAAGAACATATGGTACTTCCTTGTCTTACTCTCCCTCTTCTGCTCTTAAGTACTTTGATTCAGGGGGATTCCTACATCAGATGCTGTCTGGCTAGTAACTTTCAGTACCTCTGTCTTCTAAGTACTTATTCAGGCTGCCCTTTACCCAAACTTACTGAATCCACCACATCCTCTGACATGGAGTTTCACTACTGCCTGTCACTTTAGGGAAAAACAAACCACCAAACAAACACACCTCCCCCCCCAAACCCACCAACAACTAAAAGCCCAGCTTCTTCTGTTTGTTTGCATTCATCCTGGCTCCTGTTAACTTTTTTCGCTCTCTTGTTTTGACTATATCTTACTTTTTTCTCTTATGATTGATTGCACTCTATAAATAACAGATGACCTCTAAATGGGAGGCAAAGGAAATGCAACTCCCATTATTTCATCTGCACCTTGTTCCCTTTGTGTGCTTCAGAAGAGCCTTCTGAAAAGACTAGCCCTGTCATTCATTATATTGGGCAAGTTTCTTAAATTATTACCTCAGTGCTTCTGAGAGCTTTGGAGACAGGAAGGAATTTTAATTTCTTTTTCTTGACTAGTGCCTAGCATTTCAGCCTTATTTACAGTCTGATAATAGCAAGCCAACAGATTGATTTAGCTGTTCTTTTGGCAGTGTGCTAAGTGGAGAGCTAGGCCGTGTGTTTGCATAGGATGAATTTCCTGGTGCGGTTTATGGTGAAGATCCTCAGATCTCATTCAGTCTCCCACCATGGCAACCACAGAAGATGAAGAAGGTAGAGCTGAGGTTGTCTGTCCAGCGCTGTGGTAGAGGTGGAGGTGTGTTCTCAGCAATGCTGCCTATGAGCCAGTGATGGTTGGGGACCCCTGGTTTGTGGGGCCTCTTCCAGTATGTGTCCTTATTTTTGTTCTGTGCTAAAGAATTCTGTATGTATGAATAGAAAGAAAATCTTGTGAAGAAAAAATTTGTTTGGGATGGATTTTTTTTTTTTTAATTTTTGGGTTTGGTCTATTTTTACAGCACTCTTGTGGAGACACTGCAGTTGATGGACTTGTCAACTTTGAAACCTTTTCCTCCTGGACAGCCAGAAAAGTTTGCTTCGTTCTTGGATAAAGTTGTTGGGTTTCAATAAACAATACAGAAGAATAAAAATGCCAGAATAAAACCTTTCTCTTTTCCTGGTGAGGCCTTCCATACTTTACAGTCCACCAACTGGGACAAGCCCTCAAAGAAAACATCTGTTAAATTAACTGACATTAAATGGTTTCCTATTTAGTGCCAGTTTAAAGTCATCGAACACAGTGCCAACAAGGGGGGCCAAAGTATGAATTGTCTTGTTTCTCGGACAGGCAGATGTTTACATCACGAAATCTGCACCGAGTTGGTAATTCCAGTGAGGAGGACAAGCTGAATTACTGCTTAACAGGCACAGCAAATACATTGTGGTCTATTCACCATATTTGCCTAGTTCTAGAGGAAATAAGTTGTCCTTGTTCCTGTGACATTCTTCAGCTCTCGTTCCGTGTGTTTACAGAAGCACTGAAAAGAGAATTTAAAAAGTGAGAGGTTGAAGCCTCTCTGAAAGGGGCATGCGGTCAATCTGGGTGGGAAAAATCCAGAGCTGCAAACCTGCTGCCAAACTGTCCACCAACTGTTTTTTTGGCGATTTACTCCCAAGTAAAAGATGGCCTGTGGGAGAGGACTGCCGTTGGCGATACTATCAATCCGCTTGCATGCTGTTACCCTGTTGTTGCTTACTTTGGACTTCATCAAGTGAACCGTGTCTGATGCCGACTGGAGCTTCCCTTTGAAAGTACTGAAATTGTCAACTGTGTTGATGCTACCATCAATTTGTTTAAGTAAATATTTTGAAAAACACGGGTTTAAACTTTGAAATGTTCATGCAGGCTCTTTGGTCTGTAGTACTGTAGAAGTGCATAGTTGGTGCTAATTGCCCTTCCTGCAAGTACATTATTTGTTTGGGGAAGGTTTGTTGTTGTTGCTTAAACCAAGAAAAACTCCTGAATGGCTGCATGTCTTGAGTGCAGTTTGTACTATCAAGTTAAATGTACCTAGAGGCATTTGCCTCATCAAATCAAGCACAAGGGCTACACATGGAATCAGTCATGCAACACAGTTGTGCATGAGTGATCTTTGTCGATCCCCAAAGTTTTACTCAAATACTTTATTGGGAGCAACTAAGATTCTCACTTCCTTAACGATTTTGATAGAGCTGTTACTTCAAGTTTACTGCTAGCAGCCTAACTCCCGTCTGAGAGCATGTAGGGAATTTTCACTAACCATTGATTTTTTCCACTACTTACTTGCAGCCACATCAAGCGATGGAGTCAGGAGTTCGCTTAGCAAGGACTCCTCTTCCCAAGGCAGGTCCGGGAGGACACGGCGTCTGCTGGGCCTTACCGCGGTTTGCCGTACGAGAACGGGGGTGGGAGGGGGGGCTAGAGGAGAACGACCCCGCCGCGCCCGGACTGCCCCTGCGGGCCGTTAAGCGGGAGAGCGGGACAGGTACTTGGGGCTCTTAAAATGGCTGCAGCGGGAGGCACCTCCAGCGGGCGGTCCGCGGGCTCACCGGGAGGGCACCGGGACGGGGCGAGTCACACCTGGGGGACGCGCGCTCCGTGAGCGGTAGTGCCCGGCGCCGGCGGGAAGGGGGGTGCCGGGGGGTCGGGCCGGGCCATGCCGGGCCGGGCACGGCGGCGGCCGGCGCAGGTGGGCGCGTTGGGCGCGGCCCCTCATTAGCAGCAGGCGCGCGCCTTGGTGCCACGCGCCGCGCAGCGCCCCGCGCGGAGCCCCCCGTCTCGCGCTTCAGCCGTTGCCGCTTCAGCCGTTGCCGGCCGGGGAGGATGCAGAAGGGCTGGAAGAAGTACTTCGGGCAGAAGTCCTTCAGCGAGGTGGCCATGGACGAGTACCTGGGCAGCCTGGGGCTCTACCGCAAGATGACGGCCAAGGACGCCTCCTGCCTCTTCCGAGCCGTCTCGGAGCAGGTGGGCGGTGAGGCGGCACCGGTAACGGTCTCGGGGGGAGCCGGGGCTGCCGCGGTGGGTCGGGGGTGTTTCTGGGTGCCTGAAGTGAGGTGTCGCGGGCGGGTGCGATCAGCCCCTTGGGCTGGCAGGGTCCTGGGTCACTGGGCTTTCCTCAGCTTCCTCCCCCGAGTGCCTATGGCCATCTGCAGTGTCTGCTCTCCCTGTTTTGTGGTGTTAGTCTTAATAAACTATGAGTAAAACAAGCCTAAGGTGAAGTGTGAGTTAAACTCTGCAATTTTCTCCTTCATTCTTTCATAACCTTTATTTTTTCAGCTGTTTTCATCTCAAATTCATCACATGGAAGTTAGGAAAGCTTGTGTCTCATTTATGAGGCAACACCAGCATAAGTTTGAATCTGTAAGTAATGTGTGTGTGTTAGGCAGTTTTGCACGTGTAGTGAGGAAGTAAGGTGGGAGGGGGTGAGTGGTTTAGCCATAAACATATCCACACAAACGTGTGCACTGAAAACATGTTATGCTTTGCTAGGCTTGATGCATCTAAGAGAAGAGAAATGGCAGGGTGATTGCTTGCTTACCTTATTTGAGTTGCAATCACACAAGTTTTAGTTGACTTCATATTTCTGAAGTTCCAGAAAGCGTTCAAGTTACTAATACCTAAATAACCAGTAGGGTGACAGTTATGTGTATAGTATATTCTCTGTGGAGCAAACATTGTGGAATTTAGTAGGTGGGAAATATGTAGGATTTTGAAGTAAGAAGTGAACATCAAAAGATGGTGGAAAACTCCAGAGCGATTAATTGTTGCATAAAGTTGTGTGGGGTTTTTTGGGGAGGGGGCTGGGGGTACGTGTCTGGTTGCTTTTGTGTGGGTGCATGTGCTGTGTGGGTTTGTGTGGTGTTTTGTGTGGGTTTGGGCTGGTTTGGGGTTTTTTTGGTTTATTTTTGTGTGTGTGTTGTTTTGTTTTGTGTTTTTTTCCCCTATAAGCGCAGTTAAGTGCTTAATCTAATCTAGGACATGAGTCACTGACTATTACTTGGACTTCTACTTTTTTTTTTTTTAAGGATTTCTTGGTATTTCCACATTGGTACCCCAAACCATTCCCATGCTCTAAGGCAGGAAACAGCTGAAGTCATACCCCCAGTCAGATCACAGAACCCCAAAATGATAGGAATTGGCAGACTAGTCCCAAATTTGGTGTCTATGCCCCCTGCCCCCCTTCTGTTCAACAGCTAGTAACATACGGCATAGTGTTTAGGTTTAACTTTGATTTCTAACTGGCTACATTTTTATATTTGTTTTCTTCTTTGTTTTGTTGAAAGTATGTGGAAGGATCATTTGAGAAATACCTTGAACGACTAGGAGATCCAAAGGTAAGACTGATATGATACTTGTCAAGCGATGAAAATTTGAGGAGACTGGAACAGGAAAGTAATTAGGTGATGGTTTAAAATATGGTGGTTTGGCCTTTTATTTTTAGATAGACTCCAATTCTGGGGGTCTCTTTTTGCATAGGTAATACTACAGGTTTGTACTGGGTATTCACGTGTATAAATAATATCAGTTTTAGTGGGGAATTGTCTTGGCGCAAAGGAGCGATCTTTGCAGGCTGGGCAGTAAAGCTGAGGCCTCTCATGGGCTTTATTTGTAATTGCAATCCTTCCTAAGAAGGAAAAAGCAAAATATGTGGAGTGTACCTCACATCAAATGCCTGTCAGGCTTTGCAATCCCTTGCTTCTTCCTTTACGCCCAGGTTTGAATACTAGAGTTCAAACTTCTATTTCTTTAGGTTTTAACCAATAAGTATGACGGATGCAGCAGTCTCTGAAACAAATGTAGTGGTTTTAATTAAAAAAAAAAAAAAAAAAGTCTTGAGTGGTGTGTTTAAGAGTCACTGCCAGAACAAGCTCCATCTTACTCAGCTTGGTAATCATGGCCATCCCATGTTGCAGACTTCTCCACCCCCAGAAATCCTAACATCTCAACTCTCACTGCGTTTATTGTTTGTTTTAACAAATTGATGAGTTTGAGATATTTTAATACTACAGACAGCTAGAATAGAGTTCTCAGTGCTGAAGAGAGCTCTGCTATCTCATGTAATCTCATAATCTTGCATAGGAAAGTGCTGGCCAGCTGGAAATGAGTGCTTTATCAGTGATGTACAAGTAAGTGTCTCTTTCTTGAGTTTCACTTTGTTTTGGACTTGATGGTGTTTGGGTTCTGTTTGAGATACTAATGTGTGAAACATGGTGAGAAATGCTACCCTAGCAAAGTTGTTATTGTCATAGTGTGGATTAAGGGGAGGGTCTGTTTCTGGCAATGTTTATTTGTTATCTTTTTGCTAAATTCCAAAGTCAAGTGTTTTCTTCTAGTGGCTGAAGGATGGAAAATTGAAAAAAAAAAAAAAAGCTGTGTGTAGTGGAAACACTGTGTGGTAGTTATAAGCATGACTAGAACTCATGTAGATGTTCTTGAAAGCTTTAGTAGTGAGGAGCACTTGCCCTACTTGGTGCATAAACCCTGATATTTATTTCAAAGGTAACAGAAGCCTGCACAGCTGCTGCTGTCTTGCTAAAAATGCTACTATCGTTTAACAAGCAGTCTGGCTCTCCAGTGGTTGAAGGGAGAATGCTCCCTTTGCAGGGTCATTCTGTTCCAGTACTAAAGGAACAAACTGAAGTTTTGCAAGAGTTACTAGTTCGCTGTACTGAGGCTCTAGTCCTTTTGCAGGGTGACTAAATCACTTAGTCTTAATTGTCTCAGTGTCCGAGCACCCTGCCACAAGCATATGTAGTTGACCTAATATGGTACGTCTTTATCTGTGACTAAATACAATGGTCTTTCCCAGATATTTTTTTCCCCTCAGATGCAGGTTATTTGCTCGTTTAGCTATTGCTGTGTGGTAACATTTATCAGGAAAAGTAATCTGCTTGATTTTTTTCTATAAACCAACAGCGGATTTTCTAAACAGCTCCCTGCAAACTTCTTCATAACGTAGTTCTACTGAAAGTGTGCTCTTTCAAGTCTTGTTTTTCCTCCGCTTGCCTAGGCGAGACTTTATTCTGTACCGGTACCCTGGAAAGCCACCCACTTATGCTACAGACAATGGCTGTGAAGGCAAGGTGAGGAGAAGTGAGGCAACTTCTTACCCCTGAATCACAGTTCCCTTCAGTCCTGCTTAGTTGTAAAAACTTGCTGCTGGAATTGAGCCCTTGTAACTGCAGTGCTCTTGCCTGCCTGAGCAAAACCCCAAGCTGACTTCAGCTCCTGGAAAAAGCACGGTATTTGCTCAACAGTCAATTCAATTATAGTAGCTTTGCTTCCCATCTGAGGGATTGATTGTGTGCTGTTCCTCTGCCAATCTCTTTCGTTACTCCAGCTCGTTATTGGAAAGTTTAATTTTGGTAGGAAGAGGTAACATCACAATTTCAGAATATTGTTTCATGCTTCTGAATTCTCTTTGGGTAAAAACACTTCCCAGTGGGAATTTGATCTGACAGGGTAGAATGAAATACCTGGATTGAGCTGAAGAGCATAACAAGATGTATTTATCATATTGGCGAAGAGGTGGTGTTCTCCCCCCACTTCCAGTATCCCTCTTCCTGAAGTCAGATGAGGTGTGCAGTTTTCCTTCCTGAAAGGGGAAGTTAATGCAAATGGATTAATCTAACAAACTGATTCATTTCTACAACATACAAATTGAGCCCATTTAAGAATGGGAGCTAATGGAACAGCTTATCTACACAAGAATTACTGATAGGTGCAAAAAGAAGGAACATAAAGGATAAATACTCTGTACTGCCTCCCATCTGACCCCTCTTGTTTTTTCTGCAGTCATGTAGATGTGCCCACACAGTTATGTGGCTAGCTTAGGCATGGTGCCAGCGAAGTTGCTGCAGTGTGGGTTTCAGTATGGGCTATTATATTTGCCAAAGTGGCTAGTCTGCTCTGAAATCTGTGCTGCTGCAGCTGTTCTCTGTCTGTTAGTATTGCTGTCTTTGTTTACATGCACTTCTTTCTTTTTCTATGTAGTTTCCTGTGTAGCTTAATCTAATTCCGCAATGAGCTAACTTTAAAAATCAAGCAGTATGGTCTAAGTGCGTGTTTGTCCTTGAAGGCTTTACCACCAGAGCTCTCATTAAGTGTTGGCAGCTGTCTGTCATTAGACTGCATGTACAGGCAGCAGCTCTTTCTGGTGTTGCTCATTCTCACCATGAGATGGGAGCTTTTGTTGGCAAAAGACATACTGCATGCTGAATTAAGAGCCCTGGCATCCTAGCTCCTGCTGCTTCACTGGGAAGCATCCTTGCTGGCAATGTGCTGACAGCTGCCGAAGGGCTTCTGCCGGTTGCAGTTGGCTCTGGTCACGTGCCAAGATGGGGTTTGATGGTATACATTGACTTGGTGTATCAGTGCATGTGTTCCAGAAAGCATGCATCTTTTTCAAAAGGCAGTATAATACTGCTTGTTGAGGGCTAGAGAAGTAGATGCTCTTCTAGTCCCTCAGATGGGGAAGGCTGAAATGTGCCTTTGATACTTGGACAGTGTATCTCAGGGGTACTGCGTTTAATGGCTTGTATTTATTTCACCTCTTGAGCAATTGGTGGTTTCAGCGGTAAGCTGGAAACAAACTCTCGTTTCATGTTTAATACAGCATGATGTACAAATTGATAGTTTTTCTTTGTATAATAAAACTTATTTAGAGACTTTACTATGATTCAGTTTTAAGCCGATTCTATAGCTTTGTCATATTTATATTGAGAATATTTACTGTTTTCTTGATCAGTTGGTGTCAACTGTAGAATGAAAGAATAATGTAGTCTTGAGCTAGGATATCTAGCTAACCAAAGAGGTTTTATATCGTTCTAGCCTTAAAGCCTGCCTTTTTTAATTTTCCCAGATTTTACTGTGTTGTTCCGGCAACGGCCACTATGACTCTGTGTATACAAAACAATTCCAGGAAAATGCTGCTATTTGCCAGGGTAAACTTGAAATAATTTTTCTATGGAAGAGAATTATGTGTTTTCATATGTTTATAGGCAGTGTTTGTTTTGGTTTTCAGGGGTGGGGAGGAGGGAGATGGAAGCTTATTTATTGTATATTCATATATACATACACTCATTATTCTATCTCTTAAGTGGGGTATTGGAGCAAATGACTTCCAGAGGTCCCTTCTTCCCACCTGAATTGTTTTACAATCCTCTCCATAATTGAATTTAATATAACTAGTGCATTGTAACAATAGATAATATCTGAAGATATGCTTACCTTAAAAATTGCAGCAGTTCTTATGGGTCTGGTGTTATCTTAATTTGGTTTGAGCTTTGTGTTGATTTGTTCAGCTGTATTATACAAGATCCTGTACAAAGATGTGTTTGGCATGGATGAGGAAGAATTAAGGTCTGCAGTTGAGGTGTTTCGAAGTGGATCCAAGAAGAACAGAAACAGTGGCTCTGTAGGAAATGAGGATGCAAACTTTGATTGTCTTCATGAAAAAGTATCCCGAAATCCATCAGAAAAGAGGTAGTATTTTGGGAAGGGGTTGTGGTAAAAGGGAAGAAAAAAACCCTCAAACCAAAACAACAAAAAAACTTTGCAAAGGGCAACTTTTCCAAGTTTCTTTGCGTGTTTGTGGGGTATTAACTGTTTTCCTATCTCATGACACAAACACAAAGCTGAAGTCTGTTGTGGAAGAGAGTGTGCTTTCCTTGGAGCTGAGAAGTGTCACGTAATTGAACATCCTCTGCTGCTGGCTATGTTATAGTTGCATGTTACTCTCAAATAAGCTGTCATTTTACAAATAAAACTGTTCCTTATGTCATCAAACTTTTTTTTGCAAGAAGCTTACTACTCTTCTAAGCCTCTGTAGTTCTGCAGAGGCAATAGTGTGTAGAGAAAATGAGCTCTGCTTTATTTTTTCATTTGTCCTTTTTTAATGGAATCGTACCCCACACAGACAATTAAATGGTGACATTATTCAAGTCTGTTGGATCACTGGGGATGAGGGGAACAGACAAAATGTACCTATAGAAACCCTCCTATCCTGTGTTGTTCAAGCCACTGGAAAGGCTTGAGGGTTGCCTCTGACCATTATGGAATGCTTGCAGATGACATTGGTTTGGTAGGACTTAGAACAGGGTGTCTTGTACTTGATGGTGCAAGAGTTTAAGCAGTGGGGTCATCTTCATCCTTTCCTAATGGAAATAGTAGCCCTCGTTTCGGGTGGGTAATGGAACAGGTAAAGGTCATGTTCTTGAAACTAGGAAAAGAGTTGTCCTGTACTGCATTGCAGCTATGTCTAGTGTTCAAGGCAAAATCTACCACTTGATGGCACCATGATGCTTTTTCAGATTGTATGAACAGTTGGTTGATTTTAATCCTGGCTAGAAATCATGCATTGTATCTTTTGTAATCTTATTTTCAATTACTTAGAGTGGATGACTGGGAAGGCAATGATACTGACAATCCACAGGAAGATAAGTTCAAACAAGGCATTGAAGAAGAAAAGGTTTGTCAGTTAGGGATGAATTCCTTATGGTGGTTTATTTCTTTTTGTTGTTGTTTTTGTACAATGTTACCCTTGTTAAGGCTAAACCCTCTTTTCTACTTTTTAAAAATTATTTTGTGGAAAGTGGGTGGCTTATTTCTTCCATCTGTTTGTCTTTTGGTTTTGCTCTTGAGTTTCTATTAAATTGGATAAGCCTCTTCTTTCTGAGTGTCTCTTGTTCTTCTCTGGCTAATTTTTTAGTTTTTTCCTCCAAAGATGGAGCTTGGCATATATTTCCTGGTCTGCTGTTTGTATTTCCCAGAAAAGGTTTAAATCAGTTCACTTTTGTTTTGAACGCAGTATAAATCACTTTGGAACCGTTTTAGAGAGTCTATAGAAGCCTGTCTTCATATATAATAACTGAATTTTCCACCTACTTTTGAAGCCATGGCTTCATTGGTCTGGTTAGATTCCTTCATGCCAAGTGTTACTCTAGAGCTTGTTTCTAACCTTTCCAAAGTCTGTTTGCTCAGCTTCTGAATGCCTAAATGTGTTCTCATATTCTTGAGCTTTAGTTTTTAGGCAAATAAATGGAAATGAAAATTGTGGAAAATAGTGTGTGTACATCTTAAAATGGTCTACAGATGCTGGCAGGATAGAGACTATGCTGAACAAATTAAATGTGCTTGTTAATGCTCCATTTCAACTCTGTTTTTAGCCTCCAGAAAATCCATCAAAGATGCCTGTTCCTTATAAGGTGCTAAAGGCACTGGACCCTGAGATCTATCGAAATGTGGAGTTTGATGTTTGGCTGGACAGCAGAAAAGGTATCTTTAGAAAGGGAAAAACAAACAACTCTTTTTGTACTAGGCTCAGTGCAAAGTTTATGAATCTGAGGCCTCGTGTCACCCGTTTCTTCACAGCTGAAATGTGAAGGATACTGGTTAACCCAGCAGATACTTGCAGGTAGCACATCTTGCTCATAACTGGTTTCTTGGCTTCATTTCAAAGTATGAAATACGCTGCTTCTGACACTGTATAATGGCAATAAGGTTGTTAAAAAAATCTGACCTCTGCTGCTTATTGACTATAGTATAGGAAATACACGGACTCAAAGCAGGGTACAGAACTCTGTTACCACTCTGTTGTATTGGAAATAATTCAAATTTGAGAGTTTTTTGTTACAGCATGTGTGCAAGGACTTCTGCTTTTTTTAAAGCACAGTTTTGGCTTCAGACTTGTATAATAATGAAGATCTCAAATTTAGCATTGAGATCTGTCAGATGAGTTTTTTCTCTTGCTTCCCAGCTCTCCTGGGCTTGAACATTCTGGAGAGATTTCGTGGTCTTTGTGGCTTGGGATAGGTTGCTGCTTTTTGGCATACACTATGGCTGATCTGTAAAATAAGAAGTTACCAAGAAAGATAGGTTTTGCAGTGGTGTTTGATGTCTGACCCAAAAATGCTTTGCATACTGAAGAACACTAGCATTTTACAACTGCATAAGCAATAATAAGGGTCATTAAAATTCTTGGAACAGAGTATAGTAACTAATTACCTATGTAGAGTACTGATGCACAGAGAATCCAGGCACGGAATGGAGAAAAACCTACTGAAATATAGCAGCAAGGAGACTAGGCAGTGTTAGTTTTTATTGGATAACATGTCGTTTTTGCCAAATGCTACCAGTGCTCCGGCCAGACAAGACACGTCCAGTATTCTTAATACCAGGATTGGTATTAAATGCAGGATTAACTTGGTACCATCACAAAAGACATTGTAGTATTGAGGTAGTAGTGCTACTTACTGCATTATCTGGATATTCTTGATCTTCTGTGACTTAGCCTGGTTCTGGTCTGTTATAAGAACATCTACAGTTACTTCACCATTGCTATGGGGAATGTTCAGACGTGCACAGGAAATATTTAACTCAATTGGTGTATAATTTGTAGTTGGATGCTGTCATGAAGTGCTTGTAGGATACATGAAGAAAGAACAGTAGTTTTAAAGGCTTTTTCCTTTTTATTTATTTATTCATTTATTTTTAGAGCTTCAAAAAACTGACTACATGGTGTTTGCTGGGAGACAGTACTATTTAGGAGACAAGTGTCAGGTTAGTACTCAAAGGAGACTCAGTTATGATAAACTATTAAAATTGCTTTAAGTGGAGTATGGTAAGCCATAAAATCATATGACTTCATAGACTTTTCCCAAGACTCTTCTCATTCTCTTCCTGGTAGCTATTAATCTGACTTTCTTTCTAACTTCTCTTCTTTCTAAAATTTACCTTTAAACATTGAGTAGTGTGAAGGAAAAGCTGCTTGGAAATTCATTGCAAACCAGTGATATACATTGTGCGAGTGTGGAAGTTCCAGACCGAGAGCTCTTAATGCACAGGATATGTATTTAAGGCAGTTGTCTATTAGATTTTTTCACTGGGGGTCAGCAACAAGTCTGGACAGTCTTCTGCTTCTCAACAGTAATGTAACAAATATTTTTATAAAATAGAAAGGGAAGAGCTAAAAAGGGAGGAGTAGCATGATCTGGCCAGGAGATGCTGAAAGGAAGGTCAGCTTTCTTTGTGTTCCAATGTTGTATGTAGTGAGGGCTTATTTTTATCACTGTTTGAGGTAGTGCTGATGATTCACTCAGTGACTTGTTTCTAGCTGAGCAGAGCTTACCTTTCCAATTTCCTGTTTTCTGTTCTCCTTGAGTTCTTAAATAGCGGTCTTCCTTGGTACTTACCTGCTTGGCACAGTGTATAACAGTAAGTTAGAAAGCAGATACCTTCTTAACCTCTCAGTCACTCAGAAGACTGATTTTATTTTATTTTTTCTTCCTCACTGAAATTAGTACAGTGCTCTTTATTTTGCCTGCTATTCTGAAGAAGTATTTGAGACTCCTGGGCCAACTCAGTAACATATGATCAGCTAGGAGCAGCCTTTGCTATTAGTGGTTTGTAGACAGTATTCTGAATTCCCTGATACAGTTTGGCTTTTTTAGAGCTTTCCTTGTTCTCTCTCCAGGTACGGCTGGAGCCTGGAGGTAAGTATTACAATGCTCATATCCAGGAAGTCGGACAGGATGGCAACACGTTGACTGTATTTGTTGAGGAGCTGGCAGAAAAGTAAGCAGTCTGGTGATGACTTCATATTTGAACTCTTTCTGGTTGAGTTTGTATATTCACAGATGCTTAAAATAGGATTGTTAAGATACTTTGAAAAGAAAAGAGAACCTACGCTTTTAAATATAAAGCGAGGCTTTGCTTTCTTGTTGGCTATCACTCTTCAAATAGAATGTTACAGGAAGCTTTTTCTCTTGGTTTTCTAATGACCAAAATCATTCTTGTAATGCTTTCTGTGAAATCTGGCTGCCTTTTTCTTCTCTGGAATGTGAAAGTGATCTTTGCAGTTTGGGCTTAATTCACCGATAGCAAAGTAACCTTCTGCTCTTGGTTTCTCTGGAGTTTTTATGTTGTACCTAAACAACTAAATAATTGGCACTTCTGGTGAGTCTAGTCACTCTTTTCACTTTGCTGTTCAAAGCACTTGCCTTTGTCCAAACCTAGGATTCAGCTTGGTGACATATTGCAAAAATTCTGCGTTGTCAGGTGCTTTCAGGTGTACCTCTGAAGGTATATAAATGTAGGGAAGAAAGACTTGACCAAGGAAGTCAGTAGTGTTGAGACTAAATCCTAGCTTGCCCTTTTTAATAAACGTGGTGTGTGCTTGGTGTCAGAGACAGAGATTTTTTTTTTTATTTCCATAAGCTCCCTACACTCTTATCTTTGTGGTGTTTTCTGTTTTCTTCTTAGTGTTGCTTCAGCTTATGTTGTTGTGCAGTTATGCACACTGTATTCTTGTGGCACTACTAACATCAGTCTTTTTCACATAGGCATACAGTTCCTTTGGCAAACTTAAAACCAGTGACACAAGTGGCGCCTGTCCTTGCTTGGAATATGGTTCCCAGCCGCAAAGGAGGAACCTATCAGAAAATAGCAGGTGGATACTTCACAGGAATAGGTTTGTACAAGGTTCCCAAAGCATTCCTTCCTTTGGGGCTGGGGAAGAGACACTCGGGACAGTTTTAACAGTAGCAGTCTTTGGATATTGGAAGTGATTTAATTCGGCCTGTGATATAAACCTTGGCCACTGCAGGGGTTTGATGTAAAGTGATCCTTCAGACAGAGGGATGGATTTGCCTTTGCAAAGGAACAAATCCATTGAAAATATGTAGCAAAGTTGGTATTGCTCAAAATTACCAAGAAGAAATTTGGCACCTGGAACCATTTATAAAGACTGGGTCTGTGAACCAGGAAGCTTGTCAGATTTGCCTTAGCAGAGGTGCATGGGTAGACTAGGGCTTCCCCAGCCAATTAAATATGGATTGTATTTGTTTAATTTGGAGGATTTCTTTTTAATAAATAAATGCAGCCTTCATAAAGATATTTTAACACTGGGAGTACTGATTTGGTCAGCTGAAGTTGGGAAGGTATTCACATGTGAGATGCTTGTATTCTCGTAACTTAGAATGCATGCTTGAGCCTTCAAAATAAGACTTTGAGGTTTGCATACTTAAAATGCACTTTTCCAGGTACAGGCTGTTGGCTCTTCCTTTTCTGTGTATCCAAATATGACTCTTCTCAGATGACAAAGAGAGCATAGCTCTGGAGTCAGCTGTTTAAGGTGCAAATTTGTCTTTTCTGTCCTCAACTGAAATTGCAGAAATGGATATGAAAACACGGAAGAGAATGCTTAAGAAGGTTCGTGGAAAGGAAGTCTTTATGACTGTGGCTTATAGCAGGGGTCAGCCAGTTCTTCCACCCCGGCTACAGCACAGTGTTCCTTCGGGGCGCTCTCCTCCAGTTCACTGCTCACAGGGTGGTGGAAATATGGCACCTTATGAACCCTATCATCCTCAGAATCCTCCTCAGAGACATAACCGTGGATTTGGGATGCCAAGGTATGAAGCCTTGAAAACCTGTCTGAGATCACCATGTGTTTTCTATTCATTCTTGCTGCAGACTAGTTAGGAGAGAGTTTGTGCTATTTAATAGGTAAAACTACAAATGAGTTCCATCTGAGAGGCACTTCCTGGTAATTACACCTTTTACCCTTTAAACTTAGGGGATCTGCCCGATTTATAAACAGGCACAACATGGTTGGCCCTCAAATAGCATTCTACCCCAGTCCAGGAAAGAGATGTTATCAGAGCTATGACAATTTCTCCTGCAGGTCCTGGTAAGTGACTATAAAACTCTTTACAAAACATTGCTCTAAAAGAGTTGGGGCGGATGGTGGTATGTGGAGGGCCGAGTTGGCTGTTAATGGCACAATGTGAAACAATGGGTTTATTGTGCCTCTCCAAAAGGAACAAAGTTAAGATTGAGCAATGAAACCAAGGTGAAACTCCAGATATTGGTCATTCTTAACCTCCTTTCTTGTTTTTAAAGCACGTACAATCGTAGCCGCCGTCAGATGCAGTGTGTGAATAAGGAATGTCAGTATGGGTTTGTACCAGGGAATGAAGAGGAGCCTCAAGGACCAGAAGAAACTATAACTTTCTATGAAATTGAAGGAGAGGATGACACAGCTTTTCCTACTTTACCAGTAAGTTGTGAATAAGGGGTATGTTAAAACCTCTCAAAGAGAAAAGGGGGAGGAAGCTGTACAAATGCTTAGCACTTCTTTAGTTAAATATACAGTTGTATGTGTGTCTGGGTTTTGTGGTTTGTTTGTGGCTTTTTTAATAAGCTTTAGCAGTTAATGTGTTTTTTGAGAAGGGAAGGCTGAAATTAGTCTAGATCCTGTAAAACCTGCTTAAAATCTCAATTTTTCTGAGTGTTCCCGTTCTTTCTCCCTTCCCTCACTGGCAGCATTTGTTTTCTCTTTAGTATATTTTCATAAAAGTAGGGTTATGTTTCTCCTTTCTGTTGCAGTTTAAAAACAAAAAGATCCCTTCCTACTGTGGATGTCTGTCTAGCTCTAAACATTGTGGGAGAAAGTTTTTCACTTGTTTGCCACACTCTAATTTATCATTTTTCTAACTAGATTTAGAAACTATATAGTAATAGCCTGGATTGTTCCTATGATTTTATAGTTGTGATGTTTTGGGCTAGCATGTTGTTCCTGAAACAGTCCTTCTGCTACAGAAACATGAGAAAATTCTAAATCTAGACTTCTCTTAAAACAGTCTTTCTGTTGGGTTGTAGATAAAGTGGCACAGTGTATTCTTAAATTTCAAAATAAATCTCTTTATTTGTAGTCTAAGCCTAGTACAAAGCTGGATATGCTGCACAAAATCAATTGCTATTTACATAGCTGAATAGGAAAGCAGATCTTTTTAAAAAAAAAAAAAAAAACAAAACCCTGGTAGGTTTGAATTTTTTTTTTTACTGTGTTGAAGCAGTGAACAAGTATTAGACTTGTATTTAAATGAGAGAGGAGGAATCTGCTCAGGGCTGTTTCAGCAGCAGCCATTTTTTAATTTGTCCTCATGTGCCAGATCTGTAATCTTTGCTCTGATTTTCCTCCAAGAGTGTCAGGGAATAAGGACAGATTATCCTGCATTTTTTTCCTGACATGAAATCAATATAGCTTACTATCTTTTCCTCCCCATTGCTATACTATAACCCTGCAGCTCCTGATGAATAGTTTTTCATGTTCATTCAGTGACTTTGTTATTGTCAATGCCAAAGCCTTTTCTCTGTCTCTTCCTTGTCTTGTTTAGTAAAGGAATATAACATTTCCTGGGGAGAGATGCATCTCGCAGAAAACTCTGCCATCCTACTAGAGGCCTGGTGGGAGAATCTTCTGACTTACCACCTCTGCTTCAACCTTGGAAATCTTACAAGCCTCTCTGAGCACTTTATCGATCTCATAGTCACCATGTCTTCTGAGGAGAATTTTGAGTGTCACCTTAGCCATCACAAAAGAGTGAATCAACTTCTTTTACTCGAGCATCTCAATCCTATATTCCTGCTTCAGAGAACTCTGTATTTTAAATTGTGGTGCAGCTAAGGACTGACTTCAATGTAAAGACAAAGGGCATGTGAAGTGTTGAAGGAGTCCTGTGGGAAACCTTGATGGCTGCTGCTCTCTGAAAGTCTTGCATGTGTGGGTCAAATTAGTGCAGACAGTGGTGTCTATATCAGCAACCACCCATGGGTTTCACTAATTGTGACTAGAGATAACCTTTTTCCATGATAATTAGACTATTTGGATAAACTGATCTGCTGTTGGTGTGGTGGGAATGCTCCCGGATGAGGAACGCAGGAGTATATGTTGGGAGTAGCAGTCTTGGCTGTTGTCTGGGGTCTGCTCCCTCCTTTTCAGCTTTGAGCTTAAGATAAAGCTGGCTCAGTTCTGGGAGGGAGCAACTTGACTGTATTGCAAAGGACAGCGGTAGGTCTTAAAAAAACTAAATTGCATTAAGTATGCTAGGCAGAATGGAAGGTAAAGGAAGGAAATGGGTCAGCAACTGTTTTGCTACAGTGAAGGTGCATAGGGAAGGGACTCACAAATGGTAATTCTAGTAAGTTTTGGTTGCAGCACGCTTGATCTGCCAGCCTGTTTCCGCTCTGTGTGTGTGTAGAGCATGGAAAGGCTTTAAACTCTTTCTAAATGCATGCTTCTGACTTTGCTTTTTAGAGCCAGGGTAGCCCTGCTCCCATTGTCCATGGTCCAGGAGGATTTTGGGTAGCAAGGAGAGGCCCAAACTCTGTTCCACCTAACAAGCAGACCCTAAATTCCTCAGAGGAGGAAGAAGAAACAAGTGAAAATGGTGAGTTTTTAAAGTATTAGTAGGTGAAAAGACAAGTTTAGAAGATCTTCGGTGTGCTTTTGATTGTCAAAGTAGGTTCCTTACATCTCCTAAATGAGCTTTGAACATGTATGTGAGACGTTATTTTTCTTTGTTGTCTGATAGAAATGTGTCACTTCTGTTTTAAGCTTGCTAGCCATCACCCTTGCGATTGTGTAGGTCTGTAGCAAGCCAAGTTGCTGCCTAAAAATTTATGGTGTAAATTTGGTAATGGCAACCTTGATGCTTGGTGGAGTAACAAAATGAGCATCTCTTGATGCTACCTTTTCTGCACAAAACAAGATGATACTGAAAGCAACTCATTAATGGATGCACTGAAATGTAATTGTGGTAACTTCAGCTTTAAGCTTTTTTTCTCCCCTGAATCAAAGCTTCCTGTTCTCTCCCTTATAGGGAAATTTCATGAAGAATATATCTATGCACCTCCAGGTAAGCAAAACTTTAGTTTCTACTGGTAGAACTCGTGGTGAATGTAATGCACTCATTATGATCTCTTTGTAAGTTTCTGAAGGATTAGATTTAATGCTACTTCTTTCAATTTTGCCTATACATTCCAGATCCTGACTGTGAAACTGCAACAGTATTTAGTTCAGCAGAACCTACAGCAAACTTGGTAAGCTTTAGTCACTGTCTGCTCAGATGAGGAATCCTTGAAGTGTGTGGCGTTCGCCATAGAAACTGTCCTTGGATGCAGGCTTAACATAGTACGTCAGAGGCTTCCTTTGGAAGAAAGGAATGATGGCTTCATTTATATATTCACCCTCCTTTTCCTCCCTAAATGGTGAGGTTTTTATCTGAGTCTGCAAGTACAGTCTGGATTGTAGTAGATACATTAATGATTTTCCACCTTCCTCTGCAAAGAGAAAGCATGCATTTGAGTGCTGTTTATTTTTTCTGCTCCAGACAGCACTTTTATCGTGCTACCCTTCAAGTCCTATTTCACTTAGTCTCACTTGCCCACTGTGGGACTGGAGAGAGCTCACCTCTGATAGAACTGACTTGGGAATTTATTATTTTTTTAAATCTGAAACAAAATCTTTAGTCACTAGTCTACAGTCACTAGTGAAAGCCAGTCCTGTGCATGTCAGAATAAAACTGCTTTTACTTGAGTTACAAAAGATACTCTGTGTGTGTGTAGTCCATAAATAAATAAAAAAAAAAATTAGGGGTGTGGTGTGTGTGCCTCGTGACTTCTCTGCCTCTTAAATGGACCATGCTTTGCTTTGGAATCCCTTCAGGAAGAAGGGCCAGTCTCTGTGTCACCTCAAGATGGAGTGGCTTCCTACAGCTATCCCCAGAAGGTAGTACCTAGTACTTTATTGAGGTAGCCCTGTTGAGATGTGACCGCTCTGCTTGATTGGTGTCAGTTTCTGGGGTCCCTCTACCTGCCCTTTACAGCATCTTGTAGCAAAGAATACAATTCCCTACAAATACAAGCAAAATGGACTGGTGGGAGGATGCCTCACAGGTGTCTGCAACTCTGAACTGGTATCTTCATCCCAGTTTTTAGAGAAGTGGGATAGACAGCTGCCTCTACAGCTAGGACTTCAAAACTGCATTTATGTGAAGTGAGAATTTTTGAACTGTCTGGTGTTTCCATAGTCTTTGTCAAAGCCAGTTGTAGAGCAGTCTGCTGAATACTCTGACTCTTTTCCAGGTGATGGTGAACTCTGCAGCAATCTCAACCTCAACAGGTGTTTATGCTGCTCCAGCTGCAGGCTTCTCCTCAAATTCTGCTGCCTCCACTCCAGCCAGTGTCACAACAGCAGCTCCCCCACAAACAGCAGTTCAGCCAGTCATAGTATCTCCCCTTTCTATAGGGAGGCCAGGTAGAGTGTACATACTATGGCTATGGACTTGGATGTCTTAAGTTTTTGGTTACATCTTCCCCTCCCATTTTATTTTTTTTCCCTATGTATACAAGGCAAATGTTGAAAGGCTTTTAAAAAAAAAAAAGGTATCACTTGCTTGGGCTTAAAATGATTTAATTGTAGTTGCGACTTCACTGCTGACTTCTTGCTTTCATGTTTTGAAGGGTACCAGGTATCCCTGAATTTGTGTGGGAATTGGAGGTCTCTGCTTTGGGTTTGCCCCTCATGACCTTTAGCCATCAATGCCAAGTGTTTTGCTAGAAAGTTCTTTTCAGAAGGCAGAAGTTCATGGCAGATCCCTTCTCCCCATATTTCCTACAGTTAGTTTTCCTCTTTAGTTGATATATTGCTCCTGAGGCTCTACTGTCCCTTCCAAAAGAGTCACTGGTTGTGATAGTTCAGAATCTGCATGAATGTCCAATTCATTTTTGTGGCCCTTAGCTCCTGTGCTTAGTTATTTCTGTGCAAGGAGATGAAACTTGTGATTTGTCATGTGGTGCACTTACCACCTGAAATGCTATATCTACTTTGTTCTTGTGAAATGTATGTTAAAAAAAAAAAAAAATTCCCTTCTTATAAAGAGTACTTCTCATGTCCTCTGTAACTCTTCAGTTAGCATCCAAAAAAATCTGCCACCTTCAATTCTGTCTCCCTTTTCTCCATTATTTCCTTGGTTTGTTTTTTTCCACTGTGCATCAGAGTTTAGTCAGCACAGTTCTCTAAACTGTCTACTCACTGATACCGTTACAAATAACCTGCTGGTGTGTTAGAGGTGTGGGCCACCTAATGAATGTTTAAGAGTAGTCTGTCCAAATTGGTTTTGGCCTGACATGTCTTGAACCTTCCCCTGTTTTTGTGAGCTTATTGTCACCCTTCTGATGACTTCAAGTGATTAGTGTGTTCCCTGTTGTTCTAGGACAGACAGTTACATAAGCAAAGTCTGTCCTGCCTGCTAATACGGAGAAATGATTGAAAAAGACATTTATTCTTAACCGGAATATGAAACTTGCAGATAGACATACGGTTAAGGCTTGTGAGATTGGAACCTTCCCATCTGGTTTTAAAATTTCTTCTGGACTTCTTTTAAAGTGATTACTAACGAGAAGTAACTTTCTTACAGCTTGTGTTTAGGGGCATTGAGATGATGCAGTAGTGCATGCTTAATTGTGTAACTTGGCATCTTGCTCATTTGACATGCCATTGCAAATTTGACTTGACTTTTGTTTCCTTCTAATTGTAGCAGTTTCTTCAGTGCCATTCCCAGTTTATTCAGCTCCTCTTCCTCCAGTCAGTGAGGTGGGAGAAGCTGGTGCCGTTCTTCCACCTTACTCTTGTGATCCCAGTGGCAGTGATCTGCCTCGAGGTAATGATGGGATTTTGTGCTTTTACTACTGCTGCTCTTCTGCACACTTGACTCGTGTTCTCCATGGAAACTTAACAGAATACCTATAGTGAGAAGAAATGGCTCTTTGCAGCTCGCAGGAAGTAAGAAATAATATGGATGTTTACGCTAAAAATTCCCAGTTCTGAATAGCAAGTTCATATCTGACTCAAATATGTGATTACTGCAGCTTTAGAGAGCATTGTAAAGAAAAGAATACCAAGGGAGAGAGTGCTTGGCCTATATCATACTGGTTCTTAGTGGAATAATCATTTTTGTGATAACTGATTTTTAAAAAAAAAAAAAAAAAATCTGTGTATTTATAAAGTTGTGCTGTTGCACAGTTGAGTGGGATGTTTTCCTGTATGGCTCCAAGATGTCATTCTGTGGTATCATAAACCGGGGATGAAGTGTAGGGTCATCTTGTTCCTTGGGTGTGTAGTCTTTTCGTATACTGTCATCAATTATGACAGTGTTTAAGATACATTTCAGCTATTAAGCAAGGAGTGTGCCAAGACCAACGCAGTACCTACCAGCAGAGCAGCTCAGAAACAGCTTTCAGCTTTATCAGTTAAACATGAACTTCATTTCAAAAGGGGTAATCTTCAGTCAACTTGCTTTTGCAATTTAAGAATACTGGTGTACCATGTAAAGTTGCATTCAGACAGCCGAGGTTGGTAAGCAGTGCAACAGACATATATGTATTTGAAATTTTTTTTTGTTATATATTTATCCCCTCATTTTGCCATGTTTATGGCTCACAAGGCATAAATAGAGCCTGTATTTTCACAGAGCGTTAATAACCCAAAGATCAAGCTGTCTGCTGTCCCTTATCTCAAGCTAAATGCCTCTCAGCTACAGGAATAACAGTTGTGCTTGCTGTTACGCTATGTAACTTGTCTTTCTCTAGGTGGGGAATGCTGCGAGGCCCAGGCGTGCCACCATTGCCTCACTGCACATGCCTAGAGGCAGATAAAGCCCTTCTGTGATGCAGTGTCTTGTCTTAGCTGATAAGGATTGTTGGTTGTGTGTAGTTTTGGAGAGGTGTAGAAAATGCTTTACCTTGTGCATGTCCCCTTGCTCAGTTTTTTGGCACTGCATTGGCTCAAATTGCACTAAAGGTGAAAAACTTAAGACTGGGTTATTCAGCCTGCTCTTGATAGCAGGGTTCAGCTTGTCCTAATGTGTAGTGCTCAGGCTGGAGCAGAAATGCTCTGAATATGAGTTGTGGTTCAGTTATGGTTACCCGTTTTGCCACTGCATCATGTACAATAGCTTCAGCTAATTCTGTCTTCTCTGGCAGGGAGCATGGGGGGAGTTGGTTTTGGCAGTAGTGGGGCTGACCTAGAGGTAAGCTGTAGTGGACTCCAAAGAGCAGCAGTGCAAAACTGGCTGTTCACGTTTTTTGTTATTCAAGTAGCAGGTATATCTGTGCATGTTAGTTGAAGTACACAGGTTTTTTAAATATCCCCCTGTACACTGGTTATGCTGAAAGTCTGTGCATCATAGCTGGCTTATTCTAATAGCCATCTATAGATACAGCAGATAAAATCATGTTATCAGACTTACTACCTTCAGTTTTCTAAAGGTTGTTTCTTGTTGCTCTGTTTTGAAAAGCATAGTCTCACTATAGCTGACTTTATTGCCACCACCACCCCCCCCAAAAAAATCCCCATCCTTGAACTGACTGTATTTCAGGTATATGGCAGTTGTAGCTTTTATTGCATCAGAATGTAAAGCTTTTGGACTTTGATTCAAAAATCTATTACTTGAAGATGGAGCATAAAATATTCTAGTAATGCAAGTTATTTTCATGCTTGATTCAGCGTATTACCACCTAAAGTAGCTCTGTTGTCTCTGTGTAGGACTTTCCTCAATGTACTAATTCTAGAGGGCTAATTTCAGTTGAGATAACGAGCTACTGCTGATACTTACAGTTTGGGTAGCTACATGTGGTAGGTTGCAGCACAACTTTGGGCTGAAATGCTACGGATTCCTTCCGTTGCATTTACCATGTAACATGCTTGTCTTGTCAGAAGTTGATCTGGAAAAAGGCAGGTTCCGAAACCCTGTAGCATGGCTCAAAGGCCTGGTGCTTTCCCAGGTACTGCTAATGTGCTCTGCAGTAACTCTGCTCTCTTGCAGGTGCTCTCAATTCCTGGGTTTGTTAATCTTGAATATTCTGTTTTCCACTTCTCTGCTGCAGTAACATCACTCTAGATGATACTATGCACGCATCAGAGCTAATGGTTTTCAGCTCCAGTTGAATGCCCTTAACAGAGGCTTTCATCACTTGGGAGAATTGGGTGTTAAGTGTACTGACAAGAATCTGGAGTGGATGTGGATTAATAACCTCTTCAGACCCTGCCCATAGCTCTTCAGCTGAGTCACTCCACATAATATTGGCTATGTCTTTCTTGGCATAGAATCTAGATTTTTTTTTAAAGAAATTTAAGGTTGGTAATTAATAAGGAATTACATGTAGCATTTATGTTGTCACACTGCTGTAGTGTAGTCTATATGGCCTTTAAGTTAAGAAAACCAGAAGCTTTGGAGTAGCGCAGGGTAAAGTATGTGGGTATACTTGACCTAGCGTTCTTTGCTAAAGATACTTGCAGGCCTGGTATTTGGCCTGGTATAGATGGAGAGAGTGACTTGTCAGCAGATTGAAGTCCTGGGCTTGGGAGGGAAACCTGCTGTCTGCCTTAGTATTGCTTGGTACATCTGCATTTGTTCCTCTTTTCAGAGTCTCTTGGATCTTTTTTTAATGGAGCCTAGGGCTTGTGAAACTTGTTTATAACATGGTGACCTTAGGTGTCCTACCTGTGCCTGCTCCCTTGTATTTGAAGAAGCTGTTGATAAAAGACCACTTGATATTGCTGTGTTGCAGAGACTGCTGTAGAGTTCAGGACTGACCAGAGCTTCCCATCAGCACAGTAAAAATTTTGTCATGATTTTCGGCCTGATGCATTGTAAGATGAAATTTTTATCAGTGGTCAATGTGGTCTTTGCATTTTCATGTCAGGGTGGTTAACTTTTTTTGGCTTAGTTTTTGCTTCATAAGGTACTTATGTTTTATTGAAGATTGACTTGATTTCTAGACATCTAAAATAGGAATATAAACAAAAACTGGTCTCCTACTGTACTGGCTTCTGTTCCAGCATTCCACAGACGTCAGTATTTCCAGTATCAGTTTGTCACTTCAGTCTCCCAGCTCTCCCTTTGTACTGTTATCGCTGCTATGAAGCAGCTGTTTCATTCAGCTCTTATGCTTGTTTTGCATAGATTTGCATAAACAATTGAAGAACAAAATCAGATTTAAAAAACAAAAATCCTTGTTCCAAATGTAAATGCAGTTTCAGCTAGATACTAAAAAGTTGCATTCATGTAAGCCTTTGGGTTATTTTTAATATTTTACTGACTGTGGTCAATATCACAGCCAAATTGCCAGCACTTTCAGGAGTAAGCTTACAGCTGTTGGATGTAAGGAAGGATCTGTGTGCGCTTCCTAAAATAGCTGTGAGGATTGTTACCCTGATCAAATATGCTGAACAGTAGAAGAGTTGAGAATTGGCAGTGGCAGCGGAGGAACAAATCCTTGTGCATTTCAAGACTGGGGTTTGCATTTCTGACACTGTGCCTGTCTGCAGCAAATATAATGCGCAGTATGGTTGAACAGTAGGGCCGGGAAAGTGTGTGTGTGGTAGAAGGTGAAGAGGGAAGCAACGTGGAGCTGGTGGTCTGGAGGCCCTGGTCTAGGGGGAAGTGGACGATAAGAATGTGGTATATATGGTAACTCTGGAGGTGCTGCTAAGTTGAAGCCCTTAGTGGCTCCCTCCTTTTTGTCTCCCTGCTTTCCCTTTCAGCTCCCAGCAGTACTAAAGCACAGTCTGTGCCTGTGCGTGCACATGCAAAACTACTGCTGTGGAATGGGTGACGTGCTATTCCTGAGCCTTTAAAACAAATCTCTATTTGAATCTGAGAAATCAAAAATTTTTCTCATGTACAGTTCCAGAACTGCATCATCAGATTAAAACACGTGCTCTCTTTTTTTTTTTTTTCTTTTCAACAGTCAACTTAAAGATTAAAACTGCTTCACTGTTTTTTGGACAGTTGGAAATGAGTTTCCAAGCTCGAAACCCTGTTGTTCTTGGAGAGTGGTTTCAGAGTTCCTGTGCACATCTGGAATTGTTTCTCAGTGTATCATGTATTTGCCTGGGGACAAATTATTCAGTATATAGAAGACAGAAGTAAAAGACTACTTGCAAGAAAGCAGGGAACTGAGTACTGCTGTGAGGAAGGGGAAGAAAGGAACATATTCCTTATTTTCCCACTCCCTCCCATTTTCTGACTTAAGAATAGAGGGGACCCCCAAAACTAGGTCAGAAGGTCTTAGGATTACTGCGTATGTTATCCACATTGACGTGTCTCTGTGGTTGTTGCTCAACAAAGCTCTGAAGATGGAGAGTGGCAGAGCCAGACTTCCCACTGGGCAGAAGCAGTGTGAAGCTGGAGCCTCTATGGACTTGGTCCGTTGTCTCTCATGCCAGCCCAGCATGGGTATGCGGACCGTGGATATAACGTGTGTACGTTGGGGGTGGATTGTCACAGGTGTATGGGAAGGCTGCTCCTGTCTGTCTGCGTGCTTCCAAACCCTTTCCATTCTCTAGTGAGGAAGGGAGGGAGCGCTGTTACTGGTCAACTTAATTTAGGGACTCATAATCAAATTCTTATTTGATAAAATACTTTTTCCTCTAAAATCTTGACCTTAATTGGAAGCCAGAATCACTTAAGTCTCAGTTGCTTAGACAGTGGAGACTTGTAACAGGACTGACAATTATCACTTGAGTAATCAAGATGAATAAACGAAAATTAAAGTTAATGTAATTGTTGAGGTTAGCTAGTAAGTTGGCCAGACAAATGTTTTACTATTGCACAAATATCTAACTGGATTAACTTAGATAAACTAGTTTTAACAACTATTTATATTCAAGATACATTCTTTACCCTTGAAATGTTAAAGAAAAAGTAGTGTTAAAATACTCCCATTCATTAAGTAAGAGTAACTTAAAATGCTCTTAATGTGTGTAAATTGCTTTTGCTTCTTGGTTTATACTCTTCTGCTCTTCAATGTCATATCCTTTAATTTCAGATACAAAGGTCTTGCGGTATTATTTTAATCTGGGATTGCAAGTAAGTGCTTTTGAAAAGAGTCTAGTAAATTGCCTGTAAAAACTGCTGCTTTCCTTGACAAATGTACTGATTTACTTAAGACTTCCAAGTGTGCTAAATGTGCATCCTGTGCACTTGACTGTTAATCGCCACCAAGCAAGCCTATGCATATTAAAGTATAGTTCAGGAAGTGCAGTTCTAACTCAAAATGTGAAGCAGACTGTTATGTATGTTGAGTTGTTTTACTTTGGGTTGTGGTGGGGGGGTTTTTTGGGTTTGGTTTTGTTTTTGTTGAGGATTGTGGATAAATATTATTCTTTCTGTGAAGATAAGGGGAGGAACCTGAGCCATTCTTAAGAAAATTTGTGTACTTAGACAAGACATCAAAGACTACTTAGAGGTGTGTGGTTTGAGTCTTCTAGGACTTGTACAGCTGTGTTCAGACGGGTTAGCACCATTTCTCTGTGTTCTGGGAACTCTGCGGAAGAGTTGTCTCTGCACCAGCAGTCATGGGCAGCTCAGTGCTGCTGCTCAGGGAAGTAAAACTGAAGAAAGAGGAAAAATCTCTTTGAATATGGCAGAGTTGATAGGTGGGAATCTTCTTTCTCTGTAAAGATTGCTGACACAACAGTGATGTGGAACTGTGGTGGCTATTGCCACAGTGTGTGTTCTGGTAGGCTGTATTGGGTTTTTTGTGTGTGTAGTATCTTAAGGGTCTAGGAAGAGGAAAAAACACACTTCTTCCTAAGTTTAGATCTGAAACTAGTAGTGCTCCAGAGGAGGGATGGAGAGTATGTGGTCGTATGTGTGACCTTGTGTTTTTTTTCCTTTTCTCAAAGTATTATCATCAGAGCTATTGGCCTTCCATGGTGTATGTACAGCCAGTGCTGCCACCATCACCTGTGGAAGTTTATCCAGCATATGCTGAGCCAGCTCCTGTCCTAGATCAGTCAGTCCCTCAGCTCTACACCGATGCTGGGCGAACTGAAGTCCACCAGGTTCCCTTGGAAGCACCTGCAAATGGTTAGTATGTGAGTGTCGGACCACGCAGACAACGAATGAGAAGTGAGGGAATAGGTTTTCAGAGCATGACTGCTCCGTAGGAGCTGCTTGCTTGCAGCTTTGCTATCCTGTAGGACGCATGAGGTTGGGAGGACATAAAGCCTTGTAAGGGGTTATCACAAGTTCCTTTGCCATCTGTGGTGCTATTTAAAGTATGCCACAGTCACTGGCGTAGCCACTAATGTGTCAAGGGCTTTCTAAAGCTATAAAAAGGAAGAAGTAATCCTTTCTAGGCCTGTAGTAGGTATGCCAACCTTAACTTGGGAGAACTTTTTCTGAAACTGAAGGTATCTCTTTGCTTACCATGACTGTTGCTTAATCAGTATCAAACCAGAATGCTTGTATTGAAAGTAAAGGAGACAGTTGAGTTTTGGCAAGCACTGAGCATTGGTACTTCAACTCCACGGGAATTTTTAAAAGGAAGATGATGTAAACCTTGGGTTTAGGCTCAGCATGCTGAGCTGTTATCTCTTGAGTAGCTCTTACTGCTAGCCACATCTCTTACTGTCCATCAAATTTACAGCAAAACGTAGTTTCACCTAGCAACTTTGTAACAAGCTTGTAGATACACTTTGGCAATAAATAGGAGGATTATATTAAATGAGGAAAAAAGTGTCAAAAATGTCAGATGCCTAGCTCCTTAAAATCTGTGGAGTGTGGCAAATGGTCAGTGTTGGAAAGGAGCGGATCATAACAAAACTGTTGCTCGGAGAAATTGTATTGGGTTTGTGTGGCAAGGTTTTGGTAGTTGGGGGGGCTACAGGGGTGGCTTCTGTGAGAAGTTGCTCTGATAAAGCTTCAGCCTGTTCAGCTAGGCTGGTTCTTTTGCATAGATTAGTGTCCCATGATCAAATAGGGGAAGAATATGTTAGCTCTTTACTTGAGTCCCTCTTGGAAAAAGCTGCCATTCCAATGCACAATACTGCTAAGCAATTCTTGAATAGGGTTCAGTGAGAAGATGAGCAAGCTGTCCTGTCTACATTAGGATTTTCACCCTTCTGTTAGGAGGGATATATATGGGCACAAAATTGTCACCTAAATGGATTTTCCCTTTTGGCCACCAAAATAATACTGTGTTCATGGTAATGACAGTCTGCATGAAAAGACCATGGATATGCTAAAATATGGTAAGTGTGTGTATTTTGTTCTGTTTCTTAAGGTAACTTTCAAAATGCAGAGCCTCCGCCCCTGTCCTACGGGCCAGTATATTACCCAGTCATGTCGGACGCCTTCAGCCAGCAATCTCTTCCTGGGTTTGATTCTTTAGTACCTGCCTATCGCTATGTTAGTACCTGGCATCCAGTAAATCCACCATATGGAAATTCTCCACAAATTGCTAATGCTGTAAGTTCTGGACCACTGCACCAAGTCGGCTATATTGCCTCACCTAACCCTGCACCTCATGATGTGCCTCAAGGAATGTAAATCTGGGAGCTGTAAGCTCACTTCTTGCTCTTGGTTTCTCTTGTTTCTTGTTTGTCAACTATATGTTAATAGTGTTTCGTAAATGTTTATCATATATTGCAGTACGTTTGTAAGATTGTTTTGTGAAAGCTGTTGCACAAATGGTGGTAGTCTTGGTGTTTCATTTGCACTGATAGCACAAAGTAAAAGCATTGAACACATGAAAATGAGTGGTCATTTATCACTGGCAGGTTATGTTCCTGACGATTAGTCATCCAACAGCCTGGGCCAAAGAAATGTAGTTGTCTTGCGTGGGATAAAGCTGCTCCAGCCCTCTATGAGAAAATAGCAAAAGCTTTCAACATGAGAATGAAGTGTAGTGGAAAGCTCTAGCTGTGTTTTTGTTGATAAGTTTAGGAGGAAAACATTGAACAGTCTGTGCATGTGAACTACATTTCTTTCAGATGACTGTTTTGCACAGGCTCTGTCCTTAATAGAAACTCTCATTGTAGGTACAAAATGAACAAGGAGTGGATGCAAGTTGGGCCCTGCCCGCAGTCCTGGGGGCATCGTGGTGGTGTAGCCCTGTCCTGGGTAACAAACGAGGGCATGCATGTGGGTTATGCCGGCTCGCTGCCAGAGGCCATGAAAATCAGCAGAGGCATTTATTTAACAAATCTTGACTTTCACATGACCTCAGCATTTGGATCTCTGAGCTGGATTCTGAAAGCCATGGCTAGCAGACCTTGTAAGGAATTTGAGTCCTCCAGATTCAGACATAGCCATTTTCTTTGTACACAGCTAAGTGGTGGTTAAAAGGGGATTGACTGCAGAGTTAGGAGGGGGAAAAGTGTATTTCCTTCAGTATCCCTTTTAAGTAACCATCGAGGCAAAAACATAGTAGGAAAAAGTGATTCCTTACAATTTTATCTTAAATTCATGTAGCACAATTGGGTTTGATCCTATTTCCTTAAAACTTTTTTCCCTTCCTTAAAAGAAGATGGTAATATAATTCTCTGTTGGTAGGTTTCCAAGCTTGGCTTTTGGTTTGTCTCCTCAAATCTTTAATTGCTGTATGTTAACTTGGCAATTTAATAATGTTTTTTCAAGATGGAGGAATGAGGTAAAAAGTCAAAGCATGATGAAAATGACCCCTGAATAGATAATTTGATTATGAGCTGCTGTGCTGTTTAAAAAACAAAAACATGGACACAAAATGATTTTACAAAGTAATGGAGGCAGTTAGGACCTTCATCTTTGTATTTCTGCCTCTGGAGGAGCACTTGACTTGCACAGACATTTCTCAGAAAAGGGAGAAAGACATCACAGGATTTTTCCCTCCTTTCTCTGAAAAAGCCTTCATTAGACTAATCTCTTAAAGGAACCAGTAAAGCATGTGACTTATTTTTTGAACTTTAAAAACGGAATAGACTTAAGCACAGTCTCCATGATGGAGTCATCAGGTGTGTTTCCACCTCAGTCACGAGTGGCATCTGTCATATCCCAAACAGTTGCTGTCAAGCACCACAGTGAATATCTTCCACTTTCAGGCTTTAATGATGAATAATGCCACCTTTCTTCTACTGTCACTGAGACAGCCTTGCTTTTTTTTTTTTCTACACAAATGGTTATCATAGCTAAGTGTTGGTGGTTTATCTTCTGGTATTAGTTTGTCTCCTGAAGTCAACTCTTCCCCCCCCCAAAACACTGATAATTCTGGTATGGAGTCCAGTTTTTAGCATGTTTTTGCTCACCCTTCTAGTAGCTGGATTATTCAGCATTAGCCACGGCCATCATGGCCATGTTGGCCACTTTGATATACATGAAAATTACATTAATGGATATATATAATATGTGGCCAGTGAACTTATTTATGGATTTGATATAAAGAGGTACCTCTAACTTGATACATGCATTTTTACCAGTTCCTGAAGGGGCCTACAGTAAAGATGGGGATGGACTGTTTATCAGGGAGTGTAGTGACAGAACAAGGGGTAATGGGTTTAAGCTGAAGGAGGGTTGATTTAGGTTAGATGTTAGAAAGAAATTCTTTACTGTTAGAGTGGTGAGGCACTGAACAGGTTGCCCAGAGAGGTTGTGGACACCCCATCCCTGGAGGTGTTTAAGACCAGGTTGGATGAGGCTTTGGGCAACGTGGTCTAATGGAAGGTGTCCCTGCCCGTAGCAGGGGGGTTGGAACTAGATGATCTTTAAGGTCCCAGCCCCAACCAGTCTATGATTTTTGCCAGGGCTGTTTAGGCTCAAAATTAACTTTTTGAACTAGCGAGTAGGGGCTGTGGGGAACAGTTATGAGCATGTCCTGGAGCTGGTTGATGAACGCTCTCCGTAGGTCAGGAAATGCTGCCTTTTATTAATAGCAAAAGTACTCAGAATGGTACAGAAACTTAAGTGAACGCTGGAGTCTTTTATTTTCAGTTCTGCTTTCCAGAGTTGTGTTACACTACAGTAGCTCTACATCACCTATTAAAACAAGTGTCCAAAAAAAGCCACAGCTCTACCAACTGGCTTTATACTTCAACCATTTCCTCATCTAGAGAGTACTAGGTCTGGCTGCAGCATCCCTGTACTAATAATATCCCTAGTTAAGTATTCCAGCAGTTAATTGCTACAAACCAGTTGCCTTTTCAGAGGCTGTAAGACAACTGACATCAAAATTACACAGAATTCTGGGGGTTTGTTGGAGAGGTTTTGGGGTTTTTTGTTGGGGGTGTGTTTGTGGCCTGCAGGGGCCAAGATGTGGGCTCAGGGTCTTTTTTTGTGGGGAACCTGGTGTCAGCCTGGTGACCATCCAGACTTGTTTACTGGGACGCACCATTTGATTATTGCTCTGTTACAACTTGGTACCAGACTGATGCTCTGGGTTTTTCACGCCCAGCAGAATTGCTGTGAGCAGGGGTAGTGGGATATAGCTTGTAGCTGTAAGTGTGGTTTTTTTCCTTTAAATAGAAGCACAGAAAAATCCATGAGTATTGATTTCTGTTGGGAACAATTATTTTCCTTCAGATCAATCTTTTTTTCCTTGGGCTTCTTGAAGTATGTTGCATAATAATGAATTTTTAAAGCAAGGATTTGATCCTGAAATGTTTTCATTTCTCTTTATTTTTTGTGGATGGGTTTCCAGCCTTTAAAAGGGAGAACAGAGGAGTTGTGCAGCCAAGTCTGCACTAGTCATGCTTGCCGCCTCCTTTTCCACACCATGTTTTTATATATGAAAGGCAGGGGCTCAAATTAAATTAACACCTGAAGGCTGTGCAGGAAGGATCCATGAGCTGGCAGCGCCACAGAGAGCTCTCTTTAGATGTGAGCACTTCTGATTTCGTAGCCCTTATAAACAGCCTCAGAGTCAAGCCTCTTCTCTTCTGAAACTGCAGGACGAAAGAAGCATTAGCTGTAGTTGTGGTGCTTTGGCGTGTGAGCTGCTTGTGTTTTCAACTATGTCACTCTCTTCTAAACTGCTGCAAATCTTTCTGCAGGCTTCGCTCTGACTGCGTTTGCCTGCAGGTCACTGGATGGGAGCGCACCTCTGTTCTCCGAGCACTGCTTACTGCACAGTAAAGTAAAAGCATGGTATTTTGGCAGCGGTGCTTGGGCCTTGCACCTTCGGGTGTGCAAAGCCTGTGCCCTGTCACAGTGGTGCCCCTCTGTGCATGCACCACTCACCCCCCTCTGCAGCCCCAGTGCCCTCATCCTGCTTTAGCCTGTCGCCTCAACAGCCAATGTCTTGCTGTTTTTAGCCAGAGGCATGAGTCTCTGAAGACTTCTGAATTGTAAAATCCCTCTGTTATTGAAGATAATAATTACAAATACTGTAGAGAAAAACCACGCTGACCCTGCCTGCCAGCAGCGTTAGCTTGCTGGGCTATCACCAGGTATTGCCCCTGTGCTCTCTTTTCCCCTTGGTCACGTAAGAACACCAAGAGATTCCTATGGCAAGTTGTTTTTCTAGCTCAGTTGTTTTGTTTTACTCTTTGCTTCCAGTTCTCTCTGCAGTGCTGCTGGATCCCTTTCTCTTTTATAAATTACACCATCAAAGACTGTATTATATATGGAAGATATTCAGCATATAAATCCAGACCCAGACTTCGAAGTAACTGCTTTTTTCATAAGGGAGGAAGATAAACCCCTTGGATTTTATAGCTTTGAAATAAGATCAGAGTTTAAATTTTGCAGGGCAGGCCTGTATCTAGAAACTCCTACACATGATCAAGTCACTGCTGCTTACCAGATTTCACTGTCGGCTGAGTTGCGGCAAGTACAAAATAGCTCAGCCCGTATGAGCTATAGGCTAAGAGTGCGTACGCAGGCAGTCGCGGCATTAGTCATCCCCACAAGTGCATGGGACAGGAACGCATGCCTGAGTCCTGACAGGGTGTTTTTATGTATTGGCCTCGGTTTATGGCAATACTTTTATTCCAGAGGGAATAAAAGTAAAAGAAATCCTGCCTTTCCTGGAGCAGGTGAAAATTTTGCCACTAGCTTTGGGGTGCCTGGCTTTAGCCCAAGATAAGAGTCACCCTGTTCTCATAGCTGTGATGACTGCTTGACTTGGTTGTGTTAGAGAAAATGGTCTTTTAAGAGAAAGTGAAATATCCTCTAATGATTAAATTAATGGACCATCTAACTCGGTCTACCCTCTTCTTTATATATTTTTCCTCTTCCCTGCCTATTTGCATTTTCAAATTAAATTTAAAACTCTAGTTTCTGACTCTTTTTAAACAGTACTTTTTTAATATTCCGCATAGTTGAGAGCAAAAAAAGGTTGATGTTTGTGGTGATTACGTGAATACGTGATTTCTATTTTCAGGAAGCGCAAGTAAGAGGAGATAAAATACACTGCAAAACTTCTTCCCCTGGTCAAACCTGGTATTTTCTGCTGCAGCACATCTGCCTACCTCTGCAGGGCCAGCTGAGGGGATGGAAGTCACTTCCAGGTGCAGTTTGGTTCCCGTTTCTGGAATAGGAAGCACAACTGGGAATTCAGGGTGCTTAACTTTGAACTCGTAGGCTTTCTGACGTGAGTGGGAACGTGCACATCCAACTTCAAAGTATCCTTTTCTATTAAAAAAAAAAAAAAACAACCCAAAAGTTCCCTTCTGTCTCTATGTGGGTATTTCAAATTCTGTAGCTGTGGATCACTGTGGTCCTGGGCTTTGCCGCAGCTGTTGGCGTGGGCTGTGTTTATTTCTGTGTGTCCACATTATCTCCCTTGCACGGGAATCTTCTGTGTTTCAAGGAATGGGATATTGCCGTTGTTTAACTTGAGGAAGCCCTTCTTGTATTGGTGGCTTGACCAAGAACCTCCCGTAGTTGATGGAAACTTTTTGAAATGTGTCTGCAGGCCTCCAGTACTTTAGTGAGACTTGCTTGGAGGACAGCTTTATGTGAGCAAATTATGTTAATACAGTTATGCGTTGTTGCTTAATGACTCTTTTACGCTATAAGCTATATTGGTATATTCCAGTGCATCTGATGTAGTTGTCCTGGTCAAAGGATATCTTTGGGGAACAAATTAAAATGGAATTATGTTTACTTAGACTTTTTTGTGTAGGAGTAACCGCATTCTTGCGGTTTATTTACCAATTGCATTTTATTTACCAATTCTTCCAGTGGTTTGCTATTTCCTGTTGTAGACAGGATATAATGAATGTTTTTGGATTAGGGTTTTTTTTTCTACAGCCAGGTGTCGTTCAGCTCCTGCCCATGAACACTTGCTCAAATACAAGTGGCCGAATTCATTGTAGGTAAATAAGAATGTGCCATGTCTTTTTTTAATGTAAATACTAATATAAGTCTCTACAGAATTGGAGCCCTTAAGTGCTCCTCTGACCACTGACAGCCCGTGAGGAGTCTGTGCTGAACATGATTTTAAAAAAAACTATAAGATGTCAGGTCTGTTGCTGTTCATAAATATTTATTATCAATAGGCAGCTGGAAATGTTACATCTGAAAAGGTAGAAACACCTTGAATTTCAATAGGCTTACATTTTTGGGAAAAAAATCAAATGCTTTTTTTTTTCAGTTTACAGTTAAGCTAAAAATACACATAAAATAAATAAATTTATTCTGTACATCATTTCATTTTTACATGTTATACGAGGGTATGACATGGAGTCTGCGCTATGGACAGAAAAGATGCAAGTAGAAAAGTACATAAAACTAAGCGTTTGTTTTTGCTTTTTGCTCTCCCCGTTCTCCTCCCCCCACTTTCTCTCGGGGTGGCTGTTCCTACTCAACTGGCAAACACTGAGGTCCTCACTCCATCTCTGTGTCCGCAAAATTCTTACAACATCTAAAAGCTCTTTTGCCTGGAAAAAGCCATCAAGTTTTTGACCAAAATTAAAATAAAGGAGGAGGAAAAAAAAAAAACCCTCTCACCTTTTCTATCCCATGAAGTAAAATTGTATTTTAAAATATGCTCAGGTGTGAAACCATTTCTGTGATAGGTATTTTTTTTTAATGAAGATTTAATTTGGTATTAAAACTCGATTGCTAAAAAAACTGTTTGCAGAGTAAGCCCGGATCTCTAGGGCTTGCCATATAGAAAATAGAGTACTTAAGCATCTGCTACTATCCTTTGCTTCTCAAAGATCCCTAGCCCTCTAGTTCCCAGACCCACCTTATAAACACATTCAGTAGTTTTTAAATAAGACTGTACAATACTCAAAAAATAGCTAGACCAAAAAGTGCCCCCTTGCTCAAAAACAACTATTTATAGTCAAAGGCATTTCACTCTGTTGGCTAAAGGTATCACAGTGTTCTGTTAGCTAATGTGCTAAAAGGCCAGCTCCTTCACTGCTCACGGCGTTTCTTCTGGCTTAGGAGTTTCTGCTGATATGGAAATGCTTTAAATGGGGGAGTGTGGGGAAAGTCCCCAAAATAAAATAAGCCAGGCTGAAGGAGGATGTGCGAGGCAGGAGGAATGGGCTGTGCTGTTTTCCGTAGGTGGCGAGCCGTTGATCCAGAAGGGTCTGTGTGTAAAGAAAGATCAGTTTGGCTTTTACAACTGTGGGTGGTTTGAGCTAGGTTCGGGGGTGTCTATTGCTGTGATGGCTGGGTATTTTGTTTTGTTTTGCAGGTTAAAGTGTTTCCCTGAAGCATAAAATACTATCAAACATTTGGAAGATAAGGATCAAACACTTCCGCCTTTTAAATATACCTTTTTTTAGGTAAAGCATTTTTTTTTTTTTTTAAACAATCGTTCTTGGTCATGAATTTACTCCAGAGCAGTGGTGGTTCTGGGTGGAGGCAATTAGTGAATAATATATAAATGACTTCTTTATAAAAGTGTAAAGGCCTGAAATGGGGAAAGTAGTGTGAAAATTAAATTGAATCAAATTACAAATGTTTAGAAAATATGCTAATGTGGCTAGCCCAGAGTGCTCCCCTCCTCCAAAAAAAAAAAAAAAAATTCCAGTAAGGGATTGACTTTATAGTTGTTAGGTTTCCAGTTACACATTCACCAAAAACTACAGATTATTTTGGTAAGTTTATTTTAGATGCGCCTCCAGTGAGCTGATTTATTATGCACTGTAGTTTCACTGATTCCAATTAATTTTAAATTAATTTTACCATTACATGAGTGAGAGTCACTGGTGCTCCCAGCACCCCTGGGCAGGCTGCAACCAGCTGTGCTGCCTGCCTCAGCCGGGGCTGCGGTACCGGATGGCCCTGGAAGTCCCAGAGGTCCTTAGGGTGCACCCACCCAGAAACCGCTCCAGAGAGGTTTTAGTTAACGAACAACTTTCATTAATTCTGGGCAGCCCCAATGGGTTAGATTTTTTTTTTGCCTTTTTTTTTTGCCATTCTGCTTGACTGTGGAATTGCAGCGGAGGTGGGAGGGTGATTCTGTTCTTTGGAAATCAGCCCTTGAGGCTGCACAGAGCTTTCTCACAGACATGTCTGGGGAAAGTGTTGGCACGCTGCAGGACGAGTTAACTGATTGAAGAATAACTCAGCCAGAAATTAAACCAAAATTGTACCTCTTCCAGGTTAACTGAAGTATGCTTTTCTTTGGGATCTTGGCCTTTTGAAAAGGAAAGTAGAAATATCAAAGCAAAGCTGAGAAGTCCCGAGGGAAGTGGGACATACACAGAGTGGTGTGAGAGCAGCAGGTGCTCATGTAGTTTTCTGACCACTAGAAAACCCAGTGCTAAATCAGATCCTTGCTTACACTCTTAGTAACTGTCCAAATATCCAGTGCAGATACCCTGCAACTGCTTGCGCTCCTGGAAGGGAACTCAGAATGCTTGTAGCGCCCTGACCGTGCAAGTCCAATCTTAGAGCTCCTGTCACTCAAACCAAAGATCTTTCTCCTGAGTAAGCACTAAAGAAAACCAAATTGTACCTACAGAGAAATCGGGGCGAAGAGCCCCCCAAAGGAATGCAGGAGGGAGTCTCCTGCTGTCCCAGCAGAGGTTCCTCCAGCAGCCATTGTGCTGGCGACACGCTGCCTGAGGCTTCTGCCTTACCCTGCTCCTGGGGACAAAGAAACCTGGCTTCCCTCTGCCCCAGCGTGTTGTGCACCCTCTTGCAACACCCTGTCACCTGTCTGACTTGCTGTCCCTGCCAGGGATGGGGTGAAAAGTGAATATGAAGGAGGTGATGACATGTGGTGACATTTTCCTATAGCCCTGCTCCAGGATCCTGGCGTGTGCGTTGATGCTGGGCTGCTTGTGGAACCTCCCTGTCCTTAAAAGTCTGTTGCATCAACCAATTTTAACCTCTTTAAAAGGTAAGGTTTTATATTTATACATGAATATATTATTTAAATACTCCTAATATTTACAGTGGCCGTTTCTGCTAAAAATTGTTACATGTACCATCAGAAAAAGGATGAAATGCAAGTACAGTAAGGTGACATTAAGGGTGAGACATAAATCACAAAAGCAAGGGTGTAGGAGTTTAGGCTTCCAGGGTATGCTGCTCCTGCTCTCTGTCTGCTGCAGAAGTCCCCTAAATTCCCTTTGTGGGAAACCAGGCTAGTTTTCTACATGGAAAACTATCATAACAGACATACAGTTACATCCTAACCTGAATTAGTTGTAAGAAAATAAAAGTACATACTACTGCTACGAATATTGACTACTTACTGTATATAGCGCCTTTAATTTGAAGATCTGAAAGTGCTTATAAATAATGAACTAACCCCCCCTGCGAGGTAGGTAAGTATTATTATCCCTATTTTACAGTTGGGGAAACTGAGGCATTAGAAAGGCAAAGTGACTTGCCCAAGGTCACAGGTGAGTCAGTGGCAGAGCAGGAACGAGCCCTCAGAAGTCCTGTTCTCTAATCCTGTGCTCTAACCACTGTGCATGCTTCCTCTGTAGGGACCACCTACACAAATAATTGAGTATTTACATATATACCAGTAAGTGAATAATATACAAATGCAATTATCCAAATAATCTGCAGAGATATGTCAGTTAATTTCTTGTTTCTGAAACAACTTCTTTAATCTCTGACCTGAGTACACACACCTCCTAACTCTATTTGATATTCTTAACCCTGGATGTTATTTGTTCACTTTTTAATTGGTGATCATTTGTAGGTGTGCTGCTTTAAAAAGCCAGGTGAAAATAACACCGGGGATGGGGGGTGAGAAATGAAGCAACTTCAAGAAACCTAAAGAAAGGGCAAGTGCTCAAGATCTCTATTATTCTTAATTCCTTTCATACCTACAAGGATTATTATTGAAACCCACAGAAGAAGGGCTGGTGTGCACCAGTTGGAGCACAGCTGAGCATCTGGAACTGGAGCCAGGGAGAAGCTGAACTCCTCACAGGAAGAACTCGAGGTGTCCCATCAGCTCCTACCCTGGGCGCTTGCACAGACAGTGCAGGGGTGGGTAGTTCACTGATTTCTCTAAAGGGAAGATTAACTTTCACTAAAAAGTGTTTTCTTTTTGAGCAATTGAAAATGGAAAAATGCTAGTGAAATTCCAAATACTGTGACTGCCAGTGAATATAAAAAAAGCCCCAAAACCCAAAAAAACCCCAAAACCAAATGACCAGGTTTTGCTATCAAATGTGTTTTTCACAAGATACTTTAATTTCCCTCCCCTGAAGCTCCTGTTTTAGCATAATAATAATTCACCAGCTGCTATAAGGCCTATTGCTACCAAAGGGGATGCATAGATACAATCAAACAGAATTTTGTCTTTTGGGGGACCAATTTGACAGTTTTTTGCAAACTCCTGGACACAGCTATAAATCACAGCCAAATCAAGTATTTGTTTTAAATTCCAAAGTCAGCTCAAACTCGCTCATAGCCGGGAGCTAGGAAGTATCTGAGTCATGAAACAAATCCCAGGGGAGCCCCAGCCAAGCAGCCACGTGACGTACCTCTCGCCTTCAACATAACATTATTGAGAGATTTTGTAGGCTGCCGTTCCAGTGTGGCGGTTCCTCCCCCTGCCCTTTCAGGCTGCAGCAGGGGAACAACGTGACTCACACAGTTTGCAGAGAAAGGGTTTGCGCTGCCCAGTGTCATTTTTACATTTTGGGGGGGCACCACTGTGGAGTTGAGTTTAATTTCTCCTTTGTACCTGTTAATGCAGTGCTGCATCTGATGACACAACATAATCACCAGTAGCAGTGTGCTTGCTCTCATGGAAAACTTAAAAGCCTTTCTCCTGTCCAAGGATATGAACCCTGCTTCTGTCCCAGCCTCAAACTCAGTTGACGTAATCTACATAAACCATACTTGAATTGTTTTCATTCTTTCTTGTTACACAGGAAATACTCTAAAGATTTGCTGGCCCCACATCAGGTAGAGTTCATGAACTGTGCTGTGGTTAGGTCAGACATAAAATGATTCAAACCCTTTCCTTCATCCCCCTATGGCAGCTCTTGCTAACATTCATCTTTCCAGAAATGGTCCTCTGTGTGGTTTATTAAACTGTAGGGCTTTTATTGGGAGCTGCTTTGAGAATTATTTTCAGTTGGTTCTGACTGTACCTCTCGCTTATCGATGGATTTGCCTCTTAAAGGACAGGGGCACTGGATTTCTTCACCAATGATCAGCAAGCTGCTTCCGACCTGCGGATTTTGCAAGTCTCCTTGTGTAGTGCCAACGTCAGTTTGCTCAGCCTTTTGTAAAGGAAGATGAGATGCAGTTTTCAAAGACAACTCTAACCCTGCAATTAGTATGAAAGCCTGAAATCTGTTGATATAAAAATGCTTTTCAGTCTGCCTTAACTAACCCATCTAAAGGCTTAAATATTTTGGGCTTTATACTGCATGCTGGTAACAAGACTGGTGTCACTTATAAGCAAGGAATACAGAAACACTTTTGAGTCTTTGCTCAGAGTTGCTGACTTAACTTCAGAGCTGGCCTTGAGCCATGGTCCCCACCTTCAGCTCTGTATTGAAAACTTCCCATGTGTCCAGTGTGTTGGCATCTCAGTTCTGCTACAGGAGCTGGCTGCATCCTGCACAATGATCTCTGATGTGGGTGTGCTCCACCCTGACCTTTAGGTAATGCTGCATAGGTGCCCAGAGGGAAAACCCAGTGACGTGGTTTTCCTTAATGAGAGGAGGGAGCCAGGTTTAAAACTCAGGAAGAGTATCCAGCTGTGGGCGTTCCAGCATCTCTTCCATGGGGACTGCTGCAGTGAGAAATCCCTCTGTCCTGCCATGGGAACTGTTCCTGTCCCTTGCTGGTAAAATCTGACCAGGTGTAGATTTTGCAGCGTTATGCTTTTACAAATGCACTTCGCAACCCAGTTCACAGTTTTGGCAACTGCCCTTGGGATATGCTCCAGCTCACATCACCTCTCCTGGGAACAGAGCCTTAAGCACAACTGCAGCAGTGCAGTAACGAAGCTCTGTCACGGGAAGGCCATTTCTGAGCTCCTGGTCAGGAGTTGCTTCTTCCAAGAGAGCAGCCGACTAATGACAGCTCTGAAGTGGTGGTAAGGAAGTGCCAGTCATCTCTGTTTCTTAGCAAGACTGCAGAAGAAAGTTCAAGTATCACATTGTTTAAAAAAAAAAAAAAATCACTTAAAAATTATAACCATTTTGCTCTTGATGGGGTTGTCTTCTCCCCTCTCTGATGCTCCTTAGGACAAGACCCCTGATGGTGCTAGGCCCTGTCCAGACACTACCACACCTGGAGAAATAAAAGCTAACATCTACTGCTGCTCTCCTTTTTGTTGTGCCTTAGAAAATGAACTGCAGAGACTTTCCAGGCTGCCAGATGCAGTTTGAGCTGCTGTTGCTTAGGCTGCTTTTCAGAAATGCAGCTCCCAGGCCCAGGGAAGACTATCTCTCTTTGTGCTTGCCCTACACCAGGAGGATGGTTTTCTTCCTAGAGCCTGACATCCATCAGAGAGGCAGCAAAAAGCAAATGCAGTAGTGGAAGTAAAATTAGGAATTTCAAAAAACAGGTACAGCTCAAGAGGTAGGGTGTAAGGGCAAGGCTCAGGGTTTGGGGTTAGCCCATCAGAAATGAGAACCACACTTAGGTTTGGGTTCCAAGCAGCCACAGCTGGTTTTAGGTCAGTTCATCCACGCAAAAGTCGGTAGCAAGGTGCTGGCAGCCTAACGGGAAGGTCATTCTGCTCCCTACGGGGGAATTTCTTATAGGAATTAGGTAAATAACCAAATCATAACATGTTTGAGCTGGATGATCAAAGGGGTCTCTTGCTCAGTAACAATTTACAATATTATTATATTAAACAACCTGAAAAAACACAGAAAACCAAAAGAATCAGAGGTTGTATTGCTTAAAGAAAACAAAAAGCCAGTTACAAGTTGAAACCCTTTCTAAAAAGATTTTAAATATGATTCTCAGCCTCCTGCTAAGCCACTGCTCACCCGCTGGTTGTGTTGATGAGGAAGATTGAGCAGGACGCAGAGCCAATCCTGTTGGATAGCAGCAGTGATAACCCAGCGGCGGTGGGACAATGGTGGTGAGAGCACAGGAGAAATCCTTTACTCGTGTCTGAAGTCTGGGGGGTTTGAAGACTAAGACTGCATCCGAAGGGATTCCTGTGGTTTATAGTGACCTTATAAATGGTGAAACCTTTAGTTTAGCATTTGAGAGTGTAAAAAAAAAAAAATTATAAAAGGTACAGATGGCTATAAATAGGCTAACATAAGTAGTTTTACACTTCTTTTTTTAACCTGTGGACAGAAAGGAAAGAGTAATGCTGAATCAGATGAGAGCAAATAATTACAAATAATTGGCTAAGTTTTCCAGTGAGTGTTACGATAGCTTTACTTATAGCCGAGTTGTAATGTGATCCTCCTGCCCATCTTTCCACTGATTTATAAACAAGTCACAAGCCTCTCCCCAAGAATCAAACACATCCTCTGTTGAGTCTATAAGTTTGGAATTAGAGGAACAAATACTGGAAGCACAGTGAAGGGAGCTGGTACAAACCACAGGGCACTCCTTGCTCTGTCCTGTAAGTCTTGTGTTCCCACTGTAGTCCACCTCATTGAGGTTAATTTCACTTTTGGAACAATTCTCTTCTCTCTCTTTATCAATCTGAGAATATTTAATGTCTTTCCACATGTAGTGTGGCTGAATAATCCCATCTGAAATAGTGTACATGGGTTCTGAATTTGGTTCAGGTACATGTCCGTTCATCTTGGAAAAAAGCAGGCCCAGTCTCTTAAAGGACTCCTTCTTGGAGCTGGAAAGTCTCTGAACTCGGTTTCCATTTCGGACAAAGGAGCGCTTACTGATCCCATTGCTTTTTGGCTTCTCTTCCACCATATCGATCCCAGACATAGTTTTAATTAGAGCAGATACATTGAAGTCCTTTTTTTTGTTGGCTACATTGAAAGACACGCTCTTGGCTTTGGATTTTTCTCCAGCACCATCCTCATTTGTTTCATCCTTTTGGGACACCTCTGTGCTGCTGGTAGAATAACTTCTCCTCTGGGGCTTTCTGTTTCCTAAGAGGTCAAGAACTTCATAGCGAAAACTTGAGATGTCCTGTTTTAATTCCTAGGGCAAGAGGAGAAAGGAGTTACGCTTGGCAGCTTTATCTGTGACATGAAAGAATGATCATGCTCCCTTGGGAGAGCTGTTCAGAGTTATGCAAATAGCTGATACCAAATCACACTTGCAAGAATACCACCTATATCGTCATTATTCAGTGACACACAAAAAGAAAATTTTGTTAATCCTGAGAATTATAGACCTCAGAAGGTCTCCAAAGGCTGTGGGACCAGCCCTCTTGACCAAAAAACCGCCACATGCACATCATATCTATTCCCAGCTCCAGTAATAGTCTTATTTCTCAGCAGGTTACAAATCATCTTAACAAGTTAGTGTGAACTCTGCAAGTGGCTACTTGAATTAATATAATATATTACTATTAAGGAATAATAAATTACCTTGAAATTTTCTTCAGTTAAACCTTCATTGGTTTTGGAAGTTCTTATCATTGCTGCAACATATCTTTTCACAAGATTTCTTATCACTTCCTGGAATAGGAAACAATACGAGTGATTCAACTGCTGGCTCAGGCCAAACTCTGTTCTTACCACATTTCACTGAGTTCTTACCGACAGTGGCTCTCTAAGGAAAATCACTGCCATCAGAAACAGAACACTTTCTTTTAAACAGAACAAACCTTTGGAAAGGGTTATATACACCTCTGTCTTGAATGTTCAGTTGTTAGCTACAGCGAGCAGGTATTTTGTACTTGTTCTGTGTATGTAAAAGTCATTGAGAAAAAATTCTTGATGTTCTTAAATGTCCTCAAGCCATTTAATCTCAGCTGCTGAAAGTTTTTAAGACTGTATATGCTGTGTATCCTGAGGGACCAAGCTTGCCATCTGAAGATTGTTTATGAAGCATTGGAAAGTCAGGGAGGGTATGCTGACAAGAAATCACCAGAACAGCCAGGACCCCACGGGCCAATGCACATTCTGGTTAAACCGCATCTGCCAGCCTAGGCGTTCCCTGATGGCGGGTTAGAAACTCCTTTCAAGGCTGCTGCAGTGTCTGTGGACAGGGCAGAGGGCTGAATCACACCCTCCATGACTTCTCTAAGGGCTCGTGCTCCTCTGCATTACCTGGGCTGCTCCAGTACAGACTTTTGGTAGGATGAGATCCAGTTTGCTCTGTGTTCCCGTGCCTCCCTGCTGGCTTTACGTAAGCAAACTGGTACTTCGAGCTTGTACATTTATCTGACTACTCCAAACCTTCCCTTCGTTTCCCCCATTTCATAAACAGGGATAATGAGTCTGAGCAACACCAAGCACGAAGACGGTCTCTGCACCAAGGTTTTACTGGGAGGCTTTATAAGATCCCACTGTTGGTACACGTAAGCTGTGCTGTGAAGTCAGAAAGTACCGAATGTCTGTTGTCAAAGGTGACTAACTATGTTAAATATCAACTTCAGATAAAAATACTCAAAGCAGGAGATATCTTAAGTAAGACAAATTACAAGTGGCATTTGACAATGTAGCCTAACGCACCACCTAACATTCTGGAGAATTGTTTTCCTTCCAGCACACTGGCATAATACATCACACTGAATTCAAGGACTGAAGCTGGTGTTTTTAGTACAGTTTCATCCGTTTGTAGGTTGACTTTAATGAGTACTTGATGACAGGCAGGCTGAGAATAAACAAAACCAGCAAAATTATCAAAGGAACCATTCCTCCTTCCTGAGCTGTCCAAAACAAAAGGCAATCCTAACCACTGTTTCAGTTAGGGACGCTTTACAAAAAAGAGCAGGAGAGGAACAGTTCAAGAGTGTGTAAAAATGCTGCAGAAACAGTTTTAATCAGGGTGGTGTGACAGCCATCAATCCCTCTGATGGCAATGGCGATGTCACCTTTGACTTCAGCAACCAAACTGATACCTGCCAAGTCTTCCACTACTTCACAGGTGGCAAAATCTGGGAGTGATTTACTGAACCATCCCACCTCTAATGAGGAAATGTTGTAATCTGTGATAAGCAAAATCCTCTTAGAGGACCTACACTTACCAAAATATATTCTAGAAGCAAGCAAGAATCGCGGTATTAGAAAATGAGCAGGAAGAAGAAACAGCAAGTAAAAACTTTATATGCTCAAGAGCTTACCTGGTAATGTTGATTCTGAATCAGGTTGTCAGCGTGCCGTTCCTGGAAAGAGAAAGGCACAGATACGTTACCAGTTTAGTCCTGTCTTTAGAGCTCCTGATGGCTCTTAGCAAGTCACGATCCAGCAACATTCCATTGCACCAGCAGAGCAGTGGCCCTCACAATCCTGAACATGCACAAACACCCTCGAAAAATGAAGTATAAAACTGTGCAGCTCCTTACAGTGAATGTTTTGAGGTTTTCATGCCTCTTCTGTTCGTTGTCAGAGTCGTTGCCTGGGCACAGCTGATTGTGAATCCACTTGCAAAGGTACCAGACTGACTTGGGACTTGGGACAATGTTAAAAGGAGGCGGCAAAGTGGCACCTTCATCAAAGTAACTCATCCAGAGCTTTGTCCGTGCAAATTTCCACTCAATATCTGCATGGTCCTGTGAGAGAAGGAGAGAGACTATCAACAGCTTCAGGCAGGCTTTCCTGGAGCAAATGCCCACGGCTGAGGAGGTGACATGTCAGCTATAAAGGATTTCTCCAGCTGCAGGCAAAGCAGTATCGCTTCTTCTATCTCCCTCGCTGGGAGGGTACTTAAAAATCAGTGTGAAATATAGCTAGAGTGTAAAAATACCAACCACTGAGAAGAGAGATGATAGCAATATTCAGCAAAAAGAATTTCACGTGCTAAAGACCAGCTTTGTCCTTTAGAGGTCATGCTTATTAATTCACCGATACAAGAAGCAAGAAAACACATTTCTTATTTTGCTTTGTGCTAGCCCTTTTATTCTCACAAACCATTGATTCTCATGTGCAAATCCAATGAATTCTCACATTCTTCCCTGGAAAGAAATCTTTCATAGTGTTTTTTTATTAGTTTGGTTTTTTGTAACATCCATTAATTCAGCTCTTATGAGGAAGTGACACATTTTATGCGTGCCATATTTTAAATCTTGCCTCTGCATTATCCCTACACAAAATGGGATCACCATGTTAGCTTGCTGTGCCTTAGTGTTTTTCATCCCAACAAAATAAAGGTGGAAAGTTATTAGTACCATTTCACAGCTGCACAGACAGGCACATGGTCCGTACAGTCACCAGGAAAGGAATACTGAGGCTATGCAAGACACCGACCTTACAGACTGCACAACGGTGAGCCCCAAATCAAGCTATTTGCAATCTATCCAACAGATCATTCTGCCCAGGAGCAAACTGCATATTCCCTTCAACATCAGGGCAGAGACAGCGACCTGCAACCTGGATTTAGAGATACCGCAGCTATTCCACATGGATTTCATGCTGTTTCGTGCTAGTTTTAAGGTTAACAAATGCCACTGGTTTTTGTGTTCTGCAGAAATTCTGACAGACAGAAAAGGAAGGAAATAGTTTGAAGCCTTCAAGCCAAGTGGTGCTGAACAAAGCTTACAATAGTACACTGAATTAAAATGGTGAATTTGTATAGTTATCGTTGCACAATATAGTGCAAAGCTAATGGTTATGACATTTTAGCTGTTCAGCATTTACATTAACAGTATCTGACATGAGATTAAACCAGAGCCGTGATGACCTAGGCTTAAGTAACACCACAAAGTAGGAGAAAAGAACAATGTGGGTTTTTAAGTTTCTGTGATTTCAACCAGGTTGGCACAAGCAGCCCTCTTGAGCAAGGGATGCTGGGCTGCAGCTCTCAGAACTGAGCAGTGAAGCACAGGATGGGGAGTTTAATAAAATACAGCTGAACATCACGCCCAAAGAATTACTACAGTGGCTTTCTGGCTACACTCCAGTGCTCTGACATGGGTAAAATATGCTCACGTTTTGACAGTGAGGTGCAGGTGAACTCCATTTTAGTAGCGTATTCAAATGATGCGCAGCTCTCAATTTCAAACCACTGCCTCGGTGGCCCAGGAGCGTGTTAATGTCTGCAGATGGTCTGAATCAGCCCAGAATACTACTGTCCCCTGCCAGCTTACTGAAAGGGCTGTTTTCAAGCCGTAGGTAGACTTAGAGAAGCAGCCTGCCATGCCCCTTTTTGCCTCAGACATTATCAGACCCTGTAAGCTAGCAAATTTCAGTATCACCATGAAGCATTAGAAGCTGATGCTAGTAGAAATGAGGTTCCAGGTAGTAAAAAAATGCAGTTTACAACAATAGAAATAATTGCCACCAAAGAAAAAAAAGTCCTCCTTTTTTCCTCCCCGCAGGTTTCTGTGCTCTACGTGGACATGCGTACTACCAGGGAAAACCCAACAGCAGCTGCATCTGCAAAGGCTGCAGACAAGAGGCACGTTGCTGGTTCAAGCACTTGAAGCCTTTTGTAGAGGAATGGCTGCATGAGCCCAGCACTAAGTTACTTAGCCCTGCTGTGAGTAAGCCCTTCTCAGGGTGTGCAGGAACTACAACCACCTGGCAACACTGATAGCACTATCTGGGGCAGCTGGAGAGGTTAGGGTAAGGCAGGAGTGGAAGGAGAGTGCAAAAACTTATTTTGGATAGAGACATGTATGTTTTAAGTTCTTTGTCAATACAGAAGTAGGTGTAAATGTACTACTGAGGAGTCAGAAGGGAGAAGGTAGTTTGGAGAAGGTTATAAATCCACCCTTCCCTTCTACAAAGGTCCATCAGAGGTCCAGCGTCATGGGTGGGATCAGGTGTGGTGGCTTGGCAGCAATGTCCTTCAGCACGTTACAAAAAGGGCATGTCCTGGGTAGAGGTAATTTAGTAGTAGATGTTGGATGCTGTTTGTAGAGGAGGATAGGGAAAAGCTGTACTTTAGGGATTGCAAATTAATTTCTGGGAAAGGAAGGAAGAAAAGGGGTAAAGTTTTTCTGCACAGAGTGTTTTCTTTTTGTTCTTTCACTTAAAAATAGCTTCAGGGCACTAAATGGGCTTGACTAGGGGCTGGATGCAGGTGCAGGACAGTGCTGTGAAACTTAGCAGGAGTTTTTCATTGGCAAGTTTTGTGGTTGGTCTGAACAAATCCCTGTTGATCTGCACACGTCAGTGGGTGAGGCTGGGGGATGCTGGCTGCAGCCCCACCTGTATTTCTTCCTGTGCAGTCTCAGTCAACAAGTGCAATGTAACCTCTCTTAAAAGGCAGACCCTCTGTACAAAGCTCAGAGTAGCTTTTCTTTCCTTCTTTTTGCTGCTGTTGTGAATTCCCCAGGGTTTACAAACTGAGCCTGTCTCAATTATTCACCTTGATGTTTTGAGAACCTGAGCAAATCAGATGAGAGCTCCTGGCAGCAGTTTTCTGTTGGAAATATATAGCAAAGAGACATTTCAATTTTCCTGAGAATGTCTTTGTGTGCCAGGAAACCACCATTTTCTTGGTTAGAGCTCTCTTTAGTGCTGTAAGCAGTGAAATCTGCGCACAGAACTACAGCTTTCCTAACTCTCCTCCCTGTGCTGAGTACCAAGAGTACAATGCTTCAGCAATCATTCGATACCCAATTCAAACCTGAAGCACTTGGTAGTTACAGCCAGTCCATCAGTCACTGCATTGGCCCAGTGGACCACTAGACATGCTCCAGGTCTTTGGTTGTTCTTAGATGTGACAACTCTTTGGTAACTTTTATAATAAGCTAAAGAAACAGATCCACTAGCTTTGCAAGTGTGACCTTGTTGCTTTAGGAATTTAAATCCAAGTTTGGATTTCACTGTCGTTTCTTTGAGCTTCTGTTGCTCTTACCCTTGTTCTTGTCACCATTTTCTTTCAAGCACTGCTCATCGTTTCAGCTATAAAACACTCTACTTCTTAAGAGGGCTGAGCCCTCAAGCTCAAAGAACACAGGAACTCAAAGAAACCAGCACTCGGCTTCTCTGTGAGAAAAAAAACCTGTATCACAGTCACAATGCGAACATTTCGCACTGGCCACATAATCCTCTTGCAAATCTCTGCCATTTGAAGTGAGAATTAATCTCCCATAAAGATTTCCCTGTGGGATTGCTGGAGCCATCTTAGTGTAGCAGTTGTGAGGATTTTCTAATTCAGTCAAAGTGATTTATTCACAGATGTGCCAGATTTTAAATAATTACCTGCTACACTAATTATCCAGGATAATTCAAGCATTAATCTCCATCTTTATCTCTGTGTAAAGAATCTGTTGTTTACATTTTGTGAAGTGTTTTCTATAAAGATTTCCATCACCATCTCCTTGCTGTACCATATGGTTTAGATCATATTTTGCCGAACAACAGCCAGCTTCTCAGCTGGTACTGACCCAGCCAGCAGAGCCCCAGCAATGGAAGACCCTTTCAGTTCTCTGTATGAGATGATGGCCACCACTGCCGCAGCCTCTGGGTTCCTCACCCTCTTCATGTGTTTACTATTTCAGCTCCTTTGTGGCTGGAAAGCTGACGGAGGAAAATGCTATTGCTTTTAACTTAGCTCATAGGAACTAAAGCACAGGGCTGTCCTGTGGGAAGCCTCTGGAAAATTGGGACATGGGAGCCCGATCTCGTGACTCTTGAATTAGCATCTCTGAAAGCACTGGGATAGTCCTGAGTTGATGTTTGCTCGAGGCTGATAGGCCGAAATGGATTATGGCAGCTCCCTGCACACCATGGTTAGCTCTGGATTAGGCTGGTGCAGAGCCACGGTACAAATGCTCAGATAAAACATACTGCTGAGATGATGGTAATGCTCGGCAGCCAGGCACTCTGAGATCTTCAAACTTCTCCACTGTAAAACAATCACAAGATAATCAGTTACTTAAGTTCCTCTATGCTACACAGAGGTGCATGAGGGCTTCTGCCCCTTCCTCTAAGAAATGTGTTCCTGGGATGCAAGTCCTCCCCATGCCCATTTGGAAAGAATAATGTGTAAAGATTTCTAGCTGACGCAAAAAGGGGGGGGTGTGCCTTTCTTGTGTTTTATTATACAACAGTCAGTGGGCTAAGCTGGAAACCAGGCTGCTGCCTGTCAGATGCAGACAGAGGTGCCTGTGACAATGCCCTCGGGACCAGGCTGTCTGGCCGTGGCTGAGCGCCTCGGAAGGAGGCACAGGAAGCTTTCCTGTTGTGCTGGGAATACTGGCAGAAGCCAGGGTGATTTCTGCATCAGGAGTAGCAGGATTGCTCTCTGCAGCTGTACCAGGACGTGCCGGCAGCAGCCCCACAAGATTAGGAAGTGCCCAAGCTGTAGTACTTTCCTCTAGGAAGGCAGGAGGAGATGCAGAGTTCACCTGTAAAAGGTGCTCGCTGATGTATCATCTTATCTGCAGCCGATTGAGTAATGGAGCCTCTGGCCTGAGAGGCACAGGAACTTCAAAGGTGCTTTTTTACTGGGCTGGGAAGTGTAGGAGAAGTCATTAAAGTATTTAGTGTATCTCTATCTCTTGTGCCTCTTTCTTGCTCTTTGCTAAGCCCAGAGCAGGAAGCGGCACAGAAAATGTATCAGCAATGGCTTTCAAGAAATACGTGCTTGTGTGTCCCGAACAGAAAGCATTGCAGAAAGAAGGTCAGGAGAAAGTTAATCTTTACAGAACCTGACACAGACAACTCGTGCAGTTTCAAAGCTGTTAATTTTGTAGTATGTGTTGGGCAAACTGGTAATAACATCAGCAGAGCTTGGGGGTTTAATGACAAGCTCAGAGAAGCAAGCAGCAAAAATCGAAGCAGGCTATTTGAGGTAAATGGTGCTTAATATTTTTCAAAGAAAAATACGTCATAGAAAGAAAAAAAAAAGTCTATAAGAAAAACCAGGGACCTACAAAGGCAATTAATGCATAGGTAATTCAACTGCAGCTGACAACAAATGACTTTGCTTTCAAAGCTGGGGATGACATACTGAAGGATAAGAACTTAATAGGATCAATCTAAAAAATAATACAAGAAAAATTACTAAAGGAGGACAATCTAGTATTAGAAAACGCAATTAGAACTGTTAGGGAATGAGACAGCCAGAGAAGAGATGAAAATTCTGTCTAGCACAAAATCACATGCTGCGCTGGGTAAAGCAGAGGGAGTCCTGACCAGAAGAGGAGTGTCTGGCAATGCCCTGGGGAGAACGAGCCCACAGCAGATGCAAACCAGCACGTACAAAGTGAAGGAGTGCCCAAATGTGAGGGAAAACATGCCCGGAGAGCCACAAAGCAAACCCCATGCATGAGGCAAACGGGCAAGGGCAGGGCGCATTCTCGCTCCAGCATGGAAAAGGAAAAGGACGTTCATGAAGCAAAGACAGGTCCTGAAGAAATAGTCATAAATAAATACCAGCACTGGGATACAAGAAAAGTGAATTCTTCAGCCAGGATACAGGTAAAGACTTGATTTCAGAAAAGAGCTATCCTTATCTGGTAAAAGGCAGAAGGCAGCAAGGCCCTTAGATGAGGAAATCAAACAGAGCACAAGAGAGAAAAAACCCAAAATCTAAATTTTTACAGAGCAGACATTTCAGATAAGCCATCGATGGGATTGCAAGCCTTAAAAACTTGAAAGCTGGATGAAGATCCCAGTCACTGCAGAGCCCATAAAAGAACATACTGAGGAAGTCAGGAAAAGCTTCCGTAATTTTGTAGTGTCTGAGGTCCATCACTTCAAACAGCTCAAGGGAATGGCCAGTTCAGTGTCAACAAGACATACAGCACTGTAAGTGCATTTTATAATAAGATGGATATCTTCAGAGTATAGCCAGAGAGGCTGGAAATAGGGTAGATCACTGGTTGCAGTGGAAAAGAAAACCACTAACGGCTTCTGAATACACAAGGTTAAGTGAAGAGTGAAGAGCACGGCATTGACTCCGGAGCAGCACAGGAGCTGGTGCACTGGCCATTGCTTCCCCAGAACGGACCTCCATACTGCGAGCTGGCTGGTTTTCCCAGCTCTGGGGAATCAGTTTGTACTTGGAAAATGCATGATTTAGCATCTCAGCATCTCTGCTATTTATATCTTCTATGTGCAGAATATATTTATCATTAACATTTTTATTATAGCTTGCAATGCACTACATACCACAATGTATTTAGGTTATATATACCAATTACCTTTCATCTCCACCAGCATATTGGATGGAAACAACGACAGCTAATGAGAAGGCCAGGGAATATTATATTTGAGAAAATACAGAGAACTGTGGATTGTGCTGGTTTTAGTGCAGTTAAATTATTTGAACTGACACCTTTTATTTTCTTTAGTCATATTCCAGCAAAGTTCAGTTTTTATTTTAATAGTCAAATATATCAGAGCAGTTGGAAGGTCAGGCAGACAAATAGTTCTCTAAAAAAGCCTCAGCAGGAAGAAACAATGAGAAAGATATCACTAAGGCTTTGTTCTTCCTGCCATCCATTCTCTCTCCTTTATCACTGCCTGATAAGAGCCTCTTTCATGCTGAAAGTCAGAGAGATACGGTGCATCTGTGCTGATAATGTTAACTACCTCCAGCCAGGTCAAAATCAAGTAATTCACACATGCCCGCAGAGAAATGGTGGGCTGAGAAGGTATGTCTAGCCCAAAGTGCTTGAGTGTTGATGACTCTGTTAGTACCATGGCAAAAAAAAAAAAAAAAAAAAAAGACTTTGCCTCATTTCAACTTGCACTATTTCCAGAATATTATCTTTGATATTTATTTTTTTTCTGCATAGCTGGTCAGCCTGGGCTTAAACTCTCCCAAGGAAGAAGAAATGTCTTGAAATTTATTGCCGTAGTGGTGGGAGCTAGATACAAAGGAGAATCAGGTACTTCTTGGTAACCCTCTTTATTTTTTCTTTTTTTTTTTTTTTCCCCCAAAAGAAATTAGTCCCAAGAAGAAAAATCCCAGTTTGGATCCACATGTGAATTTCAGATCCCAGGATCCAGTCTGTGCCATTGTAAGGATGTGATTTCAGCTGGGAAATGCCATGTCAGCTGTGACAAAGGTATTTAAAGGTCCAACAGTTAATTTAACATGTTATTTAGTGCCATTTGCAACTTTTAAATCTGAGCTCTGATTATGAATAATCACAATGCACGTTTGATGGTCTTCGCCACTGATCCCTATGCTACAAAAATGTTTACCAGAGCATCTGGTCACATTGAGCTGACCAGAAGGAACAGTAAATTCATTACTGAGCTGACCCTGGGAGCTGTTTTCACATGTGGCTGGAATTTCCCTGAGCCAAAACTCCGAGCCTCAGTGTATCTCCTTAGGCTTTACAACCTTTTAATGCACATATATATATATACACAGCCCTTATATCCCTTGCTTAAGTAACCAAAAGAATAAAATAATCATTCCAAAACTTTCATAGTTAAGTGATGAAACCATGTACATGTATTCAGGTACCAAATGCTTTAGTATTTTGCTATTTTATGACTGGTCATAAACTGCCTTTCCTCAGCAGAGTGGAACTGGACTGTATCTTTTACTGAGTCTGTAAAGGTCATATAGCACCGGCAGGAGAAGCAGGTGTCTGACACCTCTGGAACTCCGCCTGCTTGCAAAATCACTTAAATGCAGTGCATGAGCTTAGCTGCCAAAAATTGAAAAATGGCCCAAAAATGAAAAATCCTAGCTAAACATCCCAATCGTTTCAATATATCCTTGAGCCAAAAGAAAGGGAACCATTATAAATGTCTGAGATCACTCAAGTCTCTAAGTGAATCTTGAGCTGTGCAGATAGCACTGATTCCGGAGCTGAAGCTCCTGTTTCTTCCCCAGATTCTGAAGGCAGGGTCCACAGCTGAGGAGCTGCAGGGGACTGGAGAACAGAAATGCAGATGAGGAGCCACAGCGTCCAGGTTATTAGACATCTTCCTGTTTAACTGGATAGGGTTGTATGTATCCTCTTTCACCTATGTAATCAGCATCAACTTATTTGCTAGATTGCAGTGTGTTGAAAAGGAAATCTGTGAAGCACTGGCATCTAAAGAGTCATGTTTCAGAGGACTCTTAATATAGCTGTTCCCATTGCTCAGTATCAAGTGAAGACTCTTCCTAGATAAATCCCTTTTAGGTTTTCACTGCTTTTTCCTCAGTAATATTTTTCCTTTATCTTTCACTTCTCCTCTCTTCTTCTGCCTTTTTAAACAAAAGTCCCCTCGATGCAGAAGCACAAGATAATGCTAATTGAGCTTGTCAGGCCTAAATAAAAGATGGGGTAGTGCAGGGGGCTGCAACCTATGTGGTTCCATCTGGATCCTTCAACTCCTATCATGTAGCAAGAGCAAACCTTGCTGTGCTGCTTCGCACGTAATGGGCAGAGAATTATTGACCTGTCATGCGGGGCACTGGTGTGTTAACTACACCAAAGAAAACAGAACCCACCCATATAAATGCCAGCCAATTCCCTATAATATCTTAAAGCAGCCAGGGGTCATCTACAGATTGCAAGTTCATCTTGGGTTTCTACTTAAATGTAATGTTTTGGCTCCTCTGAATAAGCTCTGGAGTGGTTTGGCTGTGGTGGTACACAGGGTCAGAGAAATATCTGGGGTTTCAAAGACTAAAAACGATAGAAAGGATTAACCTTCTGATCCTGCTGACAACACTCGTATGAGCAGGGGGTTGCAGAATTGGGCCCTAGGATGGAGAAATAGTTTTGCCTAGTCAGAAGAAAGATGCAGTATGTGAAGTCAGAGCACATCAAGTGCTTCCATTTAGAGGCTCTGCAAACATCAGATGAATATTAACAACTTGAATCAAGTCCATGGGTTATATGTAATTAGGCCAAAGCCAGCAAAAAGACAAACAGTTCTACACCCTCAAATGATACTTTAGCTTGCTAACAAAAAGCAATTAAGCTGCCTGCCAGTCTACAGCGAGGCTCCGGGGCTAATTTCACACACAGGCCTCTCACTGTATGGTAGCATCACGGCACATCACTGCTGCAATGTTATTTCCCTTCACTTTCAAATAAAAATGTGCTGGGATCTTGTCACAAGCTCCAGAGAGAGCACTCAGCCTTGGGAATCGATCCCACTCCTCTAAAGGTGTGCTACAGCTACCCAGAAGGGAGCTGGACAGCAGGGGCTCTAGCATTTCTTCACATGTATCACACTCATGGCAAAATGTGACAGAAATCTGCCCGTCCGAATGTCACAAAAGGCACTGAGTAACTTCAGGAGAATTTCTGATTTCAATTAACTATTACTGATGACTTGGCTGAGTTTTGGGAGCACAGTAATTGAGATTGGGGTAATTACAGTTGCATTGTAGAACGAAGAAAAGACTTGAGTATGTTACCTGCACCCAGAACATGGGGTTTGCCCATGGGCAGTGAGCAGCAGGATGTGTATGCTCATCAGCTGGAGCCCTGGAGGGCCATAAAACTGGGGGACAAACAGTGATATTTCATTCAGCCGGCACACCAAAGAACCACCATTTAATCCCCTTTCTAGAGCCTAGTTGTTTTGCTACACCATAAAAAGCTTCAAGAGGCATTAATCCCAGGTCATATTGGCAACAAGAGTATAACGAGCATAATTTAATTTCCTGCTGTATGTCAGAGTTATAAAACAAACACATCTCAATTTCTGCTTAAGAAATTCAAATTAATGGTTCTGAAATGGGGCTTGTGAGATGAACGCTTCCTGAGGCTTTACAATAGCTTAGATTTGAGTTCAAGCTTTGGAGCTGGCCTTGCCTCTATAGGGGGACAATCTACCACCTCAAAACCTGCCACATGCAGGGACTGTCCAGCTGTGTAAGTTTATTGATTCGTAAAATTCTCCCTTAGCAAAACCACCAAGTAATAACAGTGCAGGTCATGCAAGCAGAGGAGGTGCAACATTTTTTTGACAGTCCTAAGGGTCATAGATCACAGTGGGGAAGAGAATTTCTGGCGCTGTTGTGAATTAAACTGGGTAGCGGTTACTGCTGTGCTGCTGAGGGAGTTCAACTGGCGCAGAAAAGTAGAGGAATTCTTGTTCTTTGTAGATCAAGAAAAGTTTGATACTACTTCCTGGGGGAAATACAAAGTCATCTTGGAAACAATGTAATAGGGAGCTGAAAAATCTTTGTATTTCTCTGTGCTTTAATTTTTAAGCTCTCTCTACTCTGCAAAAATGGAAAAAATTTCACGTACAACATCCCTACACTTACATTCAAAATTTCCTGAAAGTGAGCACTTATTTTTAGCTGCACATACCAACTGTTTCTGTTTACTTACAGCTTTTGTTTTGCTATGCAAAATATTTACCATTTTCATTCTTGTCCTCCACAGTATGTGCTAATCCACTCTGTTTCATTCCATCATTTAAAACCGCACTCCTAGTTTGGTGTCCAATGCCTGAATCTCTCCAATCTGAACACTTGCAACTATGTTTCAATTTGATTATAGAGATAAGCTTAAAAAAATTGAATATGCAGCTGTCTTTTGCAGTAACAGCTGTCTGAGGTGAACTAGCTTGAAATAAGACATACAAAGCAATGGGAGGATACCAAATACAATATACAAAACGATTTTGTAACTTCATGCATACTGCCAGAGCGAAGTCATTATTCCAACATCACATGTACACCATGTATTACGCACTTGAAGCTGTAACACCTTTGCTTTCATGCACAGTAGTTAGAGGTAGTTTTTCTCAGACCTACTTCGGTGTGACGCTCTCCCTGAGGAATAAAGCATCGTTGTACTTCCCTAAAACATCTGAAAGCTGCAAGTGCTTACATCTCTCCTTAATACGTCAGTGGGATGCCTAGTGCTGCAGCGCCATTGTGTGCCACTTATCGCTCTAACTCATCTGGAACTCCGATTACGAGTTCACAGCCGTATGGTTTTCCTCCTGCAGATGGGTCTTAGTTGCCGTTTTTCCATCGATCTCGTTTCCTATTGCTACTGCGGCTGCAGAGGTGGAACTGTTGGTACAGTTCCAGTGACTAATTCCTGCACGACTTCCCAGAATATCATGGAAGTGTCCATAAGGAACATGCTTTCAGAAAATATGCGTAGATTGCCAATTCCCTGCAAAACATACCTGGACCCTAGGATCCCCAGTAACTCCCACTATCGCATTGTTTTGAAAAAAATTACAAACTGGCAGAAGGATTGTATAACTTCAGCTGCAGCCAAGTGGCAATCCGATGAGAAATAGCCTATCACATAAAGTGTCCTCATTACCCACTCTGTTTCTTTCTGCCACTTACGAATGATGGAGCCACCTGGCTACTCTCAGATAAGTTCCGTTGTCCTTCCTCTTGTCATCATGACATATTCCTCTTCTATTCATCAGGTGATGGTATTTCTGTCACGTCTGGGAAGGTATTGAGATGAGAGACCCGGCAGTGCTTAACAGCCAGTTGCATTGTGTGCTGCTTGTATAGGACATTCTGATCTTTGCATACCGAAACAGCACAAAGCATATGGAAATTCTGGTGTGTTTGGATTTTGTTTGCTTTGTCAGTGAAACATAGTGTCTCCCATAACCAGCTCTTGACAATGGTTTGCCCAAAGAGAAAAATGGGCTGTATGACAAAAAATCAATATTGAAACTGCTTCAGGGTACCCCTAGAAAAATGTATTTATTGAAGTTTGAAATAGCTTAGTAAAAAACCCAACAAAATTACGGCAGAAAAATTCTTCCTTCTGTGAGTCAGGAGTCACTCAAAGCTGTGTGGAGGTTTTACTCTTTGCTTGCCTTGCTCTGTCTTGCACAGATACTCTGTGGTTTCATGCTGTGTGCCTTCAGTGCTTAATTAACTACCAAGCCCTAACCCCCACGCCGGGGCGACAGAATGAAGTAAGAGCAGCTTAGATTCTCCTTTCTCTAACCTCACAGCAGAAATTCATGTACACGTGAGACAATGGAGAAGAGCTAACTTGAAGAATAACTGCTACAAATGCTTTAACATAATTGTCCCTGGAAGAAAGGAGCGGAGAAAGACTGTTTGCATTGCAGCAGTGTCACTGGCTCATTAACAAGCAGAATTAATTAAGATGTCCTGACCACTCCACTGCAGGGAAATCAACAAGCAGCGATGCACTCTTATCCCTCATATCTAGCTCATTTTATTTCTCTGCGGAGTCCTGCACATGGCACAAGATTTCCTGCTGATGCATTTGAGAAGAAGAGCTCCACCCCACTCCAAGGGCTCCTTGGTCCTTTCCCCTCCTCCCTCTCTGGAATGCTGTCATTCCATCATTCCATGTGTATTCAATGTAACACAACCGCCGGGAGGAAGAAATGCCCAGTCCAGCAGCCAGTCTGCTGTGTTTCAGAAAGGGGTAGACCTGATTATAGGAGGTTTAAAAAATGACCCACAGTTGTAAGGCTCAACATTTATTAATGAGTTGTTTTCTTCAGGGAAGGGATTAATTGATGTTTGCCCTTAGAAGTCATGAAGAAAACTTGTCCCTGAGAGAATGCTATGAGCATGCAGAAATATTAGCTTCAAAAAACAGGCTGCATGCACTGCACAAGAAGAGGCTGGAAGTGACTGCCTCTTGCCTCCCCAAGAAATGTCACTGCTCTCAGTAGCACTTGCAATATGACAGCTTAAGTGACAAAGAAGTATCCTGCAGCATTTTCACTGTCATTCTTCTGAGTGGGGGGCTCACACAGAATTGCGTGTTATACCTAGGTTATCTGGTGAGTTCAGTCCTTTACCCTCGGGTCTCTCACAAGCATACTTCCTGATGGAGCAATTCACTGTTCCCAACTGCTCCATATACAAAAATATTAACAGTCCGTTCTGGACCGTTCACTTCAGTTAATTGTTATGATGGGTCTCTCTAAGTCATGTGGGATTGTTTGTAGTGTGTCATTGCATCACTCCAATTATTCAGGGAAAAGAATGATGAGTGGTTTGTATCCCAGTGAATAGCAAATACTGCTATTCTTACGCCAATCTTAGGTTTGGGCTTTGTGTCAGTGACAAGCCTATTTGAGGATAATAAAGGAAGGGGAATGGGAGAAAATGGCCAAGGAGAGTATCTTTGTTTTCGGCCCCTCATTCCAGTCTCCCTGGAATGTGAGGAGTAGCACTGAACAAAGAGAAAGCACTTAAAGCTTTGAAACAGACTGATAAAGCAGCGATGCCTTTGTGCTAAGCTGCTTTTCTGCTCTTTGGAAGGTCAGTGGTCCTGTTTTTCTCATACTTTTGAACGTGATAAAAATCAGATGTCCAAAAGAATCACCGATTTGATTGGGTCTGTGCTCAGATTGACTAGATAACTAAACTCAGGAGCCACTTGAACCAGCAGATGATCAACAGCAGCTGTGGAACCTGTTCAAGCACACAACTCAACACTCTCCTCTGTGTGCTTTAGCCAGGAAAGGAGCTCACCCATACATTTCTCCAGACAATTTGTCCAGGAACTTGGGAATGGAAACAGTAGGAGAGCTGGTGCTGGTTCTTTTTTCTTTGATTTATCCTCTATCTTCTAGGGTAAATCCAAGAGTCATCCAAAGCAGGGAACTCTGCCTGTACTTCTGAGTGGCCAGCTGAGGACACAAATGACTTTCCTAACTCCTGTTTCTGTTCACAGATGATGTAACACTTCTTCACCTCGCTAAACGCATCATGTTAGGCATCAGAACTGAAAAGTAAGTGCCCACTGGTTTACCTTAAGTACAGTGCACACAAGATTTACCTTCCTTCCATACAGTTTCTGTGTAGTTTACCTGAACAGCCTTAAAATGCAGAGCCATGCTGCTTTAGTTGTAAATCTGTTGACAAATTTAATCGTCAGTGTACAGACTGGCTTCTAGGTACACAGAATGAGATTACAGTAGAGACCAGTTTTGAACATTTTAATGAAGATAAAGTTAAGTTTGAAACTGGCTCTACAGCCAACTGGCAGCCCTGAGCTGCCTGAGCTCAGATCCATGCTGCACTGAGGTTACTCAGGAATCTGAGATTATGGGTCTAGAGAGTCAGCTGCCAGGAGACTGGCTGGTGTTACAGATGGAAATGATCTAATTTCAGTGGGAAGACTGTGGAATAAGAAATTACAGGACTGGGCTCCTGACACACACGGTTTCAAATGAGAAAAGAGTAATAGGAGAGAGGAAAAAATAATATACAACACCCCCAAGTTAAAACCAACCATCAGGAAACAGTGGGAAGGTAAATCAGCTGCTAATGACAAGGTGATCAGTGAGGTTACTCTACAGGAGAAGACAAGGGCAGATCACAGCTGATAAGCCTTTTCCAGCTAAGCAGCATTACAAACAGAGCAAAACCTCCTCCGTGAGCATGAATCAGGCTAGTGAGTAGAAATCCCAACTATCTGCTGTCAAAAAACTGGGGGCAGCAGTCTCCAGCTTCCCAGAAGATACACACTTGCTGTAAGCCAAATGGATGAGGCACATGGAGAAAAATCAAAGCAAAAAGAGAGAGAGAATGAGTTAACTTACGGCAATGAGCTGGTAGGAGTTGTTCATCATGGCTATGAGCATGTTCAGCAGCACAACAAGGGAGATGACGTTGTAGGTCCCAAACATAGTGGCCCCAACAAATTCTGTGAACTCATGTCTGGCTTTCACGTTGGTGACATAGAGATTCAGCAGACCGAACACAGACCAGAAGAGTGATTGGAGGGTCTCGAAAAGTCTGCAAATAAAACCAGATTTTTACTTGGCTACCTGACTCTGGGAAATGGAAAACAATGCCTCATTCAGGCAGTGTTCAGGTGGGGAACACATAGACATCCTTGTGAGATGCAACCAGCCTAAGTGCCCTGAAGGATCCCAAGGTTCCCTTTCCCACTCTACACATGTGCAAAGAACAGCCACAATATAGTCCCTCTAATTAAAATTGCCATGCTGTCATACTGCTGTGATCTATAGATAAAAACTCTTTAATCAGTGCATGCATCATTAACATGTCTGCAGACTGAATGTTCAGGGAACCCATCCCCAAGTACAGCATGACCGTAGTAGTTAAATAGTACGCAACAACGAGACACCACAAGGTAGGAGATGCAAGAAATCACATCCACGTGCACTTTTTACTCTATTATAGGCTGAGAACTTGCAGTTACTTTGGCTGCAAGTGAACCAGGCCAGTGTGCTAAGACCCGGTCTGTTAGCAATGGACGTGGCCAAAAATGCTGGTCGCCATGGCTTGTTTGTGCGCTCCCACCCACCACAGCTCAGTGCCCTCAACAGCATGCTGCAACAATTGATCAGGAGTGACTCAGATGAAAGAGAGTCATCACATTAATTCAGCTTGAGAGGTTTTCTTCTTTTGAAGTCTTCCTTCCATAGATGAACTAGACCTGACCTCACTGTGCTTTACAGCTGATGAGATCATCCCAGGTCTCTATTTGCTTCAGCCAGAGACAAGTGACCTTTCGCAATCACGTCAAATACATAATCAGCAATCTAAATAATTGCTCTATTTGGGCATCTTTGTTTTGGCTTTCCAAAATATGGCATTTATATCATCAAAAAATGACATTTATATGCCTGTTTAAGAGTTTCCATTTTGGCCTGAGGTCAGTAGGTATTTTCAAACGCTCCTACTAGAAAAATCAATAGAAATAATTCAGATACTTCACTTGACATACCAAGAATCTGTCCTCCCGGCTTCTCCGGGCATCTGTTCCACGTGTACCCCCATGCTTTATATGGGGATTTAGTTTCTTTATATTTTATGGACCTATCTTATGGTTTTCACTGGCCAAAATTATAAAGACTCTTTAAAGCAAAAATCCTTTCTCCCCAAAGTCAGGCTGTTTGTTAGATTTATTAAATAAGTGAGGTGGTAAAATAAGCATTAACCAAAGAATGCTAAGCATTTCTCTATTAAAATTGGTGGAGTGCTAGCTATCTTTTAACTGATTTTACCTATTAGCAGTAAAAGTACCGATTAGGCTGTAGGCTCGGGGGAGCCAGAGGTTCCCATCATAAAACTGCAGTCAGTCTTAGAGGTGATCAGTGCATTGCTCTGAATTCACAGTATTAACCAGGAGTATAACCTGGGCCCAGACTAAGGCCAGTATATTTACATGTGGACAGGTAGTCCCCCTTGAAAGAGACAGCAACTGGTTTCTGCAACTTGGCATTAAAGTAAGGCGTAGTTACTCTTTCCTCAATGGTTAATGACAGGCCAGAACCACAATCTCTTTTCACGGTGTTTCAGGTGGGGCTCACGCTACTTCGGAGAAGCAGCTTTAGGAAAAGAATTTTGGAAAGTGCGATTGAGAGACTATACCCTCCTGCTGAGTATATTTTGGATCTTGAGCAAACAGGAGAAATCTCAAAACTCCACCACTCTCTGTGGCATCTTAGAGACAGCAAGTGCCCCGCTCTGCCACAAGAACCCTCCAGACCTCCTGCAGTCCCTGGAGAAACGGTCCCAGGGATCAGATCAGCAAGAGCCTCCAGTGAGAATGACACAGCAGGCAGTAAGGTGTGATTTCCTCCACCCTTTCCTCCTCTTCCTCTCCTCCCTCCTGCAGTTGCCAGAATCACAGCGATAAACATATTTTCAAATTGTCTGCCTAAGCAGTAGACGCTGCTTTCTAAGGGATGGTGAGGCCAAAGCATAAAACCTTAAATTATTCATGACTTCACCTCATTGCTGTCACAAAGGAATATTACTTTTCCATGATCTGTGTTTGCGATGCAGAAAATTTCCTCACCAAGAAAATATTAAACCCATCCTTTGGGAGTAATAGGAAATAATGCACCAGTAAATAGGTGTCACATTTTAAACAAGCTGTACAAACACGAGTGGCATCCTGCTTTTCCTTCTCTTACAAAATTAGATCTTATTGTGTGACTGCCTAGAAATGCTGGTAGGAATCAAGGGGTACTGATTGAAAGCTTTTTACATTTATTCTTTCATTAGGGATGAACTATGAGCAAACTTGAGGTAACACCAGCTCTGACTTGAATTCACTCCAGCCACGCTTGCTCTCCCCAGCCCAACAATGTAATTTTCCGTTTTGCAGGTTGCTCGTTCTTAGCCAGTCACCCATGCTGTGCATCTGCTCAAGGGCCAAATGTCAGCTTGTACTGGGGGTGTTAATAACAACTATTTAAACTTTTAAGAACATGTTAAATAAATTTCTTAAGCAAGTCTCAAACAAAAAGTAACTGCAGAGCATTATGTCCCCTGCCAGGAGACCTCAGTCCTAATGGATCCCCTCCCACTGCGATTTTGTTTTAAACAAACCTCTGCCATTAAAGGCTGAGCCCCCTCAATTTCCTTTCTGTGCTACATTCTCCTCGGCAGGGGGTTTAAACTGAATGTTAGGGTGGGAGAAATTGTGGTCTGTATTTAAGCTGATCTGCACGCTTTCTGTTAAGTGGTTCTGTATCATTTCTAGTTCTCAAGATACCACACCTTCTTACAGACTTGAGGATTTTTTTTTTCTCCTGCTGACCAAACGCTTTTTTCTTTAGTCAAAGAATCCTGCTGTTGTTTTCTCCTCTAACTTGCTGACAGTGAAATCTGTAAAACAACTGGTTTGCAATGGAGACAGGTCCAAACCAGAGCAACTGAATACATCTGTTCACCGTAGCCCCAGGGAAAGGCAGGCTCTAGTCCTCAACTTTGTGGGTTTGACCCTTTCTGAGCTACAAGTTGCCACTTAACGAACATTGTGCTTGCCAAACGTTTCTCCCTCTGGCTGCTGCATCAATATGGACGTAGATCAAGGAATAATATTTGTTATTTAATTAATTCCTTTGCAAGGGCAGCACAACACATTTCTGAGGCATGCGAAGCAATTAAAATAGAAAAAAGACTGAAGTCTTTAATTCTGTTTTTCATTAGCACAGTGCAGTTCCATTCACTTCCTCCAGATATAGATGGGTTTAATGAGAAAATTAATCAAGCCTATGGTGTTCCTGCTCTGCAGTGGAAAATGGCAGCACGTCTGGTCTACCAGGTCATGATGCTCTTGTAAGGTTGGATTCTATCCCATGAAAATCCCCTGCTTCGTTTAAGGAGGGAGCCCGCAGGACAATGTTGGAGCCTTTCCTGTTCCAACATAGTCATGTGGCCTCAGCCATCATCTGCTTTTGATAACAGTGCAAATCTCACAAGTCCCTTCTTAACCTCAAGCCTTCAGCTGAGGAAGGGTGGAGAATTATTGGGCATTATGACAAGTTTTATTTAATTTAGCATAAAGTGGTGGACAACAGTTTTGTTTTGCTTGTTTGCAGGGCGTAGGCCTTTTTCTAGACCGTGCTTTATTTATTTCTCTTCCCATTGTGTTTTAAGTACTGTGCAAGCAGCAAGAACAATTGGGTGGGGGTTGATTATTATAATTATTTCCACTATTAGTAATTAAAACAAATATATCAGAAAGACAATTCATGTTATTTTTCAGCATGTGCTATCTCTTTCAGCCCTGCCAGCTGTCATCACAGCAATTTCCATGCCAACATCTCAGTAAAGTACCAGCATTTCCAGCAAAAAGGATTTTGCTGGGATTTTAGTCTCACCCCACTGCAAGGAAATCAGAGAAACCTGCAACACCATGTATGCATAAAAATGGCCTAGGTGAGATTGTTGTTGTTGCTGTATCACATTTTTTATTAATACCTTTTTTTATAGGTTTATCCCTTGTTTTCTACATTTTGTTTAGCTTCTCCTCCTTTACTCCAGAATCAGACAAAAAATTATTATTATGGCAAAAGGATAGTTGCTTTCTCAAATATACAGAAATTGTACGTAGCCATAATAAAATTTAAGTTGCAGGATCATGTAGGAGACTCTTTAGTCCAGAACTAAAATGATTGTCTCCCACTTCCAGACCAGTCAGTCTGACAGCAAAGCTCAGCAGAATGTCTGCCCCAGTTAACTCCCACCTTTCCTGCACAGTCAGCCAGCTCACCCAATACTTGAGAATGAATAAATAAAGGCACTTTCAGTGCAGTGGCAGACAACAGGCAAAGGCAGGTAAGACGGGGGGACAGTGGAAGTCAACCTTCAAAACAGAAAGGAAAGGATGTCTTACGTGGAGAAGGCATTGTTCTGTTTCTCACATCGGATCCCCTTGCAGTTGTTGGGTTCCTCCGAGGCACTGGTCTCATAATAAAAATAAAGCTGGTTCAGTCCATTGGCAAAAGCCAGAAGCACCAGACAGTAGATAAAAAGGAATTTAAGGATGTCTAGCAGCATGCGTCCCAGAGAAATCTGCAAGGGTCCCAGGTGTGAATTTGCTGTAAACAGGGATATGAGACGCAAGGAACTTAAAATGTTGGATATTGCAAAGAGGGCTTCTGCAATGAGAGTCGGGTGCCACATTTCCCATTCCTCCCTTGGACGAGAACCGTTATACTGAAAGAAATAACAAGGGTATAAAAGTGAATTATGTTGTAATTACTCTGAGATAACTCAAAAAGTCACACCTGCTAATACTGCTGCTTCCCATGTGAACATTGACCAGGTACTGGTGACACAAGAAGTACTTGGAAGTCTCAGCTACTGTCAGACTGACATTTGAGATTCAGGATTGAAGCTGACTTGATCAGGGCAGAGACTTGGGTTTAATGATGCCTCTCCCTACTAGATTATGACCCCCCGATAGGGATAGTTGTGGGACCAGCTTTTCTTTAGAGGCTTCTAGTGTGTTGGCTGTTCTTAGGCTAAATTTAGAAAATCAGCCTTTTGAATTTTGAGCTCACTGTTCTACAGGTCCATAGGCTCATACACAATCTCCTCTTTCAACATTTAAAGAGGTTCAGACTGCCCTTTAGCAGGTTCAGGCCAAAAATTTCCAATTATCTTTTTTTCATTTTCCTTCTAAATATGACTACACATTCAATACACACACTGCACATTCCAGGAAGAATGCGAGGGAGGGTGAAGACAGGGAAGAAGGAAAGCGATGAACTATTGAGCATAGGAAGTGGATGCTTTCCTTCCCTAGTAATCTCAAAAAAAGTGCCAACAGCCCAGAACCAAAACACATTCTTCTTATTAATTTTCTTATTAGTTAATTTGTCATGGCAATTTTAGGAGAGTTGCTAAAGCAGAGGTCATAATTACAACTGAAACGCTGGATACATTTGAGTGCATCAATTATAACGTTAACTTGGCTCGTAATGTAACTGTAAAAGCAGAAGCATTTTCTGAGCAAAGTGCAGCCAGATACAAATAGGTAACACAAAAGAGCTGGTTGTATAAATGTAACTGCTCTGGCTTAACTACACTGGCACAACAGAATGGAGTCAAAGACACTTTAACATCAAAGAATAATTGTCCTTTTAACATTGGTCTCTGTACATTTAACATGTATAAAAAGGCAAAAATGTACTTAGAATAACATAGCTAATAGTGTAGCCAGCATGTTTAGGACTCCTAAAATAATTTTTGTACCTTTTAAAAGGAAACAGTATCAATATCATACTGACAGATGAGTTTGCAGGGACTTTCTATTTACATCTGAAGGTCCAATACACAAGCTCACAATTTTTTCAAGGATACAGCTACGAGCAAGTTGGTATTTCAAACTATTCCTCTGTATGAAGGAGCTAAGACATGACACAAAGGCATTTCAGTGTGACCTCTGATTGCTTCTGACATTTCCAAACTGTTCTTTACTCCACGAACATCGTGGCCTGACTCCGTTAACTTGATTTGAAGATGGGTCTTAAAATGTTTACAAACAGGCAGACGTTAACTTTTTGCCAGTGTCCAGCAGTGGGGGCGGACGGCTGTGATCGGAAAGCTTCCCCTTCCTAGAGAGCAGATTTGCACGGTTGTTTGCAATTCTCTTCTGCAAGCTGGCTGGACACAGCAGCCCACGGGCTCTCTGCTAGGGTTTAGTATAGACTGCCTGTAAAGGTATGTGAAAAGGTCTTCTTCGGCTCACATCTATTTTTAAAGCAATTTGTTAAGGTCATATTTTGTCCCTTTTTAAACTGATGGTATATCCTTGCTTCGAAAACAGTAGTGTCTTCAGAGCAGCCTAGTATCATAGGTAATAAAGAAACAGAAGACTTCAGAGGCATCTAATGAAGCTGGAGTTGTTTGGGTTAGGCAGCAGCAGATGAAACGCAGCAGAGATGTATACAGAATAGTACAAATAAGTTAAGCCAAGCAGTCACATTTACCCTTCCTTGTTACATGATAATGCAATGTAACAAATAAAAACTGATTAAGAAAAGTATTTTTAGCCTATAATTAGCCTGATGATTTCATTGGTTTTGGACAATATTAGGGCCAGGTCTTGGAACCAGTCAAATCAAGAAAAAAATCTCCATGTGAAAACAAAGATGGAAAACATTACTGTCACTATGTAATTTATTTTTCTGATATTTGGCAGAAAGCTAAATGTCTATGTAATCCTTTGAAGTTCTAAGAGTGTTAGAATATGGTATATTGGCATATAGACCAGCCTTTTCCAGCTTGGGGCTGTTCTGTAAATAACAAAAACCTTTACAAGTCATGTTGCAAAAGGTTTTGAAGCCATTATCAATGTTATAAATCCTCATGTTTCAGAGCACACTGAACCTCTAAGTGCCATAGGTCAGAAGGGAACTTGTGTGAGCATGCTGTTTCAGAACTACTCCTATATAAATAAGATTTTATGCACCTCTCAGAACTGTCCTCGTCAGGAGCAGACCTTAGATCAGCCAGGTTTAATCCAAGTGGGTCTGATCTGTACTCAAACAGATATATTCCTGTAAGCATTCTTTTGTATGCTGGCATATAGGTCTTTGTAGTCAGGCTGTAAGTTTCTGTAGTTCTTGCAGAGTATATAAACAAAGCTGTACTTCCTTTGTACCTATGGTTTGGCTATGAGTTTAAATCTCAGTATGTGACTGTATAAATCTGTGGATGCACAGCTCTTCTAGTAATTTGTGTGTGAGAAAGAGAAAGAACGAGATTGCTAACATTTTAAGATTTGTTTGTGAATCTTACGATTTCTAGCATTTTTTTGTATTGCTCACAGTTTAAAGACCAACCTTTCAAGTCTGTAATTTCCTCACTGGTTCTGAATGTCGGGAGAAAAAAAATGTAATCTGTTCCTGCTTTGATGCTGTTACAGAGCTGCCTCTTCAGGGAGCACCAAGTATCTTAAAACCTTTCCCTTTGAAAAACCAACTCACCACTCTGCAGCTTTTCGGATTTAAAATCCAAAGGCCCCATAGCAGGACTGCTTGCTAAAGAGTTTTTTATAAAAGCCTTGCCATTTTGGAGTCAATGAGCTTTGTGAATTTTTCTCATCTTTTCCTCTCTGCCTGCATACATGCTTGGGTGAGACTAAACAAGGTTGCTTTGGAGAAGCGCTCGTCCTGGTTATTAGGAGCTGGGCTAAAAGAAGTAGTGCCCTTCTACCAGGGCAAACCCAACACAGTAGCACAGCAAAACTACAAAGTGTAAGTGGCCAAGGAGCAGACTCCAGTTACTTGATTTACACCTGTGTAACTACACTAACTGTAGTGAAGTTACTGCTGATTCCTACCAAGAAAAGAATCAGGCCAAGCACGCAGCTCCAACTGAAGTCAGAGAGCCATCGCATAAGGAAGTTTGCAGGAGGCCATGTGTGTCTTGTTTGTGTCTTTGAAAAAGACAGAAGGGAAGTTCTTCAGGCCATCCTCTGGCTTCAGAACATGTGCACACGCTAACTTGGAGCATCAGAAGTTTATAAATGTGGAAGGTGCTTTTGAGGATGAGCTCTGATGTGCATTCTCACCATAAATGGAACATTACAGTGAAGAATATACACAATGTTAAAGCTCCAGCATGCTCCTTTGTCGTTTCCTTGTCTATAGTTTAAAACTATATATTGAAGAGAATCTGTTGACTCCTTTGTATCAGATGGAAGCCTCCTACTAGCAGGCTCGTTTTTCTTAGTAGACTTTTGACAAACTTCTGATCAGTAATCTACAGATCCGTAGGACTACAGATTATAAATCCTGGCTGTAGATGTTTTCAGATAACCCTATTCTTGTTTTTCCTTTACTGTTTTATTTTAAAATCATGTTTTCACTATGTCTAGCATTGTCCGGTGTCAATATGGAAAACAAAATGTATCTTTGGCAACTGTGTAGCTACAAAACAGACAGCAAGCGGGGTAGGTGCTACCCAATGCCCAAAAAACCTACTTCAGTCTTAATCAAAGAGTCAGAAGGAGAAGGACAATCATTCTCTAAACAAATTAATAAGCTTTCCAGGTGAATTTTCAAAACTGGACTGCTTGGAAAGCAGCGATTCTCTTTAATCTGTAATTTTGATTTTGACAGTTTCTACCCTGTGTACTACAGTTCTCACAAGCAAGTTGTTACAAATTCTCTCTCCCAAGTTACTGTACCTTGACGTAGGCAACAATTTTAAGGGAGATAGTTGCAAGATAGAGGGAGTTCATTGCAAAATCCATCAGATTCCACCAGTCATGTATGTATTCATTGAATCCACCATCCCACATTTCCTTGATTTCTCCCCAGATAAAACCTGTAGAAAGAGAGTTCATTGTCATAACGAGGTATTACTTGCCATTAAAGCACTGTGTATATCTGATGTAATAAAAGACAATTCTAAGTAAACAGCTTGGGAAGAATGTCTCATTCCTTCTGTCTTCTACAAAGTATAATACTGCTGATTATGAGACATTTTACAGCTTTGTGGGGAATGTAGTCTAGAGAGATATGAAAAAGACCTGGGTTTCCTGTCCAGGGCTCCAGATATACACACAGGGAGACCACTTGAAATAGAACCAGGACAGTTACTTATAAGTAGTACGAGTGGATTGGCTCAGATTAAATTTGTTCTATGTGAATATTTAAGCAACTGTATTCGGTATAGTTTCTAATAGATTGTCTGCTCTCATAGAAACTGTAATTAATTCCTTACTCAGTTGGACAGTACTGATTTTTCCTGACTTTCTTTGCAGAACCTGCAACACTAGTACCAGCTTCTGCGTGCCAGTACATTTCCTCCCTGACCTGGAAATATCACACCAAAGAAGGAAGAAGTGAATTCATTCTCTATGCTCAGTCACTGTATTTATGCATCTTGGTGGACAAAAGGCCCATAGGGACTATTTGCGAAAAAAGGTAGGACTCAGCATGAAAAAGGGTTCTGCAGCCTGGCATCGCGTCTCTCAGCAATGACTCACCTACCGTCAAATACGGCTATGGGTTGTGCGAGGTGAATACTTGTTCCCGAGGATACGGCCAGAGCCCATCATCTCAACTCTGAAATGCCTTCTGGTAATAATTTTTGGCACTTGCTAACCTTCACTATACCTCCTTGCAGCTGGAGGGGTGAGGGGCAGCTTCTGAAGTTCATTACCAGACTGCTAAACTCACCTGGAACACAATTCTAATTTGAAGTAACTTTTATGTCCTTTATTGTAGAACTGTTTAAGTATTTTTGAGAGCCTAAGTCCCATTAAAAAGCCAATAGCAGCTAGGCTCCTTCATGACCTAGGACCTGAAAGTTCAATCTGAAGAGCAGGTAAAGTTGAAATGAACTCCTGCAAACATCCAAATATCAATCTTAGCTCTTCAGCTGCCAGCCAGCAGGTCACAATCAGGAAAGTATAATGTCAAGGCCAATAAGGTAATTTTATTACAGCTGCTTCCAAATCTTTGCATGCACACAAAAACATAAAATAAAATAAATCAATGGAGAGGAGCCTGTTGAAGAACTCATACACTGTATTTATAGTGAGTTATCATTGCTGGTTACTATAGTTACAGCAATGCTGTGTGTGCCTGTTCTCTCTCTCCTTTTATAGTGGAAGATATTTCTTAAATAATAACCTTTAATCTGCTGAAACTGTTCTAATTTCTCCATTTAATAAACAGCCCCACAATATCCCTATTTATCTGAAACAAAGGAACTCAGAAAGAAAAGCAGACAGCTGTAAGAGGTGATTTTGAAAGGGTTTTTTTCAATGGATTATCCTTCTTTCATCTGCAAATCAATTTTGCTGATATGCCTACCATTTCCTTCAGTTTCAACCATGAAGTTAAGGATAAAGTGAAAAGATCACCTAAGCTCAGAAAAGACATTTAACCTTCTCAGCTTATTCTGAAGTTTCCACCAACACATGCATTTCAATGCCATAAATCAGTTCAATAAGATAATGAGGCTTGAGTTACCATTTGTAAGTTGTGGTAGAGCTATGCAAGGAGCAAAGTGCCCTGGGTGACGATGGAAAGTGATTTGTGAACATCCTTGCAACTCCTACTTCCTTTCTTCATTTTCCATCAGCAAATTTTGGGTTGGTATGGGGAACAGCTAGGTTGGTTCAGCACAGAACCAGCCTGATCCAGAGCCACCACAGAAATGAGGAGCTGGGACCCAGCGTTACCAGGAGAGGAGCCAGCAGGCACAGGAAAGCAGAGGTGGACCCAGAAGCATTGAGGAGCCGTAAGGAGAGCTCCAGAGATTGAGGTTTGTGAGAGGTGTCCTCACAAAGCATCAGTGTGGCTTCGCAGGCCACCAACCCCTACTAAACAGTAGCAATTCGCTGTTACCTGACTTCTGGGGTTTTGCGCTGAAATGACCTGGGCTGTATGGACAGAGCCTGGAGGAGAGCTGGAAAGGTGTGTAAACCATTGCCTGTGAGCAGGCCTCCTACTAACAAACCAGTGGTGCTACGTGCTAACAGCACAGCAAGGGAGATGGGACCTTAATTAGAGGAGAGCTCATGCTTCTAGTGGAATCCACAGGGTTTCACTTGCTGTTGTGTTGGAGCTCATTTTGAAAGGACAAATACTTCTCTCTTATCAAAAATATATCCAAATATGCTTCTCTGTTCTTCTCCCTCAGTGGCTCTATCTGCTTTCTTCCATCCCATCTCACTACCTCACCTGTACATCCTGCCCTGAGGAACACAGACACCTCCTTTTCTTCACAGTTGTGGTTGTCCAAGCCAGACCAGAATAAAAGCCTCATGTTTAACCTTCTGCTAATAAATACTCCTTCCTTCTCCTGCTTATATTAGAGCTCTCAATATTGATTTGGTCAGTGTTTATCAGCACAGAGGCATGAGGCAGAGTGAGATTTATCTTTCCTCTTCTGCCTTCCCGTAGGCTATTTGGAAGTCTGGGAGCCCAGGAACAAACAGGCGTGGTACCCACACACCAGCTCTGGGTGAGAAGGCGAAGGAAGAGGCCGGCTCTGGGCGCTGCCTCCTGCCATCTACCAGCCAGCACAACTAAGCCAGCATGAGAAGTGACACTCTTTGTTACTAGCGTGACCCAGAAGCTAATTCCTAACCCGTTCCTCACACAGAGCATGGGGGAAGCAGGGAGAGAGCTGTGTCTGCTGGGTCATGTCTAAAGGCATGTCAGATGGCAACATGAACAGCAGAAAAGCCCTAGGCCAACAGGATCTGTTGTTCCAGAAGGAGCCCAGCTGTTTTATGCAGTTACTGAAGCTGGCTGCCAAATCTCTTTACATGCTGATGATGCTGAGATCAGGAATGAGTCTCCACGCAGTTGCCATGGGTGCGAGTCAGGCGACTGTGGCTCAGGCATTTCTGCATTTCTGATTTACCTAGAACCCAGGGCAGGATCATCCACTCCACGATGGTGGGAGGCGGTCCCTGCATGTGAAGGTCAGTCCTGACGATGTGCTGCGACGCCAGCAGTAGCATGAAGAGGAAGGTCAGGTAAGAGCCAGTGTGGCAGATAAACTTTATAAATGGCTTTTTAATGAACAGTCCCAGCCTGCTCTTCGGTGCAATCAGATATGCCACGGATAGCACAGGAAATAGCAGTCCAATGGTGACACAGGTCAAGAGTTTTACTGCCCAGTGTTTCCGCCTCCATCCTGGAAAACCATCATACCAAAGTGTTGCTAGTAGCTGCTGGCAGTTTGGCTGAGCAACAAACTGAGGAGGAAAAAAAAAAGATTATTACTGACTGGTACTTCACGTGCACTCCCCCTCACGCATGTGTTAGAGCCCACATATTAAGTTTGGGGCTGGCTATGGGGTGGAAAAGCATATTTTGGAGACAGAGGGAAGAAAGGAGATTTCGCTCTTATTTTCTACATAGCTTTTAAGATTTCTTCTATGAGGTCTTTTCTATTTGAAGCATCCTTATGCAGATCAGTCACTCACCACACATGAAGCCTCGTGCAAAAGTGATACAACAGAAATTACTATGAGCTTTTTCTCTTCCCATGTGTTTCTGTTTCAGAATGTTTCAGGTTTCGACTGTCTCAAACAAATCACTGTCAGCATCTTTAAGAAGTGACTAAAAGATGAGACAGGAGGGAAAAGGTGTAAAGCTCTGTGTGTGTGTGAGAGAGAGAGAGAGAAAGAGCGAGAGAGAGGGAGAGAGAATGCCTCCAGAACTGTGTGGGGTGCTGCACGTGGTTTTGTGCAAGAAGACCAGCATATGTGTGTGTGGGATGGGCTGGGCATGAGACAGCACGCAGTAATGTAAAGTTCAGCCAGGTGACATCTGTTGGGAAGCAGGACAGCACATTTGTAAATGCGCCTTGCTATTAAGGAAGAGAACAGTTGTAAAATGTAAGAGATTAAGCAGAGGCAAAAAGAAACCTTTGATCACAGTACCAAAAGTGACACTTGAAAGTTTACTTTCACTCTGTAAAAAATACCGTTATGATAGTGATTTATTGCATCTCAGTGACTCCATACCAGACATGCTCAGGTTGCAACTACTTCAGACTGTTTTAATACCTAACAGCCCTTGGAATTTCACACTCAAGCCAAAATATTTCTGGTCTATGCCAGAAGACTTTATGTTCCTGATTATACCTGGACAGCCCCATGGTTTTCAAAACTTTTTAGACCCATAGCTAATCAGAGATGTCTGCAAGACCACGACAACTGTGTTTTTCTTTACATACTTGATTTCTAATCCATCTTAATGAGGTTATACTTCTGATCTGATTCAGATTTCTCACTGGGCTCTGCAAGTTCAAAAGAAAATCTCAGCTATTGTTCAGAGGTTGCCCGTTATACTTGTTTTGCTGTAATTAAATCAGAAAAACTGTCCTAACACGGATGCAGTTATCGATAAACACGCTCCTCTGACAATATAACTACATCTATGATCAGACAGCTCTATCAGAAAGAATCGCACTTCCAATGGACACAAAAGTACTAGCAGCATTTATAAAGGAGAACAGACCTCTCTTATAAAGCAGACAAAGCGGTAACCTGAAGATGCCAGTCCTGTTTATTACACTGGGCTCATCTGTATTTAAAAGGGATGTCTGGGAGGGATGTATTGCTACCAGGCTTTTCTTCCCCCTCAGGGATGATTTTATCAGGCAAAGTGCTCTTTCACCACTACAATTTAAACCAGCTCTTGGAAGGACTATGCCATGGTAGCAAAAGCTTCTGAATACAGGAGTCTTACTGTTTTGCCACCCCAAATTGGTATCATTTTCCACCCTGGCAGAAGCCTGTGTGTAGACAGTACTGCACTTGGTGTAGACACGGCCTGGGCTAATACTGAATCAGTGATCACAGGTGCATTTATGAGACAGTTACAAGGCTCTTATCATCATATCTAAAGATACCTCAGACTCCCCGTAGGTCTTAGTCACCAGGAGATTGGATTCACTGTGAAAGAGAATTTCTTAATAAAAGCTTTACCATGCAGCCATATCTTTTAAATATTCGTTCACTGCCAAAACTGCCCAATATCGAGAGGACTTTTTATGGGCAGTTCTCAGAGTGCTCTGGACAAGCAGAGAACTAGCACTGCCATGTTCAAAATTACTAAACCACGGTCAAGTGAAAGAAAAATCAGTTCCTCAGTCTGATAAAGTCATTCATTTCTGTAGGTATTTTTAGGTTTTATGTATGTATTTTATATGCTATAACAGGCTGTTTATACCAGAATCAGACCATTTTTGGACTGGGTAGTTCAAATATATGGACAGACCAAAATTAGTATTGAAAATAAGATCTCCAAGAGGAATATCTGGTATTTATGAAGCTGGATGTTTGTGTTATTACTATAATAAACATGGGCATCAGAAAAGAAAATCGCAAACTCATTTGTTTTGGAATCAGCCTACACATGCACGCAGCAGGAGCTGAACAACAGTTGATGTGGTGATGATCTCCAGAAAAAGCCAAGACCTGTTGCCTGTAATGATCAGAAAAAGTTACTGTAAAATTCCAAGTCTGGGGACTGTGATGAAAGAAACAATTCTACAGAAACTGAAAAAACATCAAGCATCGATTGTCATTTGGTTGGTTGGTTTCTAATCTATGATTTCAGAAGGGTCAGTACGTTATGTCTAAAAGCTAGAAGAAATGGAAGGTTACACTGCTGTATTTTCTCATTTAAGATCACAAACAGGAGCTGTGACCGGATGTGTTCTGCAGTAATTTACATGGTAATAGATGCTGCTGCTTCTCAGAGACGAGGTACCACGTTGTTGTTCGGGTTTTTTTGAGGGGGAAAATGTATAAACACATTTTCTCTTTATCACGTATGATAGAAAGCTCTAAGGGGAGAATAAAACTGTTTTTCCCTTGAGTCAAAGTCAGAGTCATTTGAGAAATCAAATGACTGTATGTTCCTCTGGTTGCTGTGCAACTTAAAAGTGCCTCTTCTCTGCCTAATAGCTCATTTCTAAAATCTGCTTTCTGTGTTGTATCTGATGTTAGTTCTTCAAATGGACAGAAATTCACACATCATGAAAGAGCCGCTTTAAAGACCAGCTTGGCAAAAGGGAATGGAAATGGAAAAAGCCATTAAATTTTCCAATCAAGCCCATCCCAACCTCACTGAAAATGGCCTAAGGGAAATTTAAGTACATCACAGAAAGAAACTCTCCCTAATGTCACAGACCATCAAATGCTGTCTTTATTAAAGGTAAGGCTAAGCACTTATCAGTATAGGCTTTTACTAATTTGTATTAGTCCAACTTCTTATTAATCACAGATTTAAAATTAGTATATACTGCAGCTTAGATCTCAGGTAGTGCAAGGACCACAGCTGGCTGAAAAACAACATTTCCAGTGTGCAGAAACACTGGAATTCTGAATTATAACAAAGTCACCTAAGCCCTTGGTGTGCTGCCTAAAGAACCAATTGCTGTTCTGTAACTTTGTGTTAACTTGGAGGAATACAGAACCTAGCCATTTCCCTAAGTAGTCCTGTGAATGTCGGCCTCATCTTTGCTTCAAGGTGCTGCTACCTAGACTAAACTATCAAATTCATTGACTAGACTAAACCACTGAATGCTCAACTCATTAAAGATGGTCTAGGATTCATACTGCTAAAGCAATGCACATAAAATATAGAACCATGAAAAAGCTCAGCTTTAGCCCTTTTAGTTCTGAAGTAGCCTGAAACTGTAATAATATAGTGGAATTTAAGTTATCATACATAATTTCAAATTTCTTCATAAAGTTAAAGAAATAATCTTATTTCTACTTTGCAAATAGATAGAACTGAGATCTGGAAAAGCAAGTTGACTTCTCCAACAGTACTTATGCCAAGGCCTTTCCTGAATACAAGTTCAATTTCCATGTAATTAAGGTCCCAAATACATTTTTTCACCTTTTTGCAAAGCCTTTAATTTGCCATAGATAGAAGTAGCACATGTGTATATCATAGTCTTTTATCATTTCACATGAACATGCTGTATAAGACAGGATTTGGTATCAGTTAAAGTTTCTGCACAAAGAAAAGCAGAGATTGGGATCATTTAAAAACCTGCATATTGTCCCAGTTTTGTAGATGGTCCAGAATCGGAGGCAGATATACTGTCCCATGATGGAGAATGTTCTGACAGCTGAATTAATGAAAAGAAATGCTTCCAAAAGGTGGCATTTATACTAAATTCAGCTAATGTATGAACTAAATATTCAAAACTATGCAGCCTGTGGTAGTGCTGGCATAACATTGTCCAGGATTGTCCCTTCTTGTAGACTGTAGATGCATTCCTAGGGGAGGTAAGCCAAGGAGCAAGCTCCTTCCCCACTACTTGTTGAGCAGAACCTGTCCCTATCTGAAGATGCATTTCACTTAATGACTAGGAGATAAGATGCAACTCAGAGTACCTTCTGGTGAGGACAGTGCCACTGTGGGCAAGATGCTTAGTCTCCTGGCTTCTGAAAACAGGGATAAGTACCTTTGCCTTTCCAAGAAGTGAGATCAGCAACTTCAATCACAGTTGGGAAGCACTTTGAGGGTAGAGACTACTGCAATACAGTGTCTTTTATGTTCTCTCTTTCTTCTTTCAGTCTTGCCAGGGTCTTTGTGTAACATTTGGCTTGCAGCTGGATTGTGCTATTAGAGAATTTCATTTTCAATGTTCATCATACTCATTGTCACCTGATCCTTTACCAAGGGGAAAATTTTTAAGCAAAAAAAGCAGCTGCTGGATGGAGTGTCTTTTTCTTAATATCTGATTGTTACTGATATTTTTGTCACCTAAATTCTACTTCTCGGGAATTAAACGCTTTCTGCATGCTGTGCCATTAATATAAATATCAAACACAGAAATTATGTTCCACCCCCCCTCCCCTTATCTATGGGGAAATCCCTTATCTCTCACAGTCATAAGTAATTTAGGATCAGACACAGATGGGCTGAGATGTGAATGCCTCCGGGAGCAACTGAAATAGCTCCCTGATAGACATCACAGGGGCTGAGCACAGTATCTCTCTGCGTTTATTCTGATTGTCGTGACAGCTGCCAACAGGCTGTTCTGTTTGGAGTTTGTTGGAGTTCTTTTCTGTACTCTTGCTGCGGATGGTGATAGTGAATGCTCTTCATAGATGAATAAGCACTAATCTGTAACTGCAGAGCCCTGTGTTAATAAGCAGGACTGAATTCTTCTATCAGTCAGCTACATCAGCTCCCAATGAGGTTACCACTGAGAGCCAAATGTGACATGGGAGCCATGAAATTAACTTTAGTTCCCCTGTCTGACACTCATTTCAATACATTAGACCTCACCAACAGCACTGTATCCCACAGCATCTAAAACACGGCAGCTGAATACCTGCAAGGTTACTGTGTTTGGGGGTATTATTATATGCTGCTGCCTTCTACAGTTAAAGCTATTTTGGCTTTGGGAGGCAGATCTTCACGTGAACTGAGCTAGATTTTGCAGTCTGTGTGACAATCAGGCAACTGCAGTGTCTGATGTGGTAGCGTAAGTACGTATTTTAGCTTGATCTGTAAACAATGTACAGTTCCTATGAATCCAGTTCTATCACGAAAAGGATATATGCCATTGCCATTCTTCACTCAGCAGAAAGCTCTGTCCCATCCTGCAGAGGTACTGCCTCACACCCTCTCTCTGGCAGATTGAAGGGAGATGTCTCTGAAGACACAGGCAGGGCTGGGAGCAGCAGGACTACGCCCCTCTTCATCCCTCGCTAGCAGGGGTGACCTACCCAGGCAGAGAAGTACCTACCCCTACAACTGCAGATGGACGGGGGAGAGCACGGCCTTTCGTACTTGAATTTTCATTATCAATTGGCTAGAATTTCTTTCCTCCCATGAAGATACAGGAAACTCCTACACTGTCAGTCCTACCACAGGTGTGCATTTATCAATCAATGCCAAATCTTCATGTCTTAACCCACAAAGCTTAATACACGCTGTCCAATAGCCCAAACATGCTGTAACACTTGGCACAATGTCAGCGGGCACGAGTCACACTGTGCAATAAAGTGATGCTCTTTACTCCAACTGCAACTTCAGGAACACGAAATGGCATGCAAAGAAATGAACTTTTAAAATCCATCTTCTTCCTGCACTCGAAAATTCTGCAGATGCTCCTGCTAAGAACCCAGCAGCACGATGCACTCCCAGTGCAACCAACAATCCACTCTGCCTCCATTTCGCACCACGGACGGGATCTTCTGAGGAAGAAAAGAAATGCAGTTGTTGTATCAGTTTGATTGCTCTTAAAGGAAATTCCAGTGGGCAGTACTCAAAGAGCTACATTTCTAAATTAGCCCAAGACAGAGAGAGAAACTATCTGTGGCCTAATTTGATGTCTGCTGCAGAGAGCCAGTAAGCCCTACGAGACCAGATATTCTACATAAGAAATACCAGCCTCCTCAAGTTTGCAGTGTTGCAAACAGTGAGATGAATAAGAAAATCCTCTTTTGTAGCACATTTCTTTTTAAAGTTCAACCTTGTTAATGACTGCAAAGTTATTTACATTCTGCTGCTGAAGTGTGAGCTGCAGAGGGTAAACACCTAATGGTTGTTCATCCTGTTAATTAAGTACTTTCTGCAACAGGAAAAGAAGGAAGAAATGAGACAAAGAAGTTGGAGGGGAGGCTGTGTAACTTGGGGAAAAGGGACTACAACTCAAAACATTCCTCATCAGGCACTTCCAAGAGATAATGCCTTTTTCTCTGGAAAATACAGGATGAATATCCTATCAAAACCACAGCTGCTACTCACTTGCCTGTTACTACTAACAGGGAAGCACGATTGCAAATCCAAACGCAGTTATTCCTGCCATTAAGAAGATCACTAGCTGAGCTGGAAGAGTCCTTCAAAAAAACCAGGTGCTACCCAAATTACTCAGTCCCTCTGCTGGTGAATTAAAAAAACTCCAGATCCTCCACAGATGAACATATGGCTTCAAATTATACTGAATTTTGTCTAATCTGTTCTTAAAGTATTTTAAGTGATGGTGACACATGAATCTTAACTAAAGGTCTCCTATCCATAACGCATCCCTTCACGGTAGCAGACATGAACTCAGTTTAAACAGTAGCAATTGGCAGTTCACTAGTGATGTGACTGCTGGCAAAAGGCAAGACTGAATAACCTCTAAAAGCCTGTTACAATTCCATCAAAATTCATAGTTTTCACAAATTCATGTTGGATTGGTTTAAATATTCAAATAAATGAGGTCCTGCATATTCTAGGACAAAGGTAGAAGCTTGCAAATCCTGGGTACCTATGCATGGAAGAAGCAATTAACAAAGTATTTAAGCTTGAAATAAAATCCACCTCTACTCAAAGCACTTAAACTTGTGTTTAGCCATAGGTTTGTGTTTATAGCCTGTGACAGCAGGATTTAAGCACAGGCATAAATCCTGCATTGAATAAAGGCAAGGTGCTGAACGGTTCTTCTGGAGGCCAAACACCCCACCAGAACACGGTTCGTCCGAGTCAGACCCTGAGCAAGAGTCCAGACATAAGCAAAACTTTTCAGCATTTATTTCAGCAGACAGAAGACTACAGCTGATAAATAAATTCCTGTAGGAAGTATTTCAGCAAACATTCCAGGATACAGTTCTGTTTGACTGCGTTTCCAAAGGCAGAGTGCTGCAGTACAATAAGTGCTGAATATGAGCGACATACCTAAGAAAGACAGTCAGTTAATTCACAACACACTAACTAGTTTCCAGGAGCTGAACAGGGGATATCGAATACATTCTACAGAAGCACTGAAAAAAACCACTCGGCTTAAAAACTGTTTGGAGACAAATTTTGCAGAGTTTCCTAAGTTCTGTTGTAGGCAGCACTTCAAGAGTTACAGTTCTTGCAAATGAATACCAGGAGCTCTCACAGGCTTTAGCTGAAGTGGAGAAGGTAATGACTTTTAAGTAAAAGGCTGGGTTTATTCTCCCTAGTGAATTTCTAACATTTACATTAAATAAGTGATAAGTAAAGCAAACATGAGAATTTAAAAAGTCATTCACAAGTATTTTTAAATACATACCTACTTTACCCTATTAGTGTTAACAAAAAGTTCTAAAAATATTTTTCATTTGCTTCCTTTCTGACCTGAGAAATATCTATGCTGAAACTATTTAATCTTGGTTTCTTTTTTCTTTCTACCTTACCTTATCCTGAATG